>NW_026557666.1:0-350279 GCF_026930045.1 Uloborus diversus
AGACTGACTGAATAAGGCTGACTGACTGACTGACTGACAGACTGACTGAATAAGGCTGACCGACTGACTGACTGCCTGACTGACTGACTGACTGAATGACTGACTGACCGAGACTGACTGACTGACTGACTGAGACTGGACTGGACTGACTGACTGACTGACCTGACTGACACTGACTGACTGCTTTAGTGACTAAACTGACTGCACAGGACTGACCGACTGACTGACTGACTGACTGCCTGACTGACTGACTGACTGAATGACTGACTGACTGAGACTAAATGACTGACTGCTTGACTGACTGGCTGAAGGACTAACTGACTTGACTGAGTGACTGACTGACTGGGACTGACTGACTGAGACTGAATGACTGAGTGCTTGACTGATTGACTGTCAGACTGACTGACTGACTTCGCAAAAGGGAAAAAATAAAAAAAAAAGAATTATAAAATTAGAAAAAAATATTTGCATTTAAGATTTCCTTTCCGGCCGGGACTCGAACCCAGTACCACGCGCTAGGAACCCAACGGTCTAGCCATTAGGCTATCGGAGCTCTGTCGATGGAAGTCTTAAATATAATAAAAACAAAAAATGCACCTTGGTAATTATTGATTCAAACACTTTGAAATTTACAGGTCGAATAATTAAACTGACTCAGAATTTTTCTCCCTACATAAATAATCAATATTCGCAAAAGAGAAAAATTAAAAAAAAAAGAAGAAGAAATTTCAAATTAGAAACTAAAAGTATACATTGAAGATTTTCGTTCAGGCTGGGACTCGAACCCAGGGCCACTCGCTTGGAAGCCTAACACTCTAGCCATTAGTCTATGGGAGCTCTGTCGGTGGGAGTTTTAAATATAATAAAAACAAAAAATGCACCTTGGTAATTGTTTATTTAAACACTTTGAAATCTTCGTGTCGAAAAATTAAACTGACTCAGAATTTTCTTCCCTACATAAATAATCAATAATTGCAAAGGAAAGAAATTGAAAAAAAAAAGAATTTTCAAATTAGAAAAGAAATATATACATTGAAGATATTCGCTCCGGCTGGGACTCGAACCCAGGCCACTCGCTTGGAAGACCAGCGGTCTAGCCATTAGGCTATCGGAGTTCTGTCGAGCGGAGTCTTACTGCCTGACTGATACTGCCTGACTGACAGACTGACTCACTGACTGACTGATACTGACTGACTGACTCACTGACTGACCGAGACTGACTGACTAACTGCCTGACTGACTGAGACTGGACTGACTGACTGACTGACTAACTGACTGACTGAGACTGACTGACTGACTGCTTGACTCTCTGACTGGCTATTTCACTGACTGACTGAATGACTAAATGACTGACTGACACTGACTGACTGACTGCTTGACTACCTGACTGACTGCTTGACTGACTAACTGACTGGACAGGACTGACCGACTGACTGACTGACAGACTGACTGAATAAGGATGACTGACAGACTGACTGAATAAGGCTGACTGACTGACTGACTGACAGACTGACTGAATAAGGCTGACCGACTGACTGACTGCCTGACTGACTGACTGACTGAATGACTGACTGACTGACTGACCGAGACTGACTGACTGACTGAGAGAGACTGGACTGACTGACTGACTGACTGACTGACTGACTGAGACTGACTGACTGCTTTAGTGACTAACTGACTGCACAGGACTGACCGACTGACTGACTGACTGACTGACTGACTTCGCAAAAGGGAAAAATAAAAAAAAAAGAATTATAAAATAAGAAAAAAATATTTGCATTTAAGATTTCCTTTCCGGCTGGGATTTGAACCCAGGGCGACACTCATGGAAGCCCGACGCTCTCGCCAATATATTATCGGATCTCTGTTGATCGGTGTCTTAATTATAATAAAAACAAAAAATGCACCTTAGTAATTATTGATCTAAAATCTTTGAAATCTAAAGGTCGAATGATTAAACTGACTCAGAATTTTCTTCCGTACATAAATAATCCATATTTGCAAAAGAAAGAAATTGAAAAAAAAAAGAATCTTCAAATTAGAAGAGAAATTTATACATGGAAGATTTTCGTTCCGGCCGGGACTCGAACCCAGTACCACGCGCTTGGAACCCAACGGTCTAGCCATTAGGCTATCGGAGCTCTGTCGACGGAAGTCTTAAATATAATAAAAACAAAAAATGCACCTTGGTAATTATTGATTCAAACACTTTGAAATTTACAGGTCGAATAATTAAACTGACTCAGAATTTTTCTCCCTACATAAATAATCAATATTCGCAAAAGAGAAAAATTAAAAAAAAGGAAGAAGAAATTTCAAATTAGAAACTAAAAGTATACATTGAAGATTTTCGTTCAGGCTGGGACTCGAACCCAGGGCCACTCGCTTGGAAGCCTAACACTCTAGCCATTAGTCTATGGGAGCTCTGTCGGTGGGAGTTTTAAATATAATAAAAACAAAAAATGCACCATGGTAATTGTTTATTTAAACACTTTGAAATCTTCGTGTCGAAAAATTAAACTGACTCAGAATTTTCTTCCCTACATAAATAATCAATAATTGCAAAGGAAAGAAATTGAAAAAAAAAAAAGAATTTTCAAATTAGAAAAGAAATATATACATTGAAGATATTCGCTCCGGCTGGGACTCGAACCCAGGCCACTCGCTTGGAAGACCAGCGGTCTAGCCATTAGGCTATCGGAGTTCTGTCGAGCGGAGTCTTACTGCCTGACTGATACTGCCTGACTGACAGACTGACTCACTGACTGACTGATACTGACTGACTGACTCACTGACTGACCGAGACTGACTGACTAACTGCCTGACTGACTGAGACTGGACTGACTGACTGACTGACTAACTGACTCACTGAGACTGACTGACTGACTGCTTGACTCTCTGACTGGCTATTTCACTGACTGACTGAATGACTAAATGACTGACTGACACTGACTGACTGACTGCTTGACTACCTGACTGACTGCTTGACTGACTAACTGACTGGACAGGACTGACCGACTGACTGACTGACAGACTGACTGAATAAGGATGACTGACAGACTGACTGAATAAGGCTGACTGACTGACTGACTGACAGACTGACTGAATAAGGCTGACCGACTGACTGACTGCCTGACTGACTGACTGACTGAATGACTGACTGACTGACTGACCGAGACTGACTGACTGACTGAGAGAGACTGCACTGACTGACGGACTGACTGACTGACTGAGACTGACTGACTGCTTTAGTGACAAACTGACTGCACAGGACTGACCGACTGACTGACTGACTGACTGACTGACTGACTGACTGACTGGATGACTGACTGACTGAGACTAAATGACTGACTGCTTGACTGACTGGCTGAAGGACTAACTGACTGACTGAGTGACTGACTGACTGGACTGACTGACTGAGACTGAATGACTGAGTGCTTGACTGATTGACTGTCAGACTGACTGACTGACTTCGCAAAAGGGAAAAATAAAAAAAAAAGAATTATAAAATTAGAAAAAAATATTTGCATTTAAGATCTCCTTTCCGGCTGGGATTTGAACCCAGGGCGACACTCATGGAAGCCCAACGCTCTCGCCAATATACTATCGGATCTCTGTTGATCGGTGTCTTAATTATAATAAAAACAAAAAATGCACCTTAGTAATTATTGATCTAAAATCTTTGAAATCTAAAGGTCGAATGATTAAACTGACTCAGAACTTTCTTCCGTACATAAATAATCCATATTTGCAAAAGAAAGAAACTGAAAAAAAAAGAATCTTCAAATTAGAAGAGACATTTATACATGGAAGATTTTCGTTCCGGCCGGGACTCGAACCCAGTACCACGCGCTTGGAACCCAACGGTCTAGCCATTAGGCTATCGGAGCTCTGTCGATGGAAGTCTTAAATATAATAAAAACAAAAAATGCACATTGGTAATTATTGATTCAAACACTTTGAAATTTACAGGTCGAATAATTAAACTGACTCAGAATTTTTCTCCCTACATAAATAATCAATATTCGCAAAAGAGAAAAATTAAAAAAAAAAGAAGAAGAAATTTCAAATTAGAAACTAAAAGTATACATTGAAGATTTTCGTTCAGGCGGGGACTCGAACGCAGGGCCACTCGCTTGGAAGCCTAACACTCTAGCCATTAGTCTATGGGAGCTCTGTCGGTGGGAGTTTTAAATATAATAAAAACAAAAAATGCACCTTGGTAATTGTTTATTTAAACACTTTGAAATCTTCGTGTCGAAAAATTAAACTGACTCAGAATTTTCTTCCCTACATAAATAATCAATAATTGCAAAGGAAAGAAATTGAAAAAAAAAGAATTTTCAAATTAGAAAAGAAATATATACATTGAAGATATTCGTTCCGGCTGGGACTCGAACCCAGGCCATTCGCTTGGAAGACCAGCGGTCTAGCCATTAGGCTATCGGAGTTCTGTCGGTCGGAGCCTTACTGCCTGACTGAGACTGCCTGACTGACAGACTGACTGAATGACTAACTGATACTGACTGACTGACTGATACTGATTGACTGACTGACTCACTGATTGACCGAGACTGACTGACTGACCGAGACTGACTGACTGACTGCCTGACTGACTGAGACTGGACTGGACTGACTGACTGACTGACTGAGACTAAATGACTGACTGCTTGACTGACTGGCTGAATGACTAACTGACTGACTGAGACTGACTGACTGACTGCCTAACTGACTGAGTGCCTGACTGATTGGACTGACTGACCGTCTGACTGAGACTGAATGACTGACTACTTGACTGACTGACTGGTCTGGACTGACCGACTGACAGACTGACTGACTGACTGAGACTGACTGACTGAATGACTAACTGACTGACTGACTGACAGAATGACTGAATGAGGCTGAGTGACTGACTGCCTGACTGACTGAATAAGGATGACTGACAGACTGACTGAATAAGGCTTACTGACTGACTGACCGAGACTGACTGACTGACTGACTGAGACTGGACTGGACAGACTGACTGACTGACTGCTTTAGTGACTAACTGACTGCACAGGACTGACCGACTGACTGACTGACTGACTGCCTGACTGACTGACTGACTGAATGACTGACTGACTGAGACTAAATGACTGACTGCTTGACTGACTGGCTGAAGGACTAACTGACTGACTGAGTGACTGACTGACTGGACTGACTGACTGAGACTGAATGACTGAGTGCTTGACTGATTGACTGTCAGACTGACTGACTGACTTCGCAAAAGGGAAAAATAAAAAAAAAAGAATTATAAAATTAGAAAATAATTTTTGCATTTAAGATTTCCTTTCCGGCCAGGACTCGAACCCAGTACCACGCGCTAGGAACCCAACGGTCTAGCCATTAGGCTATCGGAGCTCTGTCGATGGAAGTCTTAAATATAATAAAAACAAAAAATGCACCTTGGTAATTATTGATTCAAACACTTTGAAATTTACAGGTCGAATAATTAAACTGACTCAGAATTTTTCTCCCTACATAAATAATCAATATTCGCAAAAGAGAAAAATTAAAAAAAAAAGAAGAAGAAATTCCAAATTAGAAACTAAAAGTATACATTGAAGATTTTCGTTCAGGCTGGGACTCGAGCCCAGGGCCACTCGCTTGGAAGCCTAACACTCTAGCTATTAGTCTATGGGAGCTCTGTCGGTGGGAGTTTTAAATATAATAAAAACAAAAAATGCACCTTGGTAATGGTTTATTTAAACACTTTGAAATCTTCGTGTCGAAAAATTAAACTGACTCAGAATTTTCTTCCCTACATAAATAATCAATAATTGCAAAGGAAAGAAATTGAAAAAAAAAAAAGAATTTTCAAATTAGAAAAGAAATATATACATTGAAGATATTCGCTCCGGCATGGACTCGAACCCAGGCCACTCGCTTGGAAGACCAGCGGTCTAGCCATTAGGCTATCGGAGTTCTGTCGAGCGGAGTCTTACTGCCTGACTGATACTGCCTGACTGACAGACTGACTCACTGACTGACTGATACTGACTGACTGACTCACTGACTGACCGAGACTGACTGACTAACTGCCTGACTGACTGAGACTGGACTGACTGACTGACTGACTGACTGACTGACTAACTGACTGACTGAGACTGACTGACTGACTGCTTGACTCTCTGACTGGCTATTTCACTGACTGACTGAATGACTAAATGACTGACTGACACTGACTGACTGACTGCTTGACTACCTGACTGACTGCTTGACTGACTAACTGACTGGACAGGACTGACCGACTGACTGACTGACAGACTGACTGAATAAGGATGACTGACAGACTGACTGAATAAGGCTGACCGACTGACTGACTGCCTGACTGACTGACTGACTGAATGACTGAATGACTGACTGACCGAGACTGACTGACTGACTGACTGAGACTGGACTGGACTGACTGACTGACTGACTGAGACTGACTGACTGCTTTAGTGACTAACTGACTGCACAGGACTGACCGACTGACTGACTGACTGACTGCCTGACTGACTGACTGACTGAATGACTGACTGACTGAGACTAAATGACTGACTGCTTGACTGACTGGCTGAAGGACTAACTGACTGACTGAGTGACTGACTGACTGGACTGACTGACTGACACTGAATGACTGAGTGCTTGACTGATTGACTGTCAGACTGACTGACTGACTTCGCAAAAGGGAAAAATAAAAAAAAAAGAATTATAAAATTAGAAAAAAATATTTGCATTTAAGATTTCCTTTCCGGCCGGGACTCGAACCCAGTACCACGCGCTAGGAACCCAACGGTCTAGCCATTAGGCTATCGGAGCTCTGTCGACGGAAGTCTTAAATATAATAAAAACAAAAAATGCACCTTGGTAATTATTGATTCAAACACTTTGAAATTTACAGGTCGAATAATTAAACTGACTCAGAATTTTCTCCCTACATAAATAATCAATATTCGCAAAAGAGAAAAATTAAAAAAAAAAAAGAAGAAGAAATTTCAAATTAGAAACTAAAAGTATACATTGAAGATTTTCGTTCAGGCTGGGACTCGAACCCAGGGCCACTCGCTTGGAAGCCTAACACTCTAGCCATTAGTCTATGGGAGCTCTGTCGGTGGGAGTTTTAAATATAATAAAAACAAAAAATGCACCTTGGTAATTGTTAATTTAAACACTTCGAAATCTTCGTGTCGAAAAATTAAACTGACTCAGAATTTTCTTCCCTACATAAATAATCAATAATTGCAAAGGAAAGAAATTGAAAAAAAAAAGAATTTTCAAATTAGAAAAGAAATAAATACATTGAAGATATTCGTTCCGGCTGGGACTCGAACCCAGGCCACTCGCTTGGAAGACCAGCGGTCTAGCCATTAGGCTATCGGAGTTCTGTCGGTCGGAGCCTTACTGCCTGACTGAGACTGCCTGACTGACAGACTGACTGAATGACTAACTGATACTGACTGACTGACTGATACTGATTGACTGACTGACTCACTGATTGACCGAGACTGACTGACTGACCGAGACTGACTGACTGACTGCCTGACTGACTGAGACTGGACTGGACTGACTGACTGACTGACTGAGACTAAATGACTGACTGCTTGACTGACTGGCTGAATGACTAACTGACTGACTGAGACTGACTGACTGACTGCCTAACTGACTGAGTGCCTGACTGATTGGACTGACTGACCGTCTGACTGAGACTGAATGACTGACTGCTTGACTGACTGGTCTGGACTGACCGACTGACAGACTGACTGACTGACTGAGACTGACTGACTGAATGACTAACTGACTGACTGACTGACAGAATGACTGAATGAGGCTGAGTGACTGACTGCCTGACTGACTGAATAAGGATGACTGACAGACTGACTGAATAAGGCTGACTGACTGACTGACCGAGACTGACTGACTGACTGACTGAGACTGGACTGGACTGACTGACTGACTGACTGAGACTGACTGACTGCTTTAGTGACTAACTGACTGCACAGGACTGACCGACTGACTGACTGACTGACTGCCTGACTGACTGACTGACTGAATGACTGACTGACTGAGACTAAATGACTGACTGCTTGACTGACTGGCTGAAGGACTAACTGACTGACTGAGTGACTGACTGACTGGACTGACTGACTGAGACTGAATGACTGAGTGCTTGACTGATTGACTGTCAGACTGACTGACTGACTTCGCAAAAGGGAAAAATAAAAAAAAAAGAATTATAAAATTAGAAAAAAATATTTGCATTTAAGATTTCCTTTCCGGCCGGGACTCGAACCCAGTACCACGCGCTAGGAACCCAACGGTCTAGCCATTAGGCTATCGGAGCTCTGTCGATGGAAGTCTTAAATATAATAAAAACAAAAAATGCACCTTGGTAATTATTGATTCAAACACTTTGAAATTTACAGGTCGAATAATTAAACTGACTCAGAATTTTTCTCCCTACATAAATAATCAATATTCGCAAAAGAGAAAAATAAAAAAAAAAAGAAGAAGAAATTTCAAATTAGAAACTAAAAGTATACATTGAAGATTTTCGTTCAGGCTGGGACTCGAGCCCAGGGCCACTCGCTTGGAAGCCTAACACTCTAGCCATTAGTCTATGGGAGCTCTGTCGGTGGGAGTTTTAAATATAATAAAAACAAAAAATGCACCTTGGTAATGGTTTATTTAAACACTTTGAAATCTTCGTGTCGAAAAATTAAACTGACTCAGAATTTTCTTCCCTACATAAATAATCAATAATTGCAAAGGAAAGAAATTGAAAAAAAAAAGAATTTTCAAATTAGAAAAGAAATATATACATTGAAGATATTCGCTCCGGCATGGACTCGAACCCAGGCCACTCGCTTGGAAGACCAGCGGTCTAGCCATTAGGCTATCGGAGTTCTGTCGAGCGAAGTCTTACTGCCTGACTGATACTGCCTGACTGACAGACTGACTCACTGACTGACTGACTGACTCACTGACTGACCGAGACTGACTGACTAACTGCCTGACTGACTGAGACTGGACTGACTGACTGACTGACTGACTGACTGACTAACTGACTGACTGAGACTGACTGACTGACTGCTTGACTCTCTGACTGGCTATTTCACTGACTGACTGAATGACTAAATGACTGACTGACACTGACTGACTGCTTGACTACCTGACTGACTGCTTGACTGACTAACTGACTGGACAGGACTGACCGACTGACTGACTGACAGACTGACTGAATAAGGATGACTGACAGACTGACTGAATAAGGCTGACTGACAGACTGACTGAATAAGGCTGACCGACTGACTGACTGCCTGACTGACTGACTGACTGAATGACTGAATGACTGACTGACCGAGACTGACTGACTGACTGACTGAGACTGGACTGGACTGACTGACTGACTGACTGACTGAGACTGACTGACTGCTTTAGTGACTAACTGACTGCACAGGACTGACCGACTGACTGACTGACTGACTGCCTGACTGACTGACTGACTGAATGACTGACTGACTGAGACTAAATGACTGACTGCTTGACTGACTGGCTGAAGGACTAACTGACTGACTGAGTGACTGACTGACTGGACTGACTGACTGACACTGAATGACTGAGTGCTTGACTGATTGACTGTCAGACTGACTGACTGACTTCGCAAAAGGGAAAAATAAAAAAAAAAGAATTATAAAATTAGAAAAAAATATTTGCATTTAAGATTTCCTTTCCGGCCGGGACTCGAACCCAGTACCACGCGCTAGGAACCCAACGGTCTAGCCATTAGGCTATCGGAGCTCTGTCGACGGAAGTCTTAAATATAATAAAAACAAAAAATGCACCTTGGTAATTATTGATTCAAACACTTTGAAATTTACAGGTCGAATAATTAAACTGACTCAGAATTTTTCTCCCTACATAAATAATCAATATTCGCAAAAGAGAAAAATTAAAAAAAAAAGAAGAAGAAATTTCAAATTAGAAACTAAAAGTACACATTGAAGATTTTCGTTCAGGCTGGGACTCGAACCCAGGGCCACTCGCTTGGAAGCCTAACACTCTAGCCATTAGTCTATGGGAGCTCTGTCGGTGGGAGTTTTAAATATAATAAAAACAAAAAATGCACCTTGGTAATTGTTTATTTAAACACTTTGAAATCTTCGTGTCGAAAAATTAAACTGACTCAGAATTTTCTTCCCTACATAAATAATCAATAATTGCAAAGGAAAGAAATTGAAAAAAAAAGAATTTTCAAATTAGAAAAGAAATATATACATTGAAGATATTCGCTCCGGCTGGGACTCGAACCCAGGCCACTCGCTTCGAAGACCAGCGGTCTAGCCATTAGGCTATCGGAGTTCTGTCGAGCGGAGTCTTACTGCCTGACTGATACTGCCTGACTGACAGACTGACTCACTGACTGACTGATACTGACTGACTGACTCACTGACTGACCAAGACTGACTGACTTACTGCCTGACTGACTGAGACTGGACTGACTGACTGACTGACTGACTGAGACTGACTGACTGACTGCTTGACTCTCTGACTGGCTATTTCACTGACTGACTGAATGAATAATGACTGACTGACACTGACTGACTGACTGCTTGACTACCTGACTGACTGCTTGACTGACTAACTGACTGGACAGGACTGACCGACTGACTGACTGACAGACTGACTGAATAAGGATGACTGACAGACTGACTGAATAAGGCTGACTGACTGACTGACTGACAGACTGACTGAATAAGGCTGACCGACTGACTGACTGCCTGACTGACTGACTGACTGAATGACTGACTGACTGACTGACCGAGACTGACTGACTGACTGAGAGAGACTGGACTGACTGACTGACTGACTGACTGACTGAGACTGACTGACTGCTTTAGTGACTAACTGACTGCACAGGACTGACCGACTGACTGACTGACTGACTGACTGACTGACTGAGACTAAATGACTGACTGCTTGACTGACTGGCTGAAGGACTAACTGACTGACTGAGTGACTGACTGACTGAGACTGAATGACTGAGTGCTTGACTGATTGACTGTCAGACTGACTGACTGACTTCGCAAAAGGGAAAAATAAAAAAAAAAGAATTATAAAATTAGAAAAAAATATTTGCATTTAAGATTTCCTTTCCGGCCGGGACTCGAACCCAGTACCACGCGCTAGGAACCCAACGGTCTAGCCATTAGGCTATCGGAGCTCTGTCGATGGAAGTCTTAAATATAATAAAAACAAAAAATGCACCTTGGTAATTATTGATTCAAACACTTTGAAATTTACAGGTCGAATAATTAAACTGACTCAGAATTTTTCTCCCTACATAAATAATCAATATTCGCAAAAGAGAAAAATTAAAAAAAAAAGAAGAAGAAATTTCAAATTAGAAACTAAAAGCATACATTGAAGATTGTCGTTCAGGCTGGGACTCGAACCCAGGGCCACTCGCTTGGAAGCCTAACACTCTAGCCATTAGTCTATGGGAGCTCTGTCGGTGGGAGTTTTAAATATAATAAAAACAAAAAATGCACCTTGGTAATTGTTTATTTAAACACTTTGAAATCTTCGTGTCGAAAAATTAAACTGACTCAGAATTTTCTTCCCTACATAAATAATCAATAATTGCAAAGAAAAGAAATTGAAAAAAAAAAGAATTTTCAAATTAGAAAAGAAATATATACATTGAAGATATTCGCTCCGGCTGGGACTCGAACCCAGGCCACTCGCTTGGAAGACCAGCGGTCTAGCCATTAGGCTATCGGATTTCTGTCGAGCGGAGTCTTACTGCCTGACTGATAATGCCTGACTGACAGACTGACTCACTGACTGACTGATACTGACTGACTGACTCACTGACTGACCGAGACTGACTGACTAACTGCCTGACTGACTGAGACTGGACTGACTGACTGACTGACTGACTAACTGACTGACTGAGACTGACTGACTGACTGCTTGACTCTCTGACTGGCTATTTCACTGACTGACTGAATGACTAAATGACTGACTGACACTGACTGACTGACTGCTTGACTACCTGACTGACTGCTTGACTGACTAACTGACTGGACAGGACTGACCGACTGACTGACTGACAGACTGACTGAATAAGGATGACTGACAGACTGACTGAATAAGGCTGACTGACTGACTGACTGACAGACTGACTGAATAAGGCTGACCGACTGACTGACTGCCTGACTGACTGACTGACTGAATGACTGACTGACTGACTGACCGAGACTGACTGACTGACTGACTGAGACTGGACTGGACTGACTGACTGACTGAGAATGACTGACTGCTTTAGTGACTAACTGACTGCACAGGACTGACCGACTGACTGACTGACTGACTGCCTGACTGTCTGACTGACTGAATGACTGACTGACTGAGACTAAATGACTGACTGCTTGTCTGACTGGCTGAAGGACTAACTGACTGACTGAGTGACTGACTGACTGGACTGACTGACTGAGACTGAATGACTGAGTGCTTGACTGATTGACTGTCAGACTGACTGACTGACTTCGCAAAAGGGAAAAATAAAAAAAAAAGAATTATAAAATTAGAAAAAAATATTTGCATTTAAGATTTCCTTTCCGGCCGGGACTCGAACCCAGTACCACGCGCTAGGAACCCAACGGTCTAGCCATTAGGCTATCGGAGCTCTGTCGATGGAAGTCTTAAATATAATAAAAACAAAAAATGCACTTTGGTAATTATTGATTCAAACACTTTGAAATTTACAGGTCGAATAATTAAACTGACTCAGAATTTTTCTCCCTACATAAATAATCAATATTCGAAAAAGAGAAAAATTAAAAAAAAAAGAAGAAGAAATTTCAAATTAGAAACTAAAAGTATACATTGAAGATTTTCGTTCAGGCTGGGACTCGAACCCAGGGCCACTCGCTTGGAAGCCTAACACTCTAGCCATTAGTCTATGGGAGCTCTGTCGGTGGGAGTTTTAAATATAATAAAAACAAAAAATGCACCTTGGTAATTGTTTATTTAAACACTTTGAAATCTTCGTGTCGAAAAATTAAACTGACTCAGAATTTTCTTCCCTACATAAATAATCAATAATTGCAAAGGAAAGAAATTGAAAAAAAAAAAGAATTTTCAAATTAGAAAAGAAATATATACATTGAAGATATTCGCTCCGGCTGGGACTCGAACCCAGGCCACTCGCTTGGAAGACCAGCGGTCTAGCCATTAGGCTATCGGAGTTCTGTCGAGCGGAGTCTTACTGCCTGACTGATACTGCCTGACTGACAGACTGACTCACTGACTGACTGATACTGACTGACTGACTCACTGACTGACCGAGACTGACTGACTTACTGCCTGACTGACTGAGACTGGACTGACTGTCTGACTGACTGACTGACTGACTGACTGAGACTGACTGACTGACTGCTTGACTCTCTGACTGGCTATTTCACTGACTGACTGAATGAATAATGACTGACTGACACTGACTGACTGACTGCTTGACTACCTGACTGACTGCTTGACTGACTAACTGACTGGACAGGACTGACCGACTGACTGACTGACAGACTGACTGAATAAGGATGACTGACAGACTGACTGAATAAGGCTGACTGACTGACTGACTGACAGACTGACTGAATAAGGCTGACCGACTGACTGACTGCCTGACTGACTGACTGACTGAATGACTGACTGACTGACTGACCGAGACTGACTGACTGACTGAGAGAGACTGGACTGACTGACTGACTGACTGACTGACTGAGACTGACTGACTGCTTTAGTGACTAACTGACTGCACAGGACTGACCGACTGACTGACTGACTGACTGACTGACTGACTGACTGACTGAATGACTGACTGACTGAGACTAAATGACTGACTGCTTGACTGACTGGCTGAAGGACTAACTGACTGACTGAGTGACTGACTGACTGGACTGACTGACTGAGACTGAATGACTGAGTGCTTGACTGATTGACTGTCAGACTGACTGACTGACTTCGCAAAAGGGAAAAATAAAAAAAAAAGAATTATAAAATTAGAAAAAAATATTTGCATTTAAGATTTCCTTTCCGGCCGGGACTCGAACCCAGTACCACGCGCTAGGAACCCAACGGTCTAGCCATTAGGCTATCGGAGCTCTGTCGATGGAAGTCTTAAATATAATAAAAACAAAAAATGCACCTTGGTAATTATTGATTCAAACACTTTGAAATTTACAGGTCGAATAATTAAACTGACTCAGAATTTTTCTCCCTACATAAATAATCAATATTCGCAAAAGAGAAAAATTAAAAAAAAAAGAAGAAGAAATTTCAAATTAGAAACTAAAAGCATACATTGAAGATTGTCGTTCAGGCTGGGACTCGAACCCAGGGCCACTCGCTTGGAAGCCTAACACTCTAGCCATTAGTCTATGGGAGCTCTGTCGGTGGGAGTTTTAAATATAATAAAAACAAAAAATGCACCTTGGTAATTGTTTATTTAAACACTTTGAAATCTTCGTGTCGAAAAATTAAACTGACTCAGAATTTTCTTCCCTACATAAATAATCAATAATTGCAAAGAAAAGAAATTGAAAAAAAAAAGAATTTTCAAATTAGAAAAGAAATATATACATTGAAGATATTCGTTCCGGCTGGGACTCGAACCCAGGCCACTCGCTTGGAAGACCAGCGGTCTAGCCATTAGGCTATCGGATTTCCGTCGAGCGGAGTCTTACTGCCTGACTGATAATGCCTGACTGACAGACTGACTCACTGACTGACTGATACTGACTGACTGACTCACTGACTGACCGAGACTGACTGACTAACTGCCTGACTGACTGAGACTGGACTGACTGACTGACTGACTGACTGACTGACTAACTGACTGACTGAGACTGACTGACTGACTGCTTGACTCTCTGACTGGCTATTTCACTGACTGACTGAATGACTAAATGACTGACTGACACTGACTGACTGACTGCTTGACTACCTGACTGACTGCTTGACTGACTAACTGACTGGACAGGACTGACCGACTGACTAACTGACAGACTGACTGAATAAGGATGACTGACTAACTGACTGACTGAGACTGACTGACTGACTGCTTGACTCTCTGACTGGCTATTTCACTGACTGACTGAATGACTAAATGACTGACTGACACTGACTGACTGACTGCTTGACTACCTGACTGACTGCTTGACTGACTAACTGACTGGACAGGACTGACCGACTGACTAACTGACAGACTGACTGAATAAGGATGACTGACAGACTGACTGAATAAGGCTGACTGACTGACTGACTGACTGACTGACTGAATAAGGCTGACCGACTGACTGACTGCCTGACTGACTGACTGACTGAATGACTGACTGACTGACTGACCGAGACTGACTGACTGACTGACTGAGACTGGACTGGACTGACTGCTTTAGTGACTAACTAACTGCACAGGACTGACCGACTGACTGACTGACTGACTGCCTGACTGACTGACTGACTGAATGACTGACTGACTGAGACTAAATGACTGACTGCTTGTCTGACTGGCTGAAGGACTAACTGACTGACTGAGTGACTGACTGACTGGACTGACTGACTGAGACTGAATGACTGAGTGCTTGACTGATTGACTGTCAGACTGACTGACTGACTTCGCAAAAGGGAAAAATAAAAAAAAAAGAATTATAAAATTAGAAAAAAATATTTGCATTTAAGATTTCCTTTCCGGCCGGGACTCGAACCCAGTACCACGCGCTAGGAACCCAACGGTCTAGCCATTAGGCTATCGGAGCTCTGTCGATGGAAGTCTTAAATATAATAAAAAAAATATGCACCTTGGTAATTATTGATTCAAACACTTTGAAATTTACAGGTCGAATAATTAAACTGACTCAGAATTTTTCTCCCTACATAAATAATCAATATTCGCAAAAGAGAAAAATTAAAAAAAAAGAAGAAGAAATTTCAAATTAGAAACTAAAAGTATACATTGAAGATTTTCGTTCAGGCTGGGACTCGAACCCAGGGCCACTCGCTTGGAAGCCTAACACTCTAGCCATTAGTCTATGGGAGCTCTGTCGGTGGGAGTTTTAAATATAATAAAAACAAAAAATGCACCTTGGTAATGGTTTATTTAAACACTTTGAAATCTTCGTGTCGAAAAATTAAACTGACTCAGAATTTTCTTCCCTACATAAATAATCAATAATTGCAAAGGAAAGAAATTGAAAAAAAAAAGAATTTTCAAATTAGAAAAGAAATATATACATTGAAGATATTCGCTCCGGCATGGACTCGAACCCAGGCCACTCGCTTGGAAGACCAGCGGTCTAGCCATTAGGCTATCGGAGTTCTGTCGAGCGGAGTCTTACTGCCTGACTGATACTGCCTGACTGACAGACTGACTCACTGACTGACTGATACTGACTGACTGACTCACTGACTGACCGAGACTGACTGACTAACTGCCTGACTGACTGAGACTGGACTGACTGATTGACTGACTGACTGACTGACTAACTGACTGACTGAGACTGACTGACTGACTGCTTGACTCTCTGACTGGCTATTTCACTGACTGACTGAATGACTAAATGACTGACTGACACTGACTGACTGACTGCTTGACTACCTGACTGACTGCTTGACTGACTAACTGACTGGACAGGACTGACCGACTGACTGACTGACAGACTGACTGAATAAGGATGACTGACAGACTGACTGAATAAGGCTGACTGACAGACTGACTGAATAAGGCTGACCGACTGACTGACTGCCTGACTGACTGACTGACTGAATGACTGACTGACTGACTGACCGAGACTGACTGACTGACTGACTGAGACTGGACTGGACTGACTGACTGACTGACTGACTGAGAATGACTGACTGCTTTAGTGACTAACTGACTGCACAGGACTGACCGACTGACTGACTGACTGACTGCCTGACTGTCTGACTGACTGAATGACTGACTGACTGAGACTAAATGACTGACTGCTTGTCTGACTGGCTGAAGGACTAACTGACTGACTGAGTGACTGACTGACTGGACTGACTGACTGAGACTGAATGACTGAGTGCTTGACTGATTGACTGTCAGACTGACTGACTGACTTCGCAAAAGGGAAAAATAAAAAAAAAAGAATTATAAAATTAGAAAAAAATATTTGCATTTAAGATTTCCTTTCCGGCCGGGACTCGAACCCAGTACCACGCGCTAGGAACCCAACGGTCTAGCCATTAGGCTATCGGAGCTCTGTCGATGGAAGTCTTAAATATAATAAAAACAAAAAATGCACTTTGGTAATTATTGATTCAAACACTTTGAAATTTACAGGTCGAATAATTAAACTGACTCAGAATTTTTCTCCCTACATAAATAATCAATATTCGAAAAAGAGAAAAATTAAAAAAAAAAGAAGAAGAAATTTCAAATTAGAAACTAAAAGTATACATTGAAGATTTTCGTTCAGGCTGGGACTCGAACCCAGGGCCACTCGCTTGGAAGCCTAACACTCTAGCCATTAGTCTATGGGAGCTCTGTCGGTGGGAGTTTTAAATATAATAAAAACAAAAAATTCACCTTGGTAATTGTTTATTTAAACACTTTGAAATCTTCGTGTCGAAAAATTAAACTGACTCAGAATTTTCTTCCCTACATAAATAATCAATAATTGCAAAGGAAAGAAATTGAAAAAAAAAAGAATTTTCAAATTAGAAAAGAAATATATACATTGAAGATATTCGCTCCGGCTGGGACTCGAACCCAGGCCACTCGCTTGGAAGACCAGCGGTCTAGCCATTAGGCTATCGGAGTTCTGTCGAGCGGAGTCTTACTGCCTGACTGATACTGCCTGACTGACAGACTGACTCTCTGACTGACTGATACTGACTGACTGACTCACTGACTGACCGAGACTGACTGACTTACTGCCTGACTGACTGAGACTGGACTGACTGTCTGACTGACTGACTGACTGACTGACTGAGACTGACTGACTGACTGCTTGACTCTCTGACTGGCTATTTCACTGACTGACTGAATGAATAATGACTGACTGACACTGACTGACTGACTGCTTGACTACCTGACTGACTGCTTGACTGACTAACTGACTGGACAGGACTGACCGACTGACTGACTGACAGACTGACTGAATAAGGATGACTGACAGACTGACTGAATAAGGCTGACTGACTGACTGACTGACAGACTGACTGAATAAGGCTGACCGACTGACTGACTGCCTGACTGACTGACTGACTGAATGACTGACTGACTGACTGACCGAGACTGACTGACTGACTGAGAGAGACTGGACTGACTGACTGACTGACTGACTGACTGAGACTGACTGACTGCTTTAGTGACTAACTGACTGCACAGGACTGACCGACTGACTGACTGACTGACTGACTGACTGACTGACTGACTGACTGACTGACTGACTGAATGACTGACTGACTGAGACTAAATGACTGACTGCTTGACTGACTGGCTGAAGGACTAACTGACTGACTGAGTGACTGAGTGACTGGACTGACTGACTGAGACTGAATGACTGAGTGCTTGACTGATTGACTGTCAGACTGACTGACTGACTTCGCAAAAGGGAAAAATAAAAAAAAAAGAATTATAAAATTAGAAAAAAATATTTGCATTTAAGATTTCCTTTCCGGCCGGGACTCGAACCCAGTACCACGCGCTAGGAACCCAACGGTCTAGCCATTAGGCTATCGGAGCTCTGTCGATGGAAGTCTTAAATATAATAAAAACAAAAAATGCACCTTGGTAATTATTGATTCAAACACTTTGAAATTTACAGGTCGAATAATTAAACTGACTCAGAATTTTTCTCCCTACATAAATAATCAATATTCGCAAAAGAGAAAAATTAAAAAAAAAAGAAGAAGAAATTTCAAATTAGAAACTAAAAGCATACATTGAAGATTGTCGTTCAGGCTGGGACTCGAACCCAGGGCCACTCGCTTGGAAGCCTAACACTCTAGCCATTAGTCTATGGGAGCTCTGTCGGTGGGAGTTTTAAATATAATAAAAACAAAAAATGCACCTTGGTAATTGTTTATTTAAACACTTTGAAATCTTCGTGTCGAAAAATTAAACTGACTCAGAATTTTCTTCCCTACATAAATAATCAATAATTGCAAAGAAAAGAAATTGAAAAAAAAAAGAATTTTCAAATTAGAAAAGAAATATATACATTGAAGATATTCGCTCCGGCTGGGACTCGAACCCAGGCCACTCGCTTGGAAGACCAGCGGTCTAGCCATTAGGCTATCGGATTTCCGTCGAGCGGAGTCTTACTGCCTGACTGATAATGCCTGACTGACAGACTGACTCACTGACTGACTGATACTGACTGACTGACTCACTGACTGACCGAGACTGACTGACTCACTGACTGACCGAGACTGACTGACTAACTGCCTGACTGACTGAGACTGGACTGACTGACTGACTGACTGACTGACTGACTAACTGACTGACTGAGACTGACTGACTGACTGCTTGACTCTCTGACTGGCTATTTCACTGACTGACTGAATGACTAAATGACTGACTGACACTGACTGACTGACTGCTTGACTACCTGACTGACTGCTTGACTGACTAACTGACTGGACAGGACTGACCGACTGACTAACTGACAGACTGACTGAATAAGGATGACTGACTAACTGACTGACTGAGACTGACTGACTGACTGCTTGACTCTCTGACTGGCTATTTCACTGACTGACTGAATGACTAAATGACTGACTGACACTGACTGACTGACTGCTTGACTACCTGACTGACTGCTTGACTGACTAACTGACTGGACAGGACTGACCGACTGACTAACTGACAGACTGACTGAATAAGGATGACTGACAGACTGACTGAATAAGGCTGACTGACTGACTGACTGACAGACTGACTGAATAAGGCTGACCGACTGACTGACTGCCTGACTGACTGACTGACTGAATGACTGACTGACTGACTGACCGAGACTGACTGACTGACTGACTGAGACTGGACTGGACTGACTGACTGACTGACTGACTGAGAATGACTGACTGCTTTAGTGACTAACTAACTGCACAGGACTGACGACTGACTGACTGACTGACTGCCTGACTGACTGACTGACTGAATGACTGACTGACTGAGACTAAATGACTGACTGCTTGTCTGACTGGCTGAAGGACTAACTGACTGACTGAGTGACTGACTGACTGGACTGACTGACTGAGACTGAATGACTGAGTGCTTGACTGATTGACTGTCAGACTGACTGACTGACTTCGCAAAAGGGAAAAATAAAAAAAAAAGAATTATAAAATTAGAAAAAAATATTTGCATTTAAGATTTCCTTTCCGGCCGGGACTCGAACCCAGTACCACGCGCTAGGAACCCAACGGTCTAGCCATTAGGCTATCGGAGCTCTGTCGATGGAAGTCTTAAATATAATAAAAAAAATATGCACCTTGGTAATTATTGATTCAAACACTTTGAAATTTACAGGTCGAATAATTAAACTGACTCAGAATTTTTCTCCCTACATAAATAATCAATATTCGCAAAAGAGAAAAATTAAAAAAAAAGAAGAAGAAATTTCAAATTAGAAACTAAAAGTATACATTGAAGATTTTCGTTCAGGCTGGGACTCGAACCCAGGGCCACTCGCTTGGAAGCCTAACACTCTAGCCATTAGTCTATGGGAGCTCTGTCAGTGGGAGTTTTAATTATAATAAAAACAAAAAATGCACCTTGGTAATTGTTTATTTAAACACTTTGAAATCTTCGTGTCGAAAAATTAAACTGACTCAGAATTTTCTTCCCTAATAAATAATCAATAATTGCAAAGGAAAGAAATTGAAAAAAAAAAGAATTTTCAAATTAGAAAAGAAATATATACATTGAAGATATTCGCTCCGGCTGTGACTCGAACCCAGGCCACTCGCTTGGAAGACCAGCGGTCTAGCCATTAGGCTATTGGAGTTCTGTCGAGCGGAGTCTTACTGCCTGACTGATACTGCCTGACTGACAGACTGACTCACTGACTGACTGATACTGACTGACTGACTCACTGACTGACCGAGACTGACTGACTGACTGACTGACTGACTAACTGACTGACTGAGACTGACTGACTGACTGCTTGACTCTCTGACTGGCTATTTCACTGACTGACTAAATGACTAAATGACTGACTGACACTGACTGACTGACTGCTTGACTACCTGACTGACTGCTTGACTGACTAACTGACTGGACAGGACTGACCGACTGAATGACTGACAGACTGACTGAATAAGGATGACTGACAGACTGACTGAATAAAGCTGACTGACTGACTGACTGACAGACTGACTGAATAAGGCTGACCGACTGACTGACTGCCTGACTGACTGAATGACTGACTGACTGACTGACCGAGACTGACTGACTGACTGACTGAGACTGGACTGGACTGACTGACTGACTGACTGACTGACTGACTGACTGAGACTGACTGACTGCTTTAGTGACTAACTGACTGCACAGGACTGACCGACTGACTGACTGAATGACTGACTGACTGAGACTAAATGACTGACTGCTTGACTGACTGGCTGAAGGACTAACTGACTGGACTGACTGACTGAGACGGAATGACTGAGTGCTTGACTGATTGACTGTCAGACTGACTGACTGACTTCGCAAAAGGGAAAAATAAAAAAAAAAGAATTATAAAATTAGAAAAAAATATTTGCATTTAAGATTTCCTTTCCGGCCGGGACTCGAACCCAGTACCACGCGCTAGGAACCCAACGGTCTAGCCATTAGGCTATCGGAGCTCTGTCGATTGAAGTCTTAAATATAATAAAAACAAAAAATGCACCTTGGTAATTATTGATTCAAACACTTTGAAATTTACAGGTCGAATAATTAAACTGACTCAGAATTTTTCTCCCTACATAAATAATCAATATTCGCAAAAGAGAAAAATTAAAAAAAAAAGAAGAAGAAATTTCAAATTAGAAACTAAAAGTATACATTGAAGATTTTCGTTCAGGCTGGGACTCGAACCCAGGGCCACTCGCTTGGAAGCCTAACACTCTAGCCATTAGTCTATGGGAGCTCTGTCGGTGGGAGTTTTAAATATAATAAAAACAAAAAATGCACCTTGGTAATTGTTTATTTAAACACTTTGAAATCTTCGTGTCGAAAAATTAAACTGACTCAGAATTTTCTTCCCTACATAAATAATCAATAATTGCAAAGGAAAGAAATTGAAAAAAAAAGAATTTTCAAATTAGAAAAGAAATATATACATTGAAGATATTCGCTCCGGCTGTGACTCGAACCCAGGCCACTCGCTTGGAAGACCAGCGGTCTAGCCATTAGGCTATCGGAGTTCTGTCGAGCGGAGTCTTACTGCCTGACTGATACTGCCTGACTGACAGACTTACTCACTGACTGACTGATACTGACTGACTGACTCACTGACTGACCGAGACTGACTGACAAACTGCCTGACTGACTGAGACTGGACTGACTGACTGACTGACTGACTGACTGACTAACTGACTGACCGAGACTGACTGACTAACTGCCTGACTGACTGAGACTGGACTGACTGACTGACTGACTGACTGACTGACTAACTGACTGACTGAGACTGACTGACTGACTGCTTGACTCTCTGACTGGCTATTTCACTGACTGACTGAATGACTAAATGACTGACTGACACTGACTGACTGACTGGCTATTTCACTGACTGACTGAATGACTAAATGACTGACTGACACTGACTGACTGACTGACTGCTTGACTACCTGACTGACTGCTTGACTGACTAACTGACTGGACAGGACTGACCGACTGACTGACTGACAGACTGACTGAATAAGGATGACTGACAGACTGACTGAATAAGGCTGACTGACTGACTGACTGACAGACTGACTGAATAAGGCTGACCGACTGACTGACTGCCTGACTGACTGAATGACTGACTGACTGACTGACCGAGACTGACTGACTGACTGACTGAGACTGGACTGGACTGACTGACTGACTGACTGACTGAGACTGACTGACTGCTTTAGTGACTAACTGACTGCACAGGACTGACCGACTGACTGACTGACTGACTGCCTGACTGACTGACTGACTGAATGACTGACTGACTGAGACTAAATGACTGACTGCTTGACTGACTGGCTGAAGGACTAACTGACTGACTGAGTGACTGACTGACTGGACTGACTGACTGAGACTGAATGACTGAGTGCTTGACTGATTGACTGTCAGACTGACTGACTGACTTCGCAAAAGGGAAAAATAAAAAAAAAAGAATTATAAAATTAGAAAAAATATTTACATTTAAGATTTCCTTTCCGGCTGGGATTTGAACCCAGGGCGACACTCATGGAAGCCCAACGCTCTCGCCAATATACTATCGGATCACTGTTGATCGGTGTCTTAATTATAATAAAAACAAAAAATGCACTTTAGTAATTATTGATCTAAAATCTTTGAAATCTAAAGGTCGAATGATTAAACTGACTCAGAATTTTCTTCCGTACATAAGTAATCCATATTTGCAAAAGAAAGAAATTGAAAAAAAAAAAGAATCTTCAAATTAGAAGAGAAATATATACATGGAAGATTTTCGTTCCGGCCGGGACTCGAACCCAGTACCACGCGCTTGGAACCCAACGGTCTAGCCATTAGGCTATCGGAGCTCTGTCGATGGGAGTCTTAAATATAATAAAAACAAAAAATGCACCTTGGTAATTATTGATTCAAACACTTTGAAATTTACAGGTCGAATAATTAAACTGACTCAGAATTTTTCTCCCTACATAAATAATCAATATTCGCAAAAGAGAAAAATTTAAAAAAAAAGAAGAAGAAATTTCAAATTAGAAACTAAAAGTATACATTGAAGATTTTCTTTCAGGCTGGGACTCGAACCCAGGGCCACTCGCTTGGAAGCCTAACACTCTAGCCATTAGTCTATGGGAGCTCTGTCGGTGGGAGTTTTAAATATAATAAAAACAAAAAATGCACCTTTGTAATTGTTTACTTAAACACTTTGAAATCTTCGTGTCGAAAAATTAAACTGACTCAGAATTTTCTTCCCTACATAAATAATCAATAATTGCAAAGGAAAGAAATTGAAAAAAAAAAGAATTTTCAAATTAGAAAAGAAATATATACATTGAAGATATTCGCTCCGGCTGGGACTCGAACCCAGGCCACTCGCTTGGAAGACCAGCGGTCTAGCCATTAGGCTATCGGAGTTCTGTCGAGCGGAGTCTTACTGCCTGACTGATACTGCCTGACTGACAGACTGACTCACTGACTGACTGATACTGACTGACTGACTCACTGACTGACCGAGACTGACTGACTAACTGCCTGACTGACTGAGACTGGACTGACTGACTGACTGACTGACTGACTGACTAACTGACTGACTGAGACTGACTGACTGACTGCTTGACTCTCTGACTGGCTATTTCACTGACTGACTGAATGACTAAATGACTGACTGACACTGACTGACTGACTGCTTGACTACCTGACTGACTGCTTGACTGACTGGACAGGACTGACCGACTGACTGACTGACTGAATAAGGCTGACTGACTGACTGACTGACAGACTGACTGAATAAGGCTGACTGACTGACTGACTGACAGACTGACTGAATAAGGCTGACCGACTGACTGACTGCCTGACTGACTGACTGACTGAATGACTGACTGACTGACTGACTGACTGACTGCCTGACTGACTGACTGACTGAATGACTGACTGACTGAGACTAAATGACTGACTGCTTGACTGACTGGCTGAAGGACTAACTGACTGACTGAGTGACTGACTGACTGGACTGACTGACTGAGACTGAATGACTGAGTGCTTGACTGATTGACTGTCAGACTGACTGACTGACTTCGCAAAAGGGAAAAATAAAAAAAAAAAAGAATTATAAAATTAGAAAAAAATATTTACATTTAAGATTTCCTTTCCGGCTGGGATTTGAACCCAGGGCGACACTCATGGAAGCCCAACGCTCTCGCCAATATACTATCGGATCTCTGTTGATCGGTGTCTTAATTATAATAAAAACAAAAAGTGCACCTTAGTAATTATTGATCTAAAATCTTTGAAATCCAAAGGTCGAATGATTAAACTGACTCAGAATTTTCTTCCGTACATAAATAGTCCATATTTGCAAAGATAGAAATTGAAAAAAAAAAGAATCTTTAAATTAGAAGAGAAATATATACATGGAAGATTTTCGTTCCGGCCGGGACTCGAACCCAGTACCACGCGCTTGGAACCCAACGGTCTAGCCATTAGGCTATCGGAGCTCTGTCGATGGAAGTCTTAAATATAATAAAAACAAAAAATGCACCTTGGTAATTATTGATTCAAACACTTTGAAATTTACAGGTCGAATAATTAAACTGACTCAGAATTTTTCTCCCTACATAAATAATCAATATTCGCAAAAGAGAAACATTAAAAAAAAAGAAGAAGAAATTTCAAATTAGAAACTAAAAGTATACATTGAAGATTTTCGTTCAGGCTGGGACTCGAACCCAGGGCCACTCGCTTGGAAGCCTAACACTCCAGCCATTAGTCTATGGGAGCTCTGTCGGTGGGTGTTTTAAATATAGTAAAAACAAAAAATGCACCTTGGTAATTGTTTATTTAAACACTTTGAAATCTTCGTGTCGAAAAATTAAATTGACTCAGAATTTTCTTCCCTACATAAATAATCAATAATTGCAAAGGAAAGAAATTGAAAAAAAAAAGAATTTTCAAATTAGAAAAGAAATATATACATTGAAGATATTCGCTCCAGCTGGGACTCGAACCCAGGCCACTCGCTTGGAAGACCAGCGGTCTAGCCATTAGGCTATCGGAGTTCTGTCGAGCGGAGTCTTACTGCCTGACTGATACTGCCTGACTGACAGACTGACTCACTGACTGACTGATACTGACTGACTGACTCACTGACTGACCGAGACTGTCTGACTAACTGCCTGACTGACTGAGACTGGACTGACTGACTGACTGACTGACTGACTGACTAACTGACTGACTGAGACTGACTGACTGACTGCTTGACTCTCTGACTGACTGCTTGACTGACTAACTGACTGGACAGGACTGACCGACTGACTGACTGACAGACTGACTGAATAAGGATGACTGACAGACTGACTGAATAAGGCTGACTGACCGACTGACTGACTGCCTGACTGACTGACTGACTGAATGACTGACTGACTGACTGACCGAGACTGACTGACTGACTGACTGAGACTGGACTGGACTGACTGACTGACTGACTGACTGAGACTGACTGACTGCTTTAGTGACTAACTGACTGCACAGGACTGACCGACTGACTGACTGACTGACTGACTGCCTGACTGACTGACTGACTGAGACTAAATGACTGACTGCTTGACTGACTGGCTGAAGGACTAACTGACTGACTGAGTGACTGACTGACTGGACTGACTGACTGAGACTGAATGACTGAGTGCTTGACTGATTGACTGTCAGACTGACTGACTGACTTCGCAAAAGGGAAAAATAAAAAAAAAAGAATTATAAAATTAGAAAAAAATATTTGCATTTAAGATTTTCTTTCCGGCTGGGATTTGAACCCAGGGCGACACTCATGGAAGCCCAACGCTCTCGCCAATATACTATCGGATCTCTGTTGATCGGTGTCTTAATTATAATAAAAACAAAAAATGCACCTTAGTAATTATTGATCTAAAATCTTTGAAATCTAAAGGTCGAATGATTAAACTGACTCAGAATTTTCTTCCGTACATAAATAATCCATATTTGCAAAAGAAAGAAATTGAAAAAAAAAAGAATCTTCAAATTAGAAGAGAAATATATACATGGAAGATTTTCGTTCCGGCTGGGACTCGAACCCAGTACCTCGCGCTTGGAACCCAACGGTCTAGCCATTAGGCTATCGGAGCTCTGTCGATGGAAGTCTTAAATATAATAAAAACAAAAAATGCACCTTGGTAATTATTGATTCAAACACTTTGAAATTTACAGGTCGAATAATTAAACTGACTCAGAATTTTTCTCCCTACATAAATAATCAATATTCGCAAAAGAGAAAAATTAAAAAAAAAAGAAGAAATTTCAAATTAGAAACTAAAAGTATACATTGAAGATTTTCGTTCAGGCTGGGACTCGAACCCAGGGCCACTCGCTTGGAAGCCTAACACTCTAGCCATTAGTCTATGGGAGCTCTGTCGGTGGGAGTTTTAAATATAATAAAAACAAAAAATGCACCTTGGTAATTGTTACTTCCTTTTACAAAAAAGGAAGTATTGTATTCGCGAAAAAATTTTCACTCAAAAATCGCCCTTAATTTCCATTTTGCTCACCCCCAAATGAATGTTGAGTTTTTTTTTTCGATTCGAACACATGCGGAAAAGTGCCTAAGAATGTATAGACACGCGAAATATCCATTTTGACCATCACCGAGGTAATTACAACGACTTTTCTCGTGACGTCTGTATGTATGTGCGTATGTGTGTATGTGCGTATGTGCGTATGTGCGTATGTGCGTATGTGCGTATGTATCTCGCATAACTCAAAAATGGTATGTCCTAGAAAGTTGAAATTTGGTACATAGACTCGTAGTGGGGTCTAGTTGTGCACCTCCCCTTTTGGTTGCTTTCGGATGTTCCTAAGGGGGTCTTTTGCACCTTTTTGGGGGGAAATCATTGTTAATTTCGATGTAAACTCAAGTGGCGTTATAATTTGTCGGACACTTGGCGATATATCGCCAGTCTTTTGGTCGCCAAGTTTTGTCGCCAACTTGGCGACAAATTTGGCGGAGTTTTTTTTTTTTTTTTGGTTTCAATTTGGCCATTGTTGGTGATATTTAGAGAATAAATATTGAATCACATTAAAATAGCGAATAATGGGGAAATGACATTAAATTGGAGTAAAAGGAAGTCATGTGATGCACACATCAGCTCGTTTATTTAAACACTTTGAAATCTTTGTGTCGAAAAATTAAACTGACTCAGAATTTTCTTCCCTACATAAATAATCAATAATTGCAAAGGAAAGAAATTGAAAAAAAAAAGAATTTTCAAATTAGAAAAGAAATATATACATTGAAGATATTCGCTCCGGCTGGGACTCGAACCCAGGCCACTCGCTTGGAAGACCAGCGGTCTAGCCATTAGGCTATCGGAGTTCTGTCGAGCGGAGTCTTACTGCCTGACTGATATTGCCTGACTGACAGACTGACTCACTGACTGACTGATACTGACTGACTGACTCACTGACTGACCGAGACTGACTGACTGACTGACTGACTGACTAACTGACTGACTGAGACTGACTGACTGACTGCTTGACTCTCTGACTGGCTATTTCACTGACTGACTAAATGACTAAATGACTGACTGACACTGACTGACTGACTGCTTGACTACCTGACTGACTGCTTGACTGACTAACTGACTGGACAGGACTGACCGACTGACTGACTGACAGACTGACTGAATAAGGATGACTGACAGACTGACTGAATAAAGCTGACTGACTGACTGACTGACAGACTGACTGAATAAGGCTGACCGACTGACTGACTGCCTGACTGACTGACTGACTGAATGACTGACTGACTGACTGACCGAGACTGACTGACTGACTGACTGAGACTGGACTGGACTGACTGACTGACTGACTGACTGAGACTGACTGACTGCTTTAGTGACTAACTGACTGCACAGGACTGACCGACTGACTGACTGCCTGACTGACTGACTGACTGAATGACTGACTGACTGAGACTAAATGACTGACTGCTTGACTGACTGGCTGAAGGACTAACTGACTGACTGAGTGACTGACTGACTGGACTGACTGACTGAGACTGAATGACTGAGTGCTTGACTGATTGACTGTCAGACTGACTGACTGACTTCGCAAAAGGGAAAAATAAAAAAAAAAGAATTATAAAATTAGAAAAAAATATTTGCATTTAAGATTTCCTTTCCGGCTGGGATTTGAACCCAGGGCGACACTCATGGAAGCCCAACGCTCTCGCCAATATACTATCGGATCTCTGTTGATCGGTGTCTTAATTATAATAAAAACAAAAAATGCACCTTAGTAATTATTGATCTAAAATCTTTGAAATCTAAAGGTCGAATGATTAAACTGACTCAGAATTTTCTTCCGTACATAAATAATCCATATTTGCAAAAGAAAGAAATTGAAAAAAAAAAAAGAATCTTCAAATTAGAAGAGAAATATATACATGGAAGATTTTCGTTCCGGCTGGGACTCGAACCCAGTACCTCGCGCTTGGAACCCAACGGTCTAGCCATTAGGCTATCGGAGCTCTGTCGATGGAAGTCTTAAATATAATAAAAACAAAAAATGCACCTTGGTAATTATTGATTCAAACACTTTGAAATTTACAGGTCGAATAATTAAACTGACTCAGAATTTTTCTCCCTACATAAATAATCAATATTCGCAAAAGAGAAAAATTTAAAAAAAAAGAAGAAGAAATTTCAAATTAGAAACTAAAAGTATACATTGAAGATTTTCGTTCAGGCTGGGACTCGAACCCAGGCCACTCGCTTGGAAGCCTAACACTCTAGCCATTAGTCTATGGGAGCTCTGTCGGTGGGAGTTTTTATTATAATAAAAACAAAAAATGCACCTTTGTAATTGTTTACTTAAACACTTTGAAATCTTCGTGTCGAAAAATTAAACTGACTCAGAATTTTCTTCCCTACATAAATAATCAATAATTGCAAAGGAAAGAAATTGAAAAAAAAAGAATTTTCAAATTAGAAAAGAAATATATACATTGAAGATATTCGCTCCGGCTGGGACTCGAACCCAGGCCACTCGCTTGGAAGACCAGCGGTCTAGCCATTAGGCTATCGGAGTTCTGTCGAGCGGAGTCTTACTGCCTGACTGACAGACTGACTCACTGACTGACTGATACTGACTGACTGACTCACTGACTGACCGAGACTGACTGACTAACTGCCTGACTGACTGAGACTGGACTGACTGACTGACTGACTGACTGACTAACTGACTGACTGAGACTGACTGACTGACTGCTTGACTCTCTGACTGGCTATTTCACTGACTGACTGAATGACTAAATGACTGACTGACACTGACTGACTGACTGCTTGACTACCTGACTGACTGCTTGACTGACTGGACAGGACTGACCGACTGACTGACTGACAGACTGACTGAATAAGGCTGACTGACTGACTGATTGACAGACTGACTGAATAAGGCTGACTGACTGACTGACTGACAGACTGACTGAATAAGGCTGACCGACTGACTGACTGCCTGACTGACTGACTGACTGAATGACTGACTGACTGACTGACTGACTGACTGCCTGACTGACTGACTGACTGAATGACTGACTGACTGAGACTAAATGACTGACTGCTTGACTGACTGGCTGAAGGACTAACTGACTGACTGAGTGACTGACTGACTGGACTGACTGACTGAGACTGAATGACTGAGTGCTTGACTGATTGACTGTCAGACTGACTGACTGACTTCGCAAAAGGGAAAAATAAAAAAAAAAGAATTATAAAATTAGAAAAAAATATTTGCATTTAAGATTTCCTTTCCGGCTGGGATTTGAACCCAGGGCGACACTCATGGAAGCCCAACGCTTTCGCCAATATACTATCGGATCTCTGTTGATCGGTGTCTTAATTATAATAAAAACAAAAAGTGCACCTTAGTAATTATTGATCTAAAATCTTTGAAATCCAAAGGTCGAATGATTAAACTGACTCAGAATTTTCTTCCGTACATAAATAGTCCATATTTGCAAAGAAAGAAATTGAAAAAAAAAAAGAATCTTTAAATTAGAAGAGAAATATATACATGGAAGATTTTCGTTCCGGCCGGGACTCGAACCCAGTACCACGCGATTGGAACCCAACGGTCTAGCCATTAGGCTATCGGAGCTCTGTCGATGGAAGTCTTAAATATAATAAAAACAAAAAATGCACCTTGGTAATTATTGATTCAAACACTTTGAAATTTACAGGTCGAATAATTAAACTGACTCAGAATTTTTCTCCCTACATAAATAATCAATATTCGCAAAAGAGAAACATTAAAAAAAAAGAAGAAGAAATTTCAAATTAGAAACTAAAAGTATACATTGAAGATTTTCGTTCAGGCTGGGACTCGAACCCAGGGCCACACGCTTGGAAGCCTAACACTCTAGCCATTAGTCTATGGGAGCTCTGTCGGTGGGTGTTTTAAATATAGTAAAAACAAAAAATGCACCTTGGTAATTGTTTATTTAAACACTTTGAAATCTTCGTGTCGAAAAATTAAACTGACTCAGAATTTTCTTCCCTACATAAATAATCAATAATTGCAAAGGAAAGAAATTGAAAAAAAAAAAGAATTTTCAAATTAGAAAAGAAATATATACATTGAAGATATTCGCTCCAGCTGGGACTCGAACCCAGGCCACTCGCTTGGAAGACCAGCGGTCTAGCCATTAGGCTATCGGAGTTCTGTCGAGCGGAGTCTTACTGCCTGACTGATACTGCCTGACTGACAGACTGACTCACTGACTGACTGATACTGACTGACTGACTCACTGACTGACCGAGACTGTCTGACTAACTGCCTGACTGACTGAGACTGGACTGACTGACTGACTGAGACTGGACTGACTGACTGACTGACTGACTAACTGACTGACTGAGACTGACTGACTGACTGCTTGACTCTCTGACTGGCTATTTCACTGACTGACTGAATGACTAAATGACTGACTGACACTGACTGACTGACTGCTTGACTACCTGACTGACTGCTTGACTGACTAACTGACTGGACAGGACTGACCGACTGACTGACTGACAGACTGACTGAATAAGGATGACTGACAGACTGACTGAATAAGGCTGACTGACCGACTGACTGACTGCCTGACTGACTGACTGACTGAATGACTGACTGACTGACTGACCGAGACTGACTGACTGACTGACTGAGACTGGACTGGACTGACTGACTGACTGACTGACTGAGACTGACTGACTGCTTTAGTGACTAACTGACTGCACAGGAATGACCGACTGACTGAGTGACTGACTGCCTGACTGACTGACTGACTGAATGACTGACTGACTGAGACTAAATGACTGACTGCTTGACTGACTGGCTGAAGGACTAACTGACTGACTGAGTGACTGACTGACTGGACTGACTGACTGAGACTGAATGACTGAGTGCTTGACTGATTGACTGTCAGACTGACTGACTGACTTCGCAAAAGGGAAAAATAAAAAAAAAAAGAATTATAAAATTAGAAAAAATATTTGCATTTAAGATTTCCTTTCCGGCTGGGATTTGAACCCAGGGCGACACTCATGGAAGCCCAACGCTCTCGCCAATATACTATCGGATCTCTGTTGATCGGTGTCTTAATTATAATAAAAACAAAAAATGCACCTTAGTAAATATTGATCTAAAATCTTTGAAATCTAAAGGTCGAATGATTAAACTGACTCAGAATTTTCTTCCGTACATAAATAATCCATATTTGCAAAAGAAAGAAATTGAAAAAAAAAAGAATCTTCAAATTAGAAGAGAAATATATACATGGAAGATTTTCGTTCCGGCTGGGACTCGAACCCAGTACCTCGCGCTTGGAACCCAACGGTCTAGCCATTAGGCTATCGGAGCTCGGTCGATGGAAGTCTTAAATATAATAAAAACAAAAAATGCACCTTGGTAATTATTGATTCAAACACTTTGAAATTTAAAGGTCGAATAATTAAACTGACTCAAAATTTTTCTCCCTACATAAATAATCAATATTCGCAAAAGAGAAAAATTTAAAAAAAAAGAAGAAGAAATTTCAAATTAGAAACTAAAAGTATACATTGAAGATTTTCGTTCAGGCTGGGACTCGAACCCAGGGCCACTCGCTTGGAAGCCTAACACTCTAGCCATTAGTCTATGGGAGCTCTGTCGGTGGGAGTTTTAAATATAATAAAAACAAAAAATGCACCTTTGTAATTGTTTACTTAAACACTTTGAAATCTTCGTGTCGAAAAATTAAACTGACTCAGAATTTTCTTCCCTACATAAATAATCAATAATTGCAAAGGAAAGAAATTGAAAAAAAAAGAATTTTCAAATTAGAAAAGAAATATATACATTGAAGATATTCGCTCCGGCTGGGACTCGAACCCAGGCCACTCGCTTGGAAGACCAGCGGTCTAGCCATTAGGCTATCGGAGTTCTGTCGAGCGGAGTCTTACTGCCTGACTGATACTGCCTGACTGACAGACTGACTCACTGACTGACTGATACTGACTGACTGACTCACTGACTGACCGAGACTGACTGACTAACTGCCTGACTGACTGAGACTGGACTGACTGACTGACTGACTGACTGACTGACTAACTGACTGACTGAGACTGACTGACTGACTGCTTGACTCTCTGACTGGCTATTTCACTGACTGACTGAATGACTAAATGACTGACTGACACTGACTGACTGACTGCTTGACTACCTGACTGACTGCTTGACTGACTGGACAGGACTGACCGACTGACTGACTGACAGACTGACTGAATAAGGCTGACTGACTGACTGACTGACAGACTGACTGAATAAGGCTGACTGACTGACTGACTGACAGACTGACTGAATAAGGCTGACCGACTGACTGACTGCCTGACTGACTGACTGACTGAATGACTGACTGACTGACTGACTGACTGACTGCCTGACTGACTGACTGACTGAATGACTGACTGACTGAGACTAAATGACTGACTGCTTGACTGACTGGCTGAAGGACTAACTGACTGACTGAGTGACTGACTGACTGGACTGACTGACTGAGACTGAATGACTGAGTGCTTGACTGATTGACTGTCAGACTGACTGACTGACTTCGCAAAAGGGAAAAATAAAAAAAAAAGAATTATAAAATTAGAAAAAAATATTTGCATTTAAGATTTCCTTTCCGGCTGGGATTTGAACCCAGGGCGACACTCATGGAAGCCCAACGCTCTCGCCAATATACTATCGGATCTCTGTTGATCGGTGTCTTAATTATAATAAAAACAAAAAATGCACCTTAGTAATTATTGATCTAAAATCTTTGAAATCCAAAGGTCGAATGATTAAACTGACTCAGAATTTTCTTCCGTACATAAATAATCCATATTTGCAAAAGAAAGAAATTGAAAAAAAAAAGAATCTTTAAATTAGAAGAGAAATATATACATGGAAGATTTTCGTTCCGGCCGGGACTCGAACCCAGTACCACGCGCTTGGAACCCAACGGTCTAACCATTAGGCTATCGGAGCTCTGTCGATGGAAGTCTTAAATATAATAAAAACAAAAAATGCACCTTGGTAATTATTGATTCAAACACTTTGAAATTTACAGGTCGAATAATTAAACTGACTCAGAATTTTTCTCCCTACATAAATAATCAATATTCGCAAAAGAGAAACATTAAAAAAAAAGAAGAAGAAATTTCAAATTAGAAACTAAAGGTATACATTGAAGATTTTCGTTCAGGCTGGGACTCAAACCCAGGGCCACTCGCTTGGAAGCCTAACACTCTAGCCATTAGTCTACGGGAGCTCTGTCGGTGGGTGTTTTAAATATAGTAAAAACAAAAAATGCACCTTGGTAATTTTTTATTTAAACACTTTGAAATCTTCGTGTCGAAAAATTAAACTGACTCAGAATTTTCTTCCCTACATAAATAATCAATAATTGCAAAGGAAAGAAATTGAAAAAAAAAAAGAATTTTCAAATTAGAAAAGAAATATATACATTGAAGATATTCGCTCCAGCTGGGACTCGAACCCAGGCCACTCGCTTGGAAGACCAGCGGTCTAGCCATTAGGCTATCGGAGTTCTGTCGAGCGGAGTCTTACTGCCTGACTGATACTGCCTGACTGACAGACTGACTCACTGACTGACTGATACTGACTGACTGACTCACTGACTGACCGAGACTGTCTGACTAACTGCCTGACTGACTGAGACTGGACTGACTGACTGACTGACTGACTGACTGACTAACTGACTGACTGAGACTGACTGACTGACTGCTTGACTCTCTGACTGGCTATTTCACTGACTGACTGAATGACTAAATGACTGACTGACACTGACTGACTGACTGCTTGACTACCTGACTGACTGCTTGACTGACTAACTGACTGGACAGGACTGACCGACTGACTGACTGACAGACTGACTGAATAAGGATGACTGACAGACTGACTGAATAAGGCTGACTGACTGACTGACTGACAGACTGACTGAATAAGGCTGACCGACTGACTGACTGCCTGACTGATTGACTGACTGAATGACTGACTAACTGACTGACTGAGACTGGACTGGACTGACTGACTGACTGACTGACTGAGACTGACTGACTGCTTTAGTGACTAACTGACTGCACAGGACTGACCGACTGACTGACTGCCTGTCTGACTGACTGACTGAATGACTGACTGACTGCCTGTCTGACTGACTGACTGAATGACTGACTGACTGAGACTAAATGACTGACTGCTTGACTGACTGGCTGAAGGACTAACTGACTGACTGAGTGACTGACTGACTGGACTGACTGACTGAGACTGAATGACTGAGTGCTTGACTGATTGACTGTCAGACTGACTGACTGACTTCGCAAAAGGGAAAAATAAAAAAAAAAGAATTATAAAATTAGAAAAAAATATTTGCATTTAAGATTTCCTTTCCGGCTGGGATTTGAACCCAGGGCGACACTCATGGAAGCCCAACGCTCTCGCCAATATACTATCGGATCTCTGTTGATCGGTGTCTTAATTATAATAAAAACAAAAAATGCACCTTAGTAATTATTGATATAAAATCTTTGAAATCTAAAGGTCGAATGATTAAACTGACTCAGAATTTTCTTCCGTACATAAATAATCCATATTTGCAAAAGAAAGAAATTGAAAAAAAAAAGAATCTTCAAATTAGAAGAGAAATATATACATGGAAGATTTTCGTTCCGGCCGGGACTCGAACCCAGTACCACGCGCTTGGAACCCAACGGTCTAGCCATTAGGCTATCGGAGCTCTGTCGATGGAAGTCTTAAATATAATAAAAACAAAAAATGCACCTTGGTAATTATTGATTCAAACACTTTGAAATTTACAGGTCGAATAATTAAACTGACTCAGAATTTTTCTCCCTACATAAATAATCAATATTCGCAAAAGAGAAACATTAAAAAAAAGAAGAAGAAATTTCAAATTAGAAACTAAAAGTATACATTGAAGATTTTCGTTCAGGCTGGGACTCGAACCCAGGGCCACTCGCTTGGAAGCCTAACACTCTAGCCATTAGTCTATGGGAGCTCTGTCGGTGGGTGTTTTAAATATAGTAAAAACAAAAAATGCACCTTGGTAATTGTTTATTTAAACACTTTGAAATCTTCGTGTCGAAATATTAAACTGACTCAGAATTTTCTTCCCTACATAAATAATCAATAATTGCAAAGGAAAGAAATTGAAAAAAAAAAGAATTTTCAAATTAGAAAAGAAATATATACATTGAAGATATTCGCTCCAGCTGGGACTCGAACCCAGGCCACTCGCTTGGAAGACCAGCGGTCTAGCCATTAGGCTATCGGAGTTCTGTCGAGCGGAGTCTTACTGCCTGACTGATACTGCCTGACTGACAGACTGACTCACTGACTGACTGATACTGACTGACTGACTCACTGACTGACCGAGACTGTCTGACTAACTGCCTGACTGACTGAGACTGGACTGACTGACTGACTGACTGACTAACTGACTGACTGAGACTGACTGACTGACTGCTTGACTCTCTGACTGGCTATTTCACTGACTGACTGAATGACTAAATGACTGACTGACACTGACTGACTGACTGCTTGAATACCTGACTGACTGCTTGACTGACTAACTGACTGGACAGGACTGACCGACTGACTGACTGACAGACTGACTGAATAAGGATGACTGACAGACTGACTGAATAAGGCTGACTGACTGACTGACTGACAGACTGACTGAATAAGGCTGACCGACTGACTGACTGCCTGACTGATTGACTGACTGAATGACTGACTAACTGACTGACTGAGACTGGACTGGACTGACTGACTGACTGACTGACTGAGACTGACTGACTGCTTTAGTGACTAACTGACTGCACAGGACTGACCGACTGACTGACTGACTGACTGCCTGTCTGACTGACTGACTGAATGACTGACTGACTGAGACTAAATGACTGACTGCTTGACTGACTGGCTGAAGGACTAACTGACTGACTGAGTGACTGACTGACTGGACTGACTGACTGAGACTGAATGACTGAGTGCTTGACTGATTGACTGTCAGACTGACTGACTGAATTCGCAAAAGGGAAAAATAAAAAAAAAAGAATTATAAAATTAGAAAAAAATATTTGCATTTAAGATTTCCTTTCCGGCTGGGATTTGAACCCAGGGCGACACTCATGGAAGCCCAACGCTCTCGCCAATATACTATCGGATCTCTGTTGATCGGTGTCTTAATTATAATAAAAACAAAAAATGCACCTTAGTAATTATTGATATAAAATCTTTGAAATCTAAAGGTCGAATGATTAAACTGACTCGGAATTTTCTTCCGTACATAAATAATCCATATTTGCAAAAGAAAGAAATTGAAAAAAAAAGAATCTTCAAATTAGAAGAGAAATATATACATGGAAGATTTTCGTTCCGGCCGGGACTCGAACCCAGTACCACGCGCTTGGAACCCAACGGTCTAGCCATTAGGCTATCGGAGCTCTGTCGATGGAAGTCTTAAATATAATAAAAACAAAAAATGCACCTTGGTAATTATTGATTCAAACACTTTGAAATTTACAGGTCGAATAATTAAACTGACTCAGAATTTTTCTCCCTACATAAATAATCAATATTCGCAAAAGAGAAACATTAAAAAAAAAAGAAGAAGAAATTTCAAATTAGAAACTAAAAGTATACATTGAAGATTTTCGTTCAGGCTGGGACTCGAACCCAGGGCCACTCGCTTGGAAGCCTAACACTCTAGCCATTAGTCTATGGGAGCTCTGTCGGTGGGAGTTTTAAATATAATAAAAACAAAAAATGCACCTTGGTAATTGTTTATTTAAACACTTTGAAATCTTCGTGTCGAAAAATTAAACTGACTCAGAATTTTCTTCCCTACATAAATAATCAATAATTGCAAAGGAAAGAAATTGAAAAAAAAAGAATTTTCAAATTAGAAAAGAAATATATACATTGAAGATATTCGCTCCGGCTGGGACTCGAACCCAGGCCACTAGCTTGGAAGACCAGCGGTCTAGCCATTAGGCTATCGGAGTTCTGTCGAGCGGAGTCTTACTGCCTGACTGATACTGCCTGACTGACAGACTGACTCACTGACTGACTGATACTGACTGACTGACTCACTGACTGACCGAGACTGACTGACTAACTGCCTGACTGACTGAGACTGGACTGACTGACTGACTGACTGACTAACTGACTGACTGAGACTGACTGACTGACTGCTTGACTCTCTGACTGGCTATTTCACTGACTGACTGAATGACTAAATGACTGACTGACACTGACTGACTGACTGCTTGACTACCTGACTGACTAACTGACTGGACAGGACTGACCGACTGACTGACTGACAGACTGACTGAATAAGGATGACTGACAGACTGACTAAATAAGGCTGACTGACTGACTGACTGACAGACTGACTGAATAAGGCTGACCGACTGACTGACTGCCTGACTGACTGACTGACTGAATGACTGACTGACTGACTGACCGAGACTGACTGACTGACTGACTGAGACTGGACTGGACTGACTGACTGACTGACTGACTGAGACTGGACTGGACTGACTGACTGACTGACTGACTGAGACTGACTGACTGCTTTAGTGACTAACTGACTGCACAGGACTGACCGACTGACTGACTGACTGACTGCCTGACTGACTGACAGACTGAATGACTGACTGACTGAGACTAAATGACTGACTGCTTGACTGACTGGCTGAAGGACTAACTGACTGACTGAGTGACTGACTGACTGGACTGACTGACTGAGACTGAATGACTGAGTGCTTGACTGATTGACTGTCAGACTGACTGACTGACTTCGCAAAAGGGAAAAATAAAAAAAAAAGAATTATAAAATTAGAAAAAAACATTTGCATTTAAGATTTCCTTTCCGGCTGGGATTTGAACCCAGGGCGACACTCATGGAAGCCCAACGCTCTCGCCAATATACTACCGGATCTCTGTTGATCGGTGTCTTAATTATAATAAAAACAAAAAATGCACTTTAGTAATTATTGATCTAAAATCTTTGAAATCTAAAGGTCGAATGATTAAACTGACTCAGAATTTTCTTCCGTACATAAATAATCCATATTTGCAAAAGAAAGAAATTGAAAAAAAAAAGAATCTTCAAATTAGAAGAGAAATATATAGATGGAAGATTTTCTTTCCGGCCGGGACTCAAACCCAGTACCACGCGCTTGGAACCCAACGGTCTAGCCATTAGGCTATCGGAGCTCTGTCGATGGAAGTCTTAAATATAAAAAAAACAAAAAATGCACCTTGGTAATTATTGATTCAAACACTTTGAAATTTACAGGTCGAATAATTAAACTGACTCAGAATTTTTCTCCCTACATAAATAATCAATATTCGCAAAAGAGAAAAATTAAAAAAAAAGAAGAAGAAATTTCAAATTAGAAACTAAAAGTATACATTGAAGATTTTCGTTCAGGCTGGGACTCGAACCCAGGGCCACTCGCTTGGAAGCCTAACACTCTAGCCATTAGTCTATGGGAGCTCTGTCGGTGGGAGTTTTAAATATAATAAAAACAAAAAATGCACCTTGGTAATTGTTTATTTAAACACTTTGAAATCTTCGTGTCGAAAAATTAAACTGACTCAGAATTTTCTTCCCTACATAAATAATCAATAATTGCAAAGGAAAGAAATTGAAAAAAAAAAGAATTTTCAAATTAGAAAAGAAATATATACATTGAAGATATTCGCTCCGGCTGGGACTCGAACCCAGGCCACTCGCTTGGAAGACCAGCGGTCTAGCCATTAGGCTATCGGAGTTCTGTCGAGCGGAGTCTTACTGCCTGACTGATACTGCCTGACTGACAGACTGACTCACTGACTGACTGATATTGACTGACTGACTCACTGACTGACCGAGACTGACTGACTAACTGCCTGACTGACTGAGACTGGACTGACTGACTGACTGACTGACTGACTGACTGAGACTGACTGACTGACTGCTTGACTCTCTGACTGGCTATTTCACTGACTGACTGAATGACTAAATGACTGACTGACACTGACTGACTGACTGCTTGACTACCTGACTGACTGCTTGACTGACTAACTGACTGGACAGGACTGACCGACTGACTGACAGACAGACTGACTGAATAAGGATGACTGACAAACTGACTGAATAAGGCTGACTGACTGACTGACTGACAGACTGACTGAATAAGGCTGACCGACTGACTGACTGCCTGACTGACTGACTGACTGAATGACTGACTGACTGACTGACCGAGACTGACTGACTGACTGACTGAGACTGGACTGGACTGACTGACTGACTGACTGACTGAGACTGACTGACTGCTTTAGTGACTAACTGTCTGCACAGGACTGACCGACTAACTGACTGACTGACTGCCTGACTGACTGACTGACTGAATGACTGACTGACTGCTTGACTGACTGGCTGATGGACTAACTGACTGACTGAGTGACTGACTGACTGGACTGACTGACTGAGACTGAATGACTGAGTGCTTGACTGATTGACTGTCAGACTGACTGACTGACTTCGCAAAAGGGAAAAATAAAAAAATAGAATTATAAAATTAGAAAAAAATATTTGCATTTAAGATTTCCTTTCCGGCCGGGACTCGAACCCAGTACCACGCGCTAGGAACCCAACGGTCTAGCCATTAGGCTATCGGAGCTCTGTCGATGGAAGTCTTAAATATAATAAAAACAAAAAATGCACCTTGGTAATTATTGATTCAAACACTTTGAAATTTACAGGTCGAATAATTAAACTGACTCAGAATTTTTCTCCCTACATAAATAATCAATATTCGCAAAAGAGAAAAATTAAAAAAAAAAGAAGAAGAAATTTCAAATTAGAAACTAAAAGTATACATTGAAGATTTTCGTTCAGGCTGGGACTCGAACCCAGGGCCACTCGCTTGGAAGCCTAACACTCTAGCCATTAGTCTATGGGAGCTCTGTCGGTGGGAGTTTTAAATATAATAAAAACAAAAAATGCACCTTGGTAATTGTTTATTTAAACACTTTGAAATCTTCGTGTCGAAAAATTAAACTGACTCAGAATTTTCTTCCCTACATAAATAATCAATAATTGCAAAGGAAAGAAATTGAAAAAAAAAGAATTTTCAAATTAGAAAAGAAATATATACATTGAAGATATTCGCTCCGGATGGGACTCGAACCCAGGCCACTCGCTTGGAAGACCAGCGGTCTAGCCATTAGGCTATCGGAGTTCTGTCGAGCGGAGTCTTACTGCCTGACTGATACTGCCTGACTGACAGACTGACTCACTGACTGACTGACTGACTCACTGACTGACCGAGACTGACTGACTAACTGCCTGACTGACTGAGACTGGACTGACTGACTGACTGACTGACTGACTAACTGACTGACTGAGACTGACTGACTGACTGCTTGACTCTCTGACTGGCTATTTCACTGACTGACTGAATGACTAAATGACTGACTGACACTGACTGACTGACTGCTTGACTACCTGACTGACTGCTTGACTGACTAACTGACTGGACAGGACTGACCGACTGACTGACTGACAGACTGACTGAATAAGGATGACTGACAGACTGACTGAATAAGGCTGACTGACTGACTGACTGACAGACTGACTGAATAAGGCTGACCGACTGACTGACTGCCTGACTGACTGACTGACTGACTGACCGAGACTGACTGACTGAGACTGGACTGGACTGACTGACTGAGACTGACTGACTGCTTTAGTGACTAACTGACTGCACAGGACTGACCGACTGACTGACTGACTGACTGCCTGCCTGACTGACTGACTGACTGACTGACTGACTGAGACTAAATGACTGACTGCTTGACTGACTGGCTAAAGGACTAACTGACTGACTGAGTGACTGACTGACTGGACTGACTGACTGAGACTGAATGACTGAGTGCTTGACTGATTGACTGTCAGACTGACTGACTGACTTCGCAAAAGGGAAAAATAAAAAAAAAGAATTATAAAATTAGAAAAAAATATTTGCATTTAAGATTTCCTTTCCGGCCGGGACTCGAACCCAGTACCACGCGCTAGGAACCCAACGGTCTAGCCATTAGGCTATCGGAGCTCTGTCGATGGAAGTCTTAAATATAATAAAAACAAAAAATGCACCTTGGTAATTATTGATTCAAACACTTTGAAATTTACAGGTCGAATAATTAAACTGACTCAGAATTTTTCTCCCTACATAAATAATCAATATTCGCAAAAGAGAAAAATTAAAAAAAAAAAGAAGAAGAAATTTCAAATTAGAAACTAAAAGTATACATTGAAGATTTTCGTTCAGGCTGGGACTCGAACCCAGGGCCACTCGCTTGGAAGCCTAACACTCTACCCATTAGTCTATGGGAGCTCTGTCTGTGGGAGTTTTAAATATAATAAAAACAAAAAATGCACCTTGGTAATTGTTTATTTAAACACTTTGAAATCTTCGTGTCGAAAAATTAAACTGACTCAGAATTTTCTTCCCTACATAAATAATCAATAATTGCAAAGGAAAGAAATTGAAAAAAAAAAGAATTTTCAAATTAGAAAAGAAATATATACATTGAAGATATTCGCTCCGGCTGGGACTCGAAACCAGGCCACTCGCTTGGAAGACCAGCGGTCTAGCCAATAGGCTATCGGAGTTCTGTCGAGCGGAGTCTTACTGCCTGACTGACAGACTGACTCACTGACTGACTGATACTGACTGACTGACTCACTGACTGACCGAGACTGACTGACTAACTGCCTGACTGACTGAGACTGGACTGACTGACTGACTGACTGACTGACTGACTAACTGACTGACTGACTGAGACTGACTGACTGACTGCTTGACTCTCTGACTGGCTATTTCACTGACTGACTGAATGACTAAATGACTGACTGACACTGACTGACTGACTGCTTGACTACCTGACTGACTGCTTGACTGACTAACTGACTGGACAGGACTGACCGACTGACTGACTGACAGACTGACTGAATAAGGATGACTGACAGACTGACTGAATAAGGCTGACTGACTGACTGAGAGACTGACTGAATAAGGATGACTGACTGACTGACTGACTGAGACTGACTGACTGCTTTAGTGACTAACTGACTGCACAGGACTGACCGACTGACTGACTGACTGACTGCCTGACTGACTGACTGACTGAATGACTGACTGACTGAGACTAAATGACTGACTGCTTGACTGACTGGCTGAAGGACTAACTGACTGACTGAGTGACTGACTGACTGGACTGACTGACTGAGACTGAATGACTGAGTGCTTGACTGATTGACTGTCAGACTGACTGACTGACTTCGCAAAAGGGAAAAATAAAAAAAAAGAATTATAAAATTAGAAAAAAATATTTGCATTTAAGATTTCCTTTCCGGCTGGGATTTGAACCCAGGGGGACACTCATGGAAGCCCAACGCTCTCGCCAATATACTATCGGATCTCTGTTGATCGGTGTCTTAATTATAATAAAAACAAAAAATGCACCTTAGTAATTATTGATCTGAAATCTTTGAAATCTAAAGGTCGAATGATTAAACTGACTCAGAATTTTCTTCCGTACATAAATAATCCATATTTGCAAAAGAAAGAAATTGAAAAAAAAAAGAATCTTCAAATTAGAAGAGAAATATATACATGGAAGATTTTCGTTCCGGCCGGGACTCGAACCCAGTACCACGCGCTTGGAACCCAACGGTCTAGCCATTAGGCTATCGGAGCTCTGTCGATGGAAGTCTTAAATATAATAAAAACAAAAAATGCACCTTGGTAATTATTGATTCAAACACTTTGAAATTTACAGGTCGAATAATTAAACTGACTCAGAATTTTTCTCCCTACATAAATAATCAATATTCGCAAAAGAGAAAAATTAAAAAAAAAAGAAGAAGAAATTTCAAATTAGAAACTAAAAGTATACATTGAAGATTTTCGTTCAGGCTGGGACTCGAACCCAGGGCCACTCGCTTGGAAGCCTAACACTCTAGCCATTAGTCTATGGGAGCTCTGTCGGTGGGAGTTTTAAATATAATAAAAACAAAAAATGCACCTTGGTAATTGTTTATTTAAACACTTTGAAATCTTCGTGTCGAAAAATTAAACTGACTCAGAATCTTCTTCCCTACATAAATAATCAATAATTGCAAAGGAAAGAAATTGAAAAAAAAAAAAGAATTTTCAAATTAGAAAAGAAATATATACATTGAAGATATTCGCTCAGGCTGGGACTCGGACCCAGGCCACTCGCTTGGAAGACCAGCGGTCTAGCCATTAGGCTATCGGAGTTCTGTCGAGCGGAGTCTTACTGCCTGACTGATACTGCCTGACTGACAGACTGACTCACTGACTGACTGATACTGACTGACTGACTCACTGACTGACTGATACTGACTGACTGACTCACTGACTGACCGAGACTGACTGACTAACTGCCTGACTGACTGAGACTGGACTGACTGACTGACTGACTGACTGACTAACTGACTGACTGAGACTGACTGACTGACTGCTTGACTCTCTGACTGGCTATTTCACTGACTGACTGAATGACTAAATGACTGACTGACACTGACTGACTGACTGCTTGACTGACTAACTGACTGGACAGGACTGACCGACTGACTGACTGACAGACTGACTGACAGACTGACTGAATAAGGATGACTGACAGACTGACTGAATAAGGCTGACTGACTGACTGACTGACAGACTGACTGAATAAGGCTGACCGACTGACTGACTGCCTGACTGACTGACTGCCTGACTGACTGACTGACTGAATGACTGACTGACTGACTGACCGAGACTGACTGACTGACTGACTGAGACTGGACTGGACTGACTGACTGACTGACTGACTGAGACTGACTGACTGCTTTAGTGACTAACTGACTGCACAGGACTGACCGACTGACTGACTGACTGACTGCCTGACTGATTGACTGACTGAATGACTGACTGACTGAGACTAAATGACTGACTGCTTGACTGACTGGCTGAAGGACTAACTGACTGACTGAGTGACTGACTGACTGGACTGACTGACTGAGACTGAATGACTGAGTGCTTGACTGATTGACTGTCAGACTGACTGACTGACTTCGCAAAAGGGAAAAATAAAAAAAAGAATTATAAAATTAGAAAAAAATATTTGCATTTAAGATTTCCTTTCCGGCCGGGACTCGAACCCAGTACCACGTGCTAGGAACCCAACGGTCTAGCCATTAGGCTATCGGAGCTCTGTCGATGGAAGTCTAAAATATAATAAAAACAAAAAATGCACCTTGGTAATTATTGATTCAAACACTTTGAAATTTACAGGTCGAATAATTAAACTGACTCAGAATTTTTCTCCCTACATAAATAATCAATATTCGCAAAAGAGAAAAATTAAAAAAAAAAGAAGAAGAAATTTCAAATTAGAAACTAAAAGTATACATTGAAGATTTTCGTTCAGGCTGGGACTCGAACCCAGGGCCACTCGCTTGGAAGCCTAACACTCTAGCCATTAGTCTATGGGAGCTCTGTCGGTGGGAGTTTTAAATATAAAAAAAACAAAAAATGCACCTTGGTAATTGTTTATTTAAACACTTTGAAATCTCCGTGTCGAAAAATTAAACTGACTCAGAATTTTCTTCCCTACATAAATAATCAATAATTGCAAAGGAAAGAAATTGAAAAAAAAAAAGAATTTTCAAATTAGAAAAGAAATATATACATTGAAGATATTCGCTCCGGCTGGGACTCGAACCCAGGCCACTCGCTTGGAAGACCAGCGGTCTAGCCATTAGGCTATCGGAGTTCTGTCGAGCGGAGTCTTACTGCCTGACTGATACTGCCTGACTGACAGACTGACTCACTGACTGACTGATACTGACTGACTGACTCACTGACTGACCGAGACTGACTGACTAACTGCCTGACTGACTGAGACTGGACTGACTGACTGACTGACTGACTGACTGACTAACTGACTGACTGAGACTGACTGACTGACTGCTTGACTCTCTGACTGGCTATTTCACTGACTGACTGAATGACTAAATGACTGACTGACACTGACTGACTGACTGCTTGACTACCTGACTGACTGCTTGACTGACTAACTGACTGGACAGGACTGACCGACTGACTGACTGACAGACTGACTGAATAAGGATGACTGACAGACTGACTGAATAAGGCTGACTGACTGACTGACTGACTGAATGACTGACTGACTGACTGACCGAGACTGACTGACTGAGACTGGACTGGACTGACTGACTGACTGACTGACTGAGACTGACTGACTGCTTTAGTGACTAACTGACTGCACAGGACTGACCGACTGACTGACTGACTGACTGCCTGACTGACTGACTGACTGAATGACTGACTGACTGAGACTAAATGAGTGACTGCTTGACTGACTGGCTGAAGGACTAACTGACTGACTGACTGGACTGACTGACTGAGACGGAATGACTGAGTGCTTGACTGATTGACTGTCAGACTGACTGACTGACTTCGCAAAAGGGAAAAATAAAAAAAAAAGAATTATAAAATTAGAAAAAAATATTTGCATTTAAGATTTCCTTTCCGGCCGGGACTCGAACCCAGTACCACGCGCTAGGAACCCAACGGTCTAGCCATTAGGCTATCGGAGCTCTGTCGATGGAAGTCTTAAATATAATAAAAACAAAAAATTCACCTTGGTAATTATTGATTCAAACACTTTGAAATTTACAGGTCGAATAATTAAACTGACTCAGAATTTTTCTCCCTACATAAATAATCAATATTCGCAAAAGAGAAAAATTAAAAAAAAAAGAAGAAGAAATTTCAAATTAGAAACTTAAAGTATACAATGAAGATTTTCGTTCAGGCTGGGACTCGAACCCAGGGCCACTCGCTTGGAAGCCTAACACTCTAGCCATCAGTACCACGCGCTAGAAACCCAACGGTCTAGCCATTAGGCTATCGGAGCTCTGTCGATGGAAGTCTTAAATATAATAAAAACAAAAAATGCACCTTGGTAATTATTGATTCAAACACTTTGAAATTTACAGGTCGAATAATTAAACTGACTCAGAATTTTTCTCCCTACATAAATAATCAATATTCGCAAATAAGAAACATTAAAAAAAAAAGAAGAAGAAATTTCAAATTAGAAACTAAAAGTATACATTGAAGATTTTCGTTCAGGCTGGGACTCGAACCCAGGGCCACTCGCTTGGAAGCCTAACACTCTAGCCATTAGTCTATGGGAGCTCTGTCGGTGGGAGTTTTAAATATAATAAAAACAAAAAATGCACCTTGGTAATTGTTTATTTAAACACTTTGAGATCTTCGTGTCGAAAAATTAAACTGACTCAGAATTTTCTTCCCTACATAAATAATCAATAATTGCAAAGGAAAGAAATTGAAAAAAAAAAAGAATTTTCAAATTAGAAAAGAAATATATACATTGAAGATATTCGCTCCGGCTGGGACTCGAACCCAGGCCACTCGCTTGGAAGACCAGCGGTCTAGCCATTAGGCTATCGGAGTTCTGTCGTGCGGAGTCTTACTGCCTGACTGATACTGCCTGACTGACAGACTGACTCACTGACTGACTGATACTGACTGACTGACTCACTGACTGACCGAGACTGACTGACTAACTGCCTGACTGACTGACACTGGACTGACTGACTGACTGACTGACTGACTGACTAACTGACTGACTGACTGAGACTGACTGACTGACTGCTTGACTCTCTGACTGGCTATTTCACTGACTGACTGAATGACTAAATGACTGACTGACACTGACTGACTGACTGCTTGACTACCTGACTGACTGCTTGACTGACTAACTGACTGGACAGGACTGACCGACTGACTGACTGACAGACTGACTGAATAAGAATGACTGACAGACTGACTGAATAAGGCTGACTGACTGACTGAACGAGACTGACTGACTGACTGACTGAGACTGGACTGGACTGACTGACTGACTGACTGACTGAGACTGACTGACTGCTTTAGTGACTAACTGACTGCACAGGACTGACCGACTGACTGACTGACTGACTGCCTGACTGACTGACTGACTGAATGACTGACTGACTGAGACTAAATGACTGACTGCTTGACTGACTGGCTGAAGGACTAACTGACTGACTGAGTGACTGACTGACTGGACTGACTGACTGAGACTGAATGACTGAGTGCTTGACTGATTGACTGTCAGACTGACTGACTGACTTCGCAAAAGGGAAAAATAAAAAAAAAAGAATTATAAAATTAGAAAAAAATATTTGCATTTAAGATTTCCTTTCCGGCTGGGATTTGAACCCAGGGCGACACTCATGGAAGCCCAACGCTCTCGCCAATATACTATCGGATCTCTGTTGATCGGTGTCTTAATTATAATAAAAACAAAAAATGCACCTTAGTAATTATTGATCTAAAATCTTTGAAATCTAAAGGTCGAATGATTAAACTGACTCAGAATTTTCTTCCGTACATAAATAATCCATATTTGCAAAAGAAAGAAATTGAAAAAAAAAAGAATCTTCAAATTAGAAGAGAAATATATACATGGAAGATTTTCGTTCCGGCCGGGACTCGAACCCAGTACCACGCGCTTGGAACCCAACGGTCTAGCCATTAGGCTATCGGAGCTCTGTCGATGGAAGTCTTAAATATAATAAAAACAAAAAATGCACCTTGGTAATTATTGATTCAAACACTTTGAAATTTACAGGTCGAATAATTAAACTGACTCAGAATTTTTCTCCCTACATAAATAATCAATATTCGCAAAAGAGAAAAATTAAAAAAAAAAGAAGAAGAAATTTCAAATTAGAAACTAAAAGTATACATTGAAGATTTTCGTTCAGGCTGGGACTCGAACCCAGGGCCACTCGCTTGGAAGCCTAACACTCTAGCCATTAGTCTATGGGAGCTCGGTCGGTGGGAGTTTTAAATATAATAAAAACAAAAAATGCACCTTGGTAATTGTTTATTTAAACACTTTGAAATCTTCGTGTCGAAAAATTAAACTGACTCAGAATTTTCTTCCCTACATAAATAATCAATAATTGCAAAGGAAAGAAATTGAAAAAAAAAAGAATTTTCAAATTAGAAAAGAAATATATACATTGAAGACATTCGCTCCGGCTGGGACTCGAACCCAGACCACTCGCTTGGAAGACCAGCGGTCTAGCCATTAGGCAATCGGAGTTCTGTCGAGCGGAGTCTTACTGCCTGACTGATACTGCCTGACTGACAGACTGACTCACTGACTAACTGATACTGACTGACTGACTCACTGACTGACCGAGACTGACTGACTAACTGCCTGACTGACTGAGACTGGACTGACTGACTGACTGACTGACTGACTAACTGACTGACTGAGACTGACTGACTGACTTCTTGACTCTCTGACTGGCTATTTCACTGACTGACTGAATGACTAAATGACTGACTGACTGCTTGACTACCTGACTGACTGCTTGACTGACTAACTGACTGGACAGGACTGACCGACTGACTGACTGACAGACTGACTGAATAAGGATGACTGACAGACTGACTGAATAAGGCTGACTGACTGACTGACTGACAGACTGACTGAATAAGGCTGACCGACTGACTGACTGCCTGACTGACTGACTGACTGAATGACTGACTGACTGACTGACCGAGACTGACTGACTGACTGACTGAGACTGACTGACTGCTTTAGTGACTAACTGACTGCACAGGACTGACCGACTGACTGACTGACTGACTGCCTGACTGAATGACTGACTGACTGAGACTAAATAACTGACTGCTTGACTGACTGGCTGAAGGACTAACTGACTGACTGACTGGACTGACTGACTGGACTGACTGACTGAGACTGAATGACTGAGTGCTTGACTGATTGACTGTCAGACTGACTGACTGACTTCGCAAAAGGGAAAAATAAAAAAAAAGAATTATAAAATTAGAAAAAAATATTTGCATTTAAGATTTCCTTTCCGGCCGGGACTCGAACCCAGTACCACGCGCTAGGAACCCAACGGTCTAGCCATTAGGCTATCGGAGCTCTGTCGATGGAAGTCTTAAATATAATAAAAACAAAAAATGCACCTTGGTAATTATTGATTCAAACACTTGTAAATTTACAGGTCGAATAATTAAACTGACTCAGAATTTTTCTCCCTACATAAATAATCAATATTCGCAAATAAGAAAAATTAAAAAAAAAAGAAGAAGAAATTTCAAATTAGAAACTAAAAGTATACATTAAAGATTTTCGTTCAGGCTGGGACTCGAACCCAGGGCCACTCGCTTGGAAGCCTAACACTCTAGCCATTAGTCTATGGGAGCTCTGTCGGTCGGAGTTTTAAATATAATAAAAACAAAAAATGCACCTTGGTAATTGTTTATTTAAACACTTTGAAATCTTCGTGTCGAAAAATTAAACTGACTCAGAATTTTCTTCCCTACATAAATAATCAATAATTGCAAAGGAAAGAAATTGAAAAAAAAAAGAATTTTCAAATTAGAAAAGAAATATATACATTGAAGATATTCGCTCCGGCTGGGACTCGAACCCAGGCCACTCGCTTGGAAGACCAGCGGTCTAGCCATTAGGCTATCGGAGTTCTGTCGAGCGGAGTCTTACTGCCTGACTGATACTGCCTGACTGACACACTGACTCACTGACTGACTGATACTGACTGACTGACTCACTGACTGACCGAGACTGACTGACTAACTGCCTGACTGACTGAGACTGGACTGACTGACTGACTGACTGACTGACTGACTAACTGACTGACTGAGACTGACTGCTTGACTCTCTGACTGGCAATTTCACTGACTGACTGAATGACTAAATGACTGACTGACACTGACTGACTGACTGCTTGACTGACTAACTGACTGGACAGGACTGACCGACTGAATGACCGACAGACTGACTGAATAAGGATGACTGACAGACTGACTGAATAAGGATGACTGACAGACTGACTGAATAAGGCTGACTGACTGACTGACTGACAGACTGAATGAATAAGGCTGACCGACTGACTGACTGCCTGACTGACTGACTGACTGAATGACTGACTGACTGAGACTAAATGACTGACTGCTTGACTGACTGGCTGAAGGACTAACTGACTGACTGAGTGACTGACTGACTGGACTGACTGACTGAGACTGAATGACTGAGTGCTTGACTGATTGACTGTCAGACTGACTGACTGACTTCGCAAAAGGGAAAAATAAAAAAAAAAAAGAATTATAAAATTAGAAAAAACTATTTGCATTTAAGATTTCCTTTCCGACTGGGATTTGAACCCAGGGCGACACTCATGGAAGCCCAACGCTCTCGCCAATATACTATCGGATCTCTGTTGATCGGTGTCTTAATTATAATAAAAACAAAAAGTGCACCTTAGTAATTATTGATCTAAAATCTTTGAAATCCAAAGGTCGAATGATTAAACTGACTCAGAATTTTCTTCCGTACATAAATAGTCCATATTTGCAAAGAAAGAAATTGAAAAAAAAAAGAATCTTTAAATTAGAAGAGAAATATATACATGGAAGATTTTCGTTCCGGCCGGGACTCGAACCCAGTACCACGCGCTTGGAACCCAACGGTCTAGCCATTAGGCTATCGGAGCTCTGTCGATGGAAGTCTTAAATATAATAAAAACAAAAAATGCACCTTGGTAATTATTGATTCAAACACTTTGAAATTTACAGGTCGAATAATTAAACTGACTCAGAATTTTTCTCCCTACATAAATAATCAATATTCGCAAAAGAGAAACATTAAAAAAAAAAGAAGAAGAAATTTCAAATTAGAAACTAAAAGTATACATTGAAGATTTTCGTTCAGGCTGGGACTCGAACCCAGGGCCACTCGCTTGGAAGCCTAACACTCTAGCCATTAGTCTATGGGAGCTCTGTCGGTGGGAGTTTTAAATATAATAAAAACAAAAAATGCACCTTGGTAATTGTTTATTTAAACACTTTGAAATCTTCGTGTTGAAAAATTAAACTGACTCAGAATTTTCTTCCCTACATAAATAATCAATAATTGCAAAGGAAAGAAATTGAAAAAAAAAAGAATTTTCAAATTAGAAAAGAAATATATACATTGAAGATATTCGCTCCGGCTGGGACTCGAACCCAGGCCACTCGCTTGGAAGACCAGCGGTCTAGCCATTAGGCTATCGGAGTTCTGTCGAGCGGAGTCTTACTGCCTGACTGATACTGCCTGACTGACAGACTGACTCACTGACTGATACTGACTGACTGACTCACTGACTGACCGAGACTGACTGACTAACTGCCTGACTGACTGAGACTGGACTGACTGACTGACTGACTGACTGACTGACTAACTGACTGACTGAGACTGACTGACTGACTGCTTGACTCTCTGACTGGCTATTTCACTGACTGACTGAATGACTAAATGACTGACTGACACTGACTGACTGACTGCTTGACTACCTGACTGACTGCTTGACTGACTAACTGACTGGACAGGACTGACCGACTGACTGACTGGACAGGACTGACCGACTGACTGACTGACAGACTGACTGAATAAGGATGACTGACAGACTGACTAAATAAGGCTGACTGACTGACTGACTGACAGACTGACTGAATAAGGCTGACCGACTGACTGACTGCCTGACTGACTGACTGACTGAATGTCTGACTGACTGACTGACCGAGACTGACTGACTGACTGACTGAGACTGGACTGGACTGACTGACTGACTGACTGACTGAGACTGACTGACTGCTTTAGTGACTAACTGACTGCACAGGACTGACCGACTGACTGACTGACTGACTGCCTGACTGACTGACTGACTGAATGACTGACTGACTGAGACTAAATGACTGACTGCTTGACTGACTGGCTGAAGGACTAACTGACTGACTGAGTGACTGACTGACTGGACTGACTGACTGACTGAGACTGAATGACTGAGTGCTTGACTGATTGACTGTCAGACTGACTGACTGACTTCGCAAAAGGGAAAAATAAAAAAAAAAGAATTATAAAATTAGAAAAAAATATTTGCATTTAAGATTTCCTTTCCGGCCTGGACTCGAACCCAGTACCACGCGCTAGGAACCCAACGGTCTAGCCATTAGGCTATCGGAGCTCTGTCGATGGAAGTCTTAAATATAATAAAAACAAAAAATGCACCTTGGTAATTATTGATTTAAACACTTTGAAATTTACAGGTCGAATAATTAAACTGACTCAGAATTTTTCTCCCTACATAAATAATCAATATTCGCAAAAGAGAAAAATTAAAAAAAAAAGAAGAAGAAATTTCAAATTAGAAACTAAAAGTATACATTGATGATTTTCGTTCAGGCTGGGACTCGAACCCAGAGCCACTCGCTTGGAAGCCTAACACTCTAGCCATTAGTCTATGGGAGCTCTGTCGGTGGGAGTTTTAAATATAATAAAAACAAAAAATGCACCTTGGTAATGGTTTATTTAAACACTTTGAAATCTTCGTGTCGAAAAATTAAACTGACTCAGAATTTTCTTCCCTACATAAATAATCAATAATTGCAAAGGAAAGAAATTGAAAAAAAAAAGAATTTTCAAATTAGAAAAGAAATATAAACATTGAAGATATTCGCTCCGGCTGGGACTCGAACCCAGGCCACTCGCTTGGAAGACCAGCGGTCTAGCCATTAGGCTATCGGAGTTCTGTCGAGCGGAGTCTTACTGCCTGACTGATACTGCCTGACTGACAGACTGACTCACTGACTGACTGATACTGACTGACTGACTCACTGACTGACCGAGACTGACTGACTAACTGCCTGACTGACTGAGACTGGACTGACTGACTGACTGACTGACTGACTGACTAACTGACTGACTGAGACTGACTGACTGACTGCTTGACTCTCTGACTGGCTATTTCACTGACTGACTGAATGACTAAATGACTGACTGACACTGACTGACTGACTGCTTGACTACCTGACTGACTGCTTGACGGACTAACTGACTGGACAGGACTGACCGACTGACTGACTGACAGACTGACTGAATAAGGATGACTGACAGACTGACTGAATAAGGCTGACTGACTGACTGACTGACAGACTGACTGAATAAGGCTGACCGACTGACTGACTGCCTGACTGACTGACTGACTGAATGACTGACTGACTGACTGACCGAGACTGACTGACTGACTGACTGAGACTGGACTGGACTGACTGACTGACTGAGACTGACTGACTGCTTTAGTGACTAACTGACTGCACAGGACTGACCGACTGACTGACTGACTGACTGCCTGACTGACTGACTGACTGAATGACTGACTGACTGAGACTAAATGACTGACTGCTTGACTGACTGGCTGAAGGACTAACTGACTGACTGAGTGACTGACTGACTGGACTGACTGACTGAGACTGAATGACTGAGTGCTTGACTGATTGACTGTCAGACTGACTGACTGACTTCGCAAAAGGGAAAAATAAAAAAAAAAGAATTATAAAATTAGAAAAAAATATTTGCATTTAAGATTTCCTTTCCGGCCTGGACTCGAACCCAGTACCACGCGCTAGGAACCCAACGGTCTAGCCATTAGGCTATCGGAGCTCTGTCGATGGAAGTCTTAAATATAATAAAAACAAAAAATGCACCTTGGTAATTATTGATTCAAACACTTTGAAATTTACAGGTCGAATAATTAAACTGACTCAGAATTTTTCTCCCTACATAAATAATCAATATTCGCAAAAGAGAAAAATTAAAAAAAAAAAGAAGAAATTTCAAATTAGAAACTAAAAGTATACATTGAAGATTTTCGTTCAGGCTGGGACTCGAACCCAGGGCCACTCGCTTGGAAGCCTAACACTCTAGCCATTAGTCTATGGGAGCTCTGTCGGTGGGAGTTTTAAATATAATAAAAACAAAAAATGCACCTTGGTAATTGTTTATTTAAACACTTTGAAATCTTTGTGTCGAAAAATTAAACTGACTCAGAATTTTCTTCCCTACATAAATAATCAATAATTGCAAAGGAAAGAAATTGAAAAAAAAAAGAATTTTCAAATTAGAAAAGAAATATATACATTGAAGATATTCGCTCCGGCTGGGACTCGAACCCAGGCCACTCGCTTGGAAGACCAGCGGTCTAGCCATTAGGCTATCGGAGTTCTGTCGAGCGGAGTCTTACTGCCTGACTGATACTGCCTGACTGACAGACTGACTCACTGACTGACTGATACTGACTGACTGACTCACTGACTGACCGAGACTGACTGACTAACTGCCTGACTGACTGAGACTGGACTGACTGACTGACTGACTGACTGACTGACTAACTGACTGACTGAGACTGACTGACTGACTGCTTGACTCTCTGACTGGCTATTTCACTGACTGACTGAATGTCTAAATGACTGACTGACACTGACTGACTGACTGCTTGACTACCTGACTGACTGCTTGACTGACTAACTGACTGGACAGGACTGACCGACTGACTGACCGACAGACTGACTGAATAAGGATGACTGACAGACTGACTGAATAAGGATGACTGACAGACTGACTGAATAAGGCTGACTGACTGACTGACTGACAGACTGACTGAATAAGGCTGACCGACTGACTGACTGCCTGACTGACTGACTGACTGAATGACTGACTGACCGAGACTGACTGACTGACTGACTGAGACTGGACTGGACTGACTGACAGACTGACTAACTGAGACTGACTGACTGCTTTAGTGACTAACTGACCGCACAGGACTGACCGACTGACTGACTGACTGACTGCCTGACTGACTGACTGACTGAATGACTGACTGACTGAGACTAAATGACTGACTGCTTGACTGACTGGCTGAAGGACTAACTGACTGACTGAGTGACTGACTGACTGGACTGACTGACTGAGACTGAATGACTGAGTGCTTGACTGATTGACTGTCAGACTGACTGACTGACTTCGCAAAAGGGAAAAATAAAAAAAAAAGAATTATAAAATTAGAAAAAAATATTTGCATTTAAGATTTCCTTTCCGGCCGGGACTCGAACCCAGTACCACGCGCTAGGAACCCAACGGTCTAGCCATTAGGCTATCGGAGCTCTGTCGATGGAAGTCTTAAATATAATAAAAACAAAAAATGCACCTTGGTAATTATTGACACTTTGAAATTTACAGGTCGAATAATTAAACTGACTCAGAATTTTTCTCCCTACATAAATAATCAATATTCGCAAAAGAGAAAAATTAAAAAAAAAAAGAAGAAGAAATTTCAAATTAGAAACTAAAAGTATACATTGAAGATTTTCGTTCAGGCTGGGACTCGAACCCAGGGCCACTCGCTTGGAAGCCTAACACTCTAGCCATTAGTCTATGGGAGCTCTGTCGGTGGGAGTTTTAAATATAATAAAAACAAAAAATGCACCTTGGTAATTGTTTATTTAAACACTTTGAAATCTTCGTGTCGAAAAATTAAACTGACTCAGAATTTTCTTCCCTACATAAATAATCAATACTTGCAAAGGAAAGAAATTGAAAAAAAAAAGAATTTTCAAATTAGAAAAGAAATATATACATTGAAGATATTCGCTCCGGCTGGGACTCGAACCCAGGCCACTCGCTTGGAAGACCAGCGGTCTAGCCATTAGGCTATCGGAGTTCTGTCGAGCGGAGTCTTACTGCCTGACTGATACTGCCTGACTGACAGACTGACTCACTGACTGACTGATATTGACTGACTGACTCACTGACTGACCGAGACTGACTGACTGACCGAGACTGACTGACTAACTGCCTGACTGACTGAGACTGGACTGACTGACTGACTGACTGACTGACTGACTGAGACTGACTGACTGACTGCTTGACTCTCTGACTGGCTATTTCACTGACTGACTGAATGACTAAATGACTGACTGACACTGACTGACTGACTGCTTGACTACCTGACTGACTGCTTGACTGACTAACTGACTGGACAGGACTGACCGACTGACTGACTGACAGACTGACTGAATAAGGCTGACTGACTGACTGACTGACAGACTGACTGAATAAGGCTGACCGACTGACTGACTGCCTGACTGACTGACTGACTGAATTACTGACTGACTGACTGACCGAGACTGACTGACTGACTGACTGAGACTGGACTGGACTGACTGACTGACTGACTGAGACTGACTGACTGCACAGGACTGACTGACTGACTGACTGAATGACTGCCTGACTGACTGACTGACTGAATGACTGACTGACTGAGACTAAATGACTGACTGCCTGACTGACTGACTGACTGAATGACTGACTGACTGAGACTAAATGACTGACTGCTTGACTGACTGGCTGAAGGACTAACTGACTGACTGAGTGACTGACTGACTGGACTGACTGACTGAGACTGAATGACTGAGTGCTTGACTGATTGACTGTCAGACTGACTGACTGACTTCGCAAAAGGGAAAAATAAAAAAAAAAGAATTATAAAATTAGAAAAAAATATTTGCATTTAAGATTTCCTTTCCGGCTGGGATTTGAACCCAGGGCGACACTCATGGAAGCCCATCGCTCTCGCCAATATACTATCGGATCTCTGTTGATCGGTGTCTTAATTATATTAAAAACAAAAAATGCACCTTAGTAATTATTGATCTAAAATCTTTGAAATCTAAAGGTCGAATGATTAAACTGACTCAGAATTTTCTTCCGTACATAAATAATCCATATTTGCAAAAGAAAGAAATTGAAAAAAAAAAGAATCTTCAAATTAGAAGAGAAATATATACATGGAAGATTTTCGTTCCGGCCGGGACTCGAACCCAGTACCACGCGCTAGGAACCCAACGGTCTAGCCATTAGGCTATCGGAGCTCTGTCGATGGAAGTCTTAAATATAATAAAAACAAAAAATGCACCTTGGTAATTATTGATTCAAACACTTTGAAATTTACAGGTCGAATAATTAAACTGACTCAGAATTTTTCTCCCTACATAAATAATCAATATTCGCAAAAGAGAAAAATTAAAAAAAAAAAGAAGAAATTTCAAATTAGAAACTAAAAGTATACATTGAAGATTTTCGTTCAGGCTGGGACTCGAACCCAGGGCCACTCGCTTGGAAGCCTAACACTCTAGCCATTAGTCTATGGGAGCTCTGTCGGTGGGAGTTTTAAATATAATAAAAACAAAAAATGCACCTTGGTAATTGTTTATTTAAACACTTTGAAATCTTTGTGTCGAAAAATTAAACTGACTCAGAATTTTCTTCCCTACATAAATAATCAATAATTGCAAAGGAAAGAAATTGAAAAAAAAAAGAATTTTCAAATTAGAAAAGAAATATATACATTGAAGATATTCGCTCCGGCTGGGACTCGAACCCAGGCCACTCGCTTGGAAGACCAGCGGTCTAGCCATTAGGCTATCGGAGTTCTGTCGAGCGGAGTCTTACTGCCTGACTGATACTGCCTGACTGACAGACTGACTCACTGACTGACTGATACTGACTGACTGACTCACTGACTGACCGAGACTGACTGACTAACTGCCTGACTGACTGAGACTGGACTGACTGACTGACTGACTGACTGACTGACTAACTGACTGACTGAGACTGACTGACTGACTGCTTGACTCTCTGACTGGCTATTTCACTGACTGACTGAATGTCTAAATGACTGACTGACACTGACTGACTGACTGCTTGACTACCTGACTGACTGCTTGACTGACTAACTGACTGGACAGGACTGACCGACTGACTGACCGACAGACTGACTGAATAAGGATGACTGACAGACTGACTGAATAAGGATGACTGACAGACTGACTGAATAAGGCTGACTGACTGACTGACTGACAGACTGACTGAATAAGGCTGACCGACTGACTGACTGCCTGACTGACTGACTGACTGAATGACTGACTGACCGAGACTGACTGACTGACTGACTGAGACTGGACTGGACTGACTGACAGACTGACTAACTGAGACTGACTGACTGCTTTAGTGACTAACTGACTGCACAGGACTGACCGACTGACTGACTGACTGACTGCCTGACTGACTGACTGACTGAATGACTGACTGACTGAGACTAAATGACTGACTGCTTGACTGACTGGCTGAAGGACTAACTGACTGACTGAGTGACTGACTGACTGGACTGACTGACTGAGACTGAATGACTGAGTGCTTGACTGATTGACTGTCAGACTGACTGACTGACTTCGCAAAAGGGAAAAATAAAAAAAAAAGAATTATAAAATTAGAAAAAAATATTTGCATTTAAGATTTCCTTTCCGGCCGGGACTCGAACCCAGTACCACGCGCTAGGAACCCAACGGTCTAGCCATTAGGCTATCGGAGCTCTGTCGATGGAAGTCTTAAATATAATAAAAACAAAAAATGCACCTTGGTAATTATTGACACTTTGAAATTTACAGGTCGAATAATTAAACTGACTCAGAATTTTTCTCCCTACATAAATAATCAATATTCGCAAAAGAGAAAAATTAAAAAAAAAAGAAGAAGAAATTTCAAATTAGAAACTAAAAGTATACATCGAAGATTTTCGTTCAGGCTGGGACTCGAACCCAGGGCCACTCGCTTGGAAGCCTAACACTCTAGCCATTAGTCTATGGGAGCTCTGTCGGTGGGAGTTTTAAATATAATAAAAACAAAAAATGCACCTTGGTAATTGTTTATTTAAACACTTTGAAATCTTCGTGTCGAAAAATTAAACTGACTCAGAATTTTCTTCCCCACATAAATAATCAATACTTGCAAAGGAAAGAAATTGAAAAAAAAAAGAATTTTCAAATTAGAAAAGAAATATATACATTGAAGATATCGCTCCGGCTGGGACTCGAACCCAGGCCACTCGCTTGGAAGACCAGCGGTCTAGCCATTAGGCTATCGGAGTTCTGTCGAGCGGAGTCTTACTGCCTGACTGATACTGCCTGACTGACAGACTGACTCACTGACTGACTGATATTGACTGACTGACTCACTGACTGACCGAGACTGACTGACTGACCGAGACTGACTGACTAACTGCCTGACTGACTGAGACTGGACTGACTGACTGACTGACTGACTGACTGACTGAGACTGACTGACTGACTGCTTGACTCTCTGACTGGCTATTTCACTGACTGACTGAATGACTAAATGACTGACTGACACTGACTGACTGACTGCTTGACTACCTGACTGACTGCTTGACTGACTAACTGACTGGACAGGACTGACCGACTGACTGACTGACAGACTGACTGAATAAGGCTGACCGACTGACTGACTGACTGACTGACTGAATTACTGACTGACTGACTGACCGAGACTGACGACTGACTGACTGACTGACTGAGACTGACTGACTGCACAGGACTGACTGACTGACTGACTGAATGACTGCCTGACTGACTGACTGACTGAATGACTGACTGACTGAGACTAAATGACTGACTGCCTGACTGACTGACTGACTGAATGACTGACTGACTGAGACTAAATGACTGACTGCTTGACTGACTGGCTGAAGGACTAACTGACTGACTGAGTGACTGACTGACTGGACTGACTGACTGAGACTGAATGACTGAGTGCTTGACTGATTGACTGTCAGACTGACTGACTGACTTCGCAAAAGGGAAAAATAAAAAAAAAAGAATTATAAAATTAGAAAAAAATATTTGCATTTAAGATTTCCTTTCCGGCTGGGATTTGAACCCAGGGCGACACTCATGGAAGCCCATCGCTCTCGCCAATATACTATCGGATCTCTGTTGATCGGTGTCTAAATTATATTAAAAACAAAAAATGCACCTTAGTAATTATTGATCTAAAATCTTTGAAATCTAAAGGTCGAATGATTAAACTGACTCAGAATTTTCTTCCGTACATAAATAATCCATATTTGCAAAAGAAAGAAATTGAAAAAAAAAAGAATCTTCAAATTAGAAGAGAAATATATACATGGAAGATTTTCGTTCCGGCCGGGACTCGAACCCAGTACCACGCGCTAGGAACCCAACGGTCTAGCCATTAGGCTATCGGAGCTCTGTCGATGGAAGTCTTAAATATAATAAAAACAAAAAATGCACCTTGGTAATTATTGATTCAAACACTTTGAAATTTACAGGTCGAATAATTAAACTGACTCAGAATTTTTCTCCCTACATAAATAATCAATATTCGCAAAAGAGAAAAATTTAAAAAAAAAGAAGAAGAAATTTCAAATTAGAAACTAAAAGTATACATTGAAGATTTTCGTTCAGGCTGGGACTCGAACCCAGGGCCACTCGCTTGGAAGCCTGACACTCTAGCCATTAGTCTATGGGAGCTCTGTCGGTGGGAGTTTTAAATATAATAAAAACAAAAAATGCACCTTGGTAATTGTTTATTTAAACACTTTGAAATCTTCGTGTCGAAAAATTAAACTGACTCAGAATTTTCTTCCCTACATAAATAATCAATAATTGCAAAGGAAAGAAATTGAAAAAAAAAGAATTTTCAAATTAGAAAAGAAATATATACATTGAAGATATTCGCTCCGGCTGGTACTCGAACCCAGGCCACTCGCTTGGAAGACCAGCGGTCTAGCCATTAGGCTATCGGAGTTCTGTCGAGCGGAGTCTTACTGCCTGACTGATACTGCCTGACTGACAGACTGATACTGACTGACTGACTCACTGACTGACCGAGACTGACTGACTAACTGCCTGACTGACTGAGACTGGACTGACTGACTGACTGACTGACTAACTGACTGACTGAGACTGACTGACTGACTGCTTGACTCTCTGACTGGCTATTTCACTGACTGACTGAATGACTAAATGACTGACTGACACTGACTGACTGACTGCTTGACTACCTGACTGACTGCTTGACTGACTAACTGACTGGACAGGACTGACCGACTGACTGACTCACAGACTGACTGAATAAGGATGACTGACAGACTGACTGAATAAGGCTGACTGACTGACTGACTGACAGACTGACTGAATAAGGCTGACCGACTGACTGACTGACAGACTGACTGAATAAGGCTGACCGACTGACTGACTGCCTGACTGACTGACTGACTGAATGACTGACTGACTGACTGACCGAGACTGACTGACTGACTGACTGAGACTGGACTGGACTGACTGACTGACTGACTGACTGAGACTGACTGACTGCTTTAGTGACTAACTGACTGCACAGGACTGACCGACTGACTGACTGACTGATTGCCTGACTGACTGACTGACTGAATGACTGACTGACTGAGACTAAATGACTGACTGCTTGACTGACTGGCTGAAGGACTAACTGACTGACTGAGTGACTGACTGACTGGACTGACTGACTGAGACTGAATGACTGAGTGCTTGACTGATTGACTGTCAGACTGACTGACTGACTTCGCAAAAGGGAAAAATAAAAAAAAAAGAATTATAAAATTAAAAAAAAATATTTGCATTTAAGATTTCCTTTCCGGCTGGGATTTGAACCCAGGGCGACACTCATGTAAGCCCAACGCTCTCGCCAATATACTATCGGATCTCTGTTGATCGGTGTCTTAATTATAATAAAAACAAAAAATGCACTTTAGTAATTATTGATCTAAAATCGTTGAAATCTAAAGGTCGAATGATTAAACTGACTCAGAATTTTCTTCCGTACATAAATAATCCATATTTGCAAAAGAAAAAAAATTGAAAAAAAAAAAGAATCTTCAAATTAGAAGAGAAATATATACATGGAAGATTTTCGTTCCGGCCGGGACTCGAACCCAGTACCACGCGCTTGGAACCCAACGGTCTAGCCATTAGGCTATCGGAGCTCTGTCGATGGAAGTCTTAAATATAATAAAAACAAAAAATGCACCTTGGTAATTATTGATTCAAACACTTTGAAATTTACAGGTCGAATAATTAAACTGACTCAGAATTTTTCTCCCTACATAAATAATCAATATTCGCAAAAGAGAAAAATTAAAAAAAAAAGAAGAAGAAATTTCAAATTAGAAACTAAAAGTATACATTGAAGATTTTCGTTCAGGCTGGGACTCGAACCCAGGGTCACTCGCATGGAAGCCTAACACTCTAGCCATTAGTCTATGGGAGCTCTGTCGGTGGGAGTTTTAAATATAATAAAAACAAAAAATGCACCTTGGTAATTGTTTATTTAAACACTTTGAAATCTTCGTGTCGAAAAATTAAACTGACTCAGAATTTTCTTCCCTACATAAATAATCAATAATTGCAAAGGAAAGAAATTGAAAAAAAAAAGAATTTTCAAATTAGAAAAGAAATATATACATTGAAGATATTCGCTCCGGCTGGGACTCGAACCCAGGCCACTTGCTTGGAAGACCGGCGGTCTAGCCATTAGGCTATCGGAGTTCTGTCGAGCGGAGTCTTACTGCCTGACTGATACTGCCTGGCTGACAGACTGACTCACTGACTGACTGATACTGACTGACTGACTCACTGACTGACCGAGACTGACTGACTAACTGCCTGACTGACTGAGACTGGACTGACTGACTGACTGACTGACTGACTGACTAACTGACTGACTGAGACTGACTGACAGACTGCTTGACTCTCTGACTGGCTATTTCACTGACTGACTGAATGACTAAATGACTGACTGACACTGACTGACTGACTGCTTGAATACCTGACTGACTGCTTGACTGACTAACTGGCTGGACAGGACTGACCGACTGACTGACTGACAGACTGACTGAATAAGGATGACTGACAGACTGACTGAATAAGGCTGACTGACTGACTGACTGACAGACTGACTGAATAAGGCTGACCGACTGACTGCCTGCCTGACTGACTGACTGACTGAATGACTGACTGACTGACTGACCGAGACAGACTGACTGACTGACTGACTGAGACTGGACTGGACTGACTGACTGACTAACTGACTGAGACTGACTGACTGCTTTAGTGACTAACTGACTGCACAGGACTGACCGAGTGACTGACTGACTGACTGAATGACTGACTGACTGAGACTAAATGACTGACTGCTTGACTGACTGGCTGAAGGACTAACTGACTGACTGAGTGACTGACTGACTGGACTGACTGACTGAGACTGAATGACTGAGTGCTTGACTGATTGACTGTCAGACTGACTGACTGATTTCGCAAAAGGGAAAAATAAAAAAAAAGAATTATAAAATTAGAAAAAAATATTTGTATTTAAGATTTCCTTTCCGGCCGGGACTCGAACCCAGTACCACGCGCTAGGAACCCAACGGTCTAGCTATTAGGCTATCGGAGCTCTGTCGCTGGAAGTCTTAAATATAATAAAAACAAAAAATGCATCTTGGTAATTATTGATTCAAACACTTTGAAATTTACAGGTCGAATAATTAAACTGACTCAGAATTTTTCTCCCTACATAAATAATCAATATTCGCAAAAGAGAAAAATTAAAAAAAAAAGAAGAAGAAATTTCAAATTAGAAACTAAAAGTATACATTGAAGATTTTCGTTCAGGCTGGGACTCGAACCCAGGGCCACTCGCTTGGAAGCCTAACACTCTAGCCATTAGTCTATGGGAGCTCTGTCGGTGGGAGTTTTAAATATAATAAAAACAAAAAATGCATCTTGGTAGTTGTTTATTTAAACACTTTGAAATCTTCGTGTCGAAAAATTAAACTGACTCAGAATTTTCTTCCCTACATAAATAATCAATAATTGCAAAGGAAAGAAATTGAAAAAAAAAGAATTTTCAAATTAGAAAAGAAATATATACATTGAAGATATTCGCTCCGGCTGGGACTCGAACCCAGGCCACTCGCTTGGAAGACCAGCGGTCTAGCCATTAGGCTATCGGAGTTCTGTCGAGCGGAGTCTTACTGCCTGACTGACAGACTGACTCACTGACTGACTGATACTGACTGACTGACTCACTGACTGACCGAGACTGACTGACTGACTGAGACTGACTGACTGACTGCTTGACTCTCTGACTGGCTATTTCACTGACTGACTGAATGACTAAATGACTGACTGACACTGACTGACTGACTGCTTGACTACCTGACTGACTGCTTGACTGACTAACTGACTGGACAGGACTGACCAAATGACTGACTGACAGACTGACTGAATAAGGATGACTGACAGACTGACTGAATAAGGATGACTGACAGACTGACTGAATAAGGCTGACTGACTGACTGACTGACAGACTGACTGAATAAGGCTGACCGACTGACTGACTGCCTGACTGACTGACTGACTGAATGACTGACTGACTGACTGACCGAGACTGACTGACTGACTGACTGAGACTGGACTGGACTGACTGACTGACTGACTGACTGAGACTGACTGACTGCTTTAGTGACTAACTGACTGCACAGGACTGACCGACTGACTGACTGACTGACTGCCTGACTGACTGACTGACTGAATGACTGACTGACTGAGACTAAATGACTGACTGCTTGACTGACTGGCTGAAGGACTAACTGACTGACTGAGTGACTGACTGACTGGACTGACTGACTGAGACTGAATGACTGAGTGCTTGACTGATTGACTGTCAGACTGACTGACTGACTTCGCAAAAGGGAAAAATAAAAAAAAAAGAATTATAAAATTAGAAAAAAATATTTGCATTTAAGATTTCCTTTCCGGCCGGGACTCGAACCCAGTACCACGCGCTAGGAACCCAACGGTCTAGCCATTAGGCTATCGGAGCTCGGTCGATGAAAGTCTTAAATATAATAAAAACAAAAAATGCACCTTGGTAATTATTGATTCAAACACTTTGAAATTTACAGGTCGAATAATTAAACTGACTCAGAATTTTTCTCCCTACATAAATAATCAATATTCGCAAAAGAGAAAAATTTAAAAAAAAAGTAGAAGAAATTTCAAATTAGAAACTAAAAGTATACATTGAAGATTTTCGCTCAGGCTGGGACTCGAACCCAGGGCCACTCGCTTGGAAGCCTAACACTCTAGCCATTAGTCTATGGGAGCTCTGTCGGTGGGAGTTTTAAATATAATAAAAACAAAAAATGCATCTTGGTAGTTGTTTATTTAAACACTTTGAAATCTTCGTGTCGAAAAATTAAACTGACTCAGAATTTTCTTCCCTACATAAATAATCAATAATTGCAAAGGAAAGAAATTGAAAAAAAAAGAATTTTCAAATTAGAAAAGAAATATATACATTGAAGATATTCGCTCCGGCTGGGACTCGAACCCAGGCCACTCGCTTGGAAGACCAGCGGTCTAGCCATTAGGCTATCGGAGTTCTGTCGAGCGGAGTCTTACTGCCTGACTGACAGACTGACTCACTGACTGACTGATACTGACTGACTGACTCACTGACTGACCGAGACTGACTGACTGACTGAGACTGACTGACTGACTGCTTGACTCTCTGACTGGCTATTTCACTGACTGACTGAATGACTAAATGACTGACTGACACTGACTGACTGACTGCTTGACTACCTGACTGACTGCTTGACTGACTAACTGACTGGACAGGACTGACCAAATGACTGACTGACAGACTGACTGAATAAGGATGACTGACAGACTGACTGAATAAGGATGACTGACAGACTGACTGAATAAGGCTGACTGACTGACTGACTGACAGACTGACTGAATAAGGCTGACCGACTGACTGACTGCCTGACTGACTGACTGACTGAATGACTGACTGACTGACTGACCGAGACTGACTGACTGACTGACTGAGACTGGACTGGACTGACTGACTGACTGACTGACTGAGACTGACTGACTGCTTTAGTGACTAACTGACTGCACAGGACTGACCGACTGACTGACTGACTGACTGCCTGACTGACTGACTGACTGAATGACTGACTGACTGAGACTAAATGACTGACTGCTTGACTGACTGGCTGAAGGACTAACTGACTGACTGAGTGACTGACTGACTGGACTGACTGACTGAGACTGAATGACTGAGTGCTTGACTGATTGACTGTCAGACTGACTGACTGACTTCGCAAAAGGGAAAAATAAAAAAAAAAGAATTATAAAATTAGAAAAAAATATTTGCATTTAAGATTTCCTTTCCGGCCGGGACTCGAACCCAGTACCACGCGCTAGGAACCCAACGGTCTAGCCATTAGGCTATCGGAGCTCGGTCGATGAAAGTCTTAAATATAATAAAAACAAAAAATGCACCTTGGTAATTATTGATTCAAACACTTTGAAATTTACAGGTCGAATAATTAAACTGACTCAGAATTTTTCTCCCTACATAAATAATCAATATTCGCAAAAGAGAAAAATTTAAAAAAAAAGTAGAAGAAATTTCAAATTAGAAACTAAAAGTATACATTGAAGATTTTCGTTCAGGCTGGGACTCGAACCCAGGGCCACTCGCTTGGAAGCCTGACACTCTAGCCATTAGTCTATGGGAGCTCTGTCGGTGGGAGTTTTAAATATAATAAAAACAAAAAATGCACCTTGGTAATTGTTTATTTAAACACTTTGAAATCTTCGTGTCGAAAAATTAAACTGACTCAGAATTTTCTTCCCTACATAAATAATCAATAATTGCAAAGGAAAGAAATTGAAAAAAAAAGAATTTTCAAATTAGAAAAGAAATATATACATTGAAGATATTCGCTCCGGCTGGGACTCGAACCCAGGCCACTTGCTTGGAAGACCGGCGGTCTAGCCATTAGGCTATCGGAGTTCTGTCGAGCGGAGTCTTACTGCCTGACTGATACTGCCTGACTGACAGACTGACTCACTGACTGACTGATACTGACTGACTGACTCACTGACTGACCGAGACTGACTGACTAACTGCCTGACTGACTGAGACTGGACTGACTGACTGACTGACTGACTGACTGACTAACTGACTGACTGAGACTGACTGACAGACTGCTTGACTCTCTGACTGGCTATTTCACTGACTGACTGAATGACTAAATGACTGACTGACACTGACTGACTGACTGCTTGACTACCTGACTGACTGCTTGACTGACTAACTGGCTGGACAGGACTGACCGACTGACTGACTGACAGACTGACTGAATAAGGATGACTGACAGACTGACTGAATAAGGCTGACTGACTGACTGACTGACAGACTGACTGAATAAGGCTGACCGACTGACTGCCTGCCTGACTGACTGACTGACTGAATGACTGACTGACTGACTGACCGAGACAGACTGACTGACTGACTGACTGAGACTGGACTGGACTGACTGACTGACTAACTGACTGAGACTGACTGACTGCTTTAGTGACTAACTGACTGCACAGGACTGACTGACTGACTAACTGACTGAGACTGACTGACTGCTTTAGTGACTAACTGACTGCACAGGACTGACTGACTGAAGGACTAACTGACTGACTGAGTGACTGACTGACTGGACTGACTGACTGAGACTGAATGACTGAGTGCTTGACTGATTGACTGTCAGACTGACTGACTGATTTCGCAAAAGGGAAAAATAAAAAAAAAGAATTATAAAATTAGAAAAAAATATTTGCATTTAAGACTTCCTTTCCGGCCGGGACTCGAACCCAGGACCACGCGCTAGGAACCCAACGGTCTAGCTATTAGGCTATCGGAGCTCTGTCGCTGGAAGTCTTAAATATAATAAAAACAAAAAATGCATCTTGGTAATTATTGATTCAAACACTTTGAAATTTACAGGTCGAATAATTAAACTGACTCAGAATTTTTCTCCCTACATAAATAATCAATATTCGCAAAAGAGAAAAATTAAAAAAAAAAGAAGAAGAAATTTCAAATTAGAAACTAAAAGTATACATTGAAGATTTTCGTTCAGGCTGGGACTCGAACCCAGGGCCACTCGCTTGGAAGCCTAACACTCTAGCCATTAGTCTATGGGAGCTCTGTCGGTGGGAGTTTTAAATATAATAAAAACAAAAAATGCATCTTGGTAGTTGTTTATTTAAACACTTTGAAATCTTCGTGTCGAAAAATTAAACTGACTCAGAATTTTCTTCCCTACATAAATAATCAATAATTGCAAAGGAAAGAAATTGAAAAAAAAAGAATTTTCAAATTAGAAAAGAAATATATACATTGAAGATATTCGCTCCGGCTGGGACTCGAACCCAGGCCACTCGCTTGGAAGACCAGCGGTCTAGCCATTAGGCTATCGGAGTTCTGTCGAGCGGAGTCTTACTGCCTGACTGACAGACTGACTCACTGACTGACTGATACTGACTGACTGACTCACTGACTGACCGAGACTGACTGACTGACTGACTGACTGACTAACTGACTGACTGAGACTGACTGACTGACTGCTTGACTCTCTGACTGGCTATTTCACTGACTGACTGAATGACTAAATGACTGACTGACACTGACTGACTGACTGCTTGACTACCTGACTGACTGCTTGACTGACTAACTGACTGGACAGGACTGACCAAATGACTGACTGACAGACTGACTGAATAAGGATGACTGACAGACTGACTGAATAAGGATGACTGACAGACTGACTGAATAAGGCTGACTGACTGACTGACTGACAGACTGACTGAATAAGGCTGACCGACTGACTGACTGCCTGACTGACTGACTGACTGAATGACTGACTGACTGACTGACCGAGACTGACTGACTGACTGACTGAGACTGGACTGGACTGACTGACTGAGACTGACTGACTGCTTTAGTGACTAACTGACTGCACAGGACTGACCGACTGACTGACTGACTGACTGCCTGACTGACTGACTGACTGAATGACTGACTGACTGAGACTAAATGACTGACTGCTTGACTGACTGGCTGAAGGACTAACTGACTGACTGAGTGACTGACTGACTGGACTGACTGACTGAGACTGAATGACTGAGTGCTTGACTGATTGACTGTCAGACTGACTGACTGACTTCGCAAAAGGGAAAAATAAAAAAAAAAGAATTATAAAATTAGAAAAAAATATTTGCATTTAAGATTTCCTTTCCGGCCGGGACTCGAACCCAGTACCACGCGCTAGGAACCCAACGGTCTAGCCATTAGGCTATCGGAGCTCTGTCGATGGAAGTCTTAAATATAATAAAAACAAAAAATGCACCTTGGTAATTATTGATTCAAACACTTTGAAATTCACAGGTCGAATAATTAAACTGACTCAGAATTTTTCTCCCTACATAAATAATCAATATTCGCAAAAGAGAAAAATTTAAAAAAAAAGTAGAAGAAATTTCAAATTAGAAACTAAAAGTATACATTGAAGATTTTCGTTCAGGCTGGGACTCGAACCCAGGGCCACTCGCTTGGAAGCCTGACACTCTAGCCATTAGTCTATGGGAGCTCTGTCGGTGGGAGTTTTAAATATAATAAAAACAAAAAATGCACCTTGGTAATTGTTTATTTAAACACTTTGAAATCTTTGTGTCGAAAAATTAAACTGACTCAGAATTTTCTTCCCTACATAAATAATCAATAACTGCAAAGGAAAGAAATTGAAAAAAAAAGAATTTTCAAATTAGAAAAGAAATATATACATTGAAGATATTCGCTCCGGCTGGTACTCGAACCCAGGCCACTCGCTTGGAAGACCAGCGGTCTAGCCATTAGGCTATCGGAGTTCTGTCGAGCGGAGTCTTACTGCCTGACTGATACTGCCTGACTGACAGACTGACTCACTGATACTGACTGACTGACTCACTGACTGACCGAGACTGACTGACTAACTGCCTGACTGACTGAGACTGGACTGACTGACTGACTGACTGACTGACTGAATAACTGACTGACTGAGACTGACTGACTGACTGCTTGACTCTCTGACTGGCTATTTCACTGACTGACTGAATGACTAAATGACTGACTGACACTGACTGACTGACTGCTTGACTACCTGACTGACTGCTTGACTGACTAACTGACTGGACAGGACTGACCGACTGACTGACTCTAAGACTGACTGAATAAGGATGACTGACAGACTGACTGAATAAGGCTGACTGACTGACTGACTGACAGACTGACTGAATAAGGCTGACCGACTGACTGACTGCCTGACTGACTGACTGACTGAATGACTGACTGACTGACTGACCGAGACTGACTGACTGACTGACTGAGACTGGACTGGACTGACTGACTGACTGACTGACTGAGACTGACTGACTGCTTTAGTGACTAACTGACTGCACAGGACTGACCGACTGACTGACTGACTGACTGCCTGACTGACTGACTGACTGAATGACTGACTGACTGAGACTAAATGACTGACTGCTTGACTGACTGGCTGAAGGACTAACTGACTGACTGAGTGACTGACTGACTGACTGAGACTGAATGACTGAGTGCTTGACTGATTGACTGTCAGCTTGACTGACTGACTTCGCAAAAGGGAAAAATAAAAAAAAAAGAATTATAAAATTAGAAAAAAATATTTGCATTTAAGATTTCCTTTCCGGCTGGGATTTGAACCCAGGGCGACACGCTCTCGTTGGAGCGTTGGAAGCCCAACGCTCTCGCCAATATACTATCGGATCTCTGTTGATCGGTGTCTTAATTATAATAAAAACAAAAAATGCACTTTAGTAATTATTGATCTAAAATCTTTGAAATCTAAAGGTCGAATGATTAAACTGACTCAGAATTTTCTTCCGTACATAAATAATCCATATTTGCAAAAGAAAAAAAATTGAAAAAAAAAGAATCTTCAAATTAGAAGAGAAATATATGCATGGAAGATTTTCGTTCCGGCCGGGACTCGAACCCAGTACCACGCGCTTGGAACCCAACGGTCTAGCCATTAGGCTATCGGAGCTCTGTCGATGGAAGTCTTAAATATAATAAAAACAAAAAATGCACCTTGGTAATTATTGATTCAAACACTTTGAAATTTACAGGTCGAATAATTAAACTGACTCAGAATTTTTCTCCCTACATAAATAATCAATATTCGCAAAAGAGAAAAATTAAAAAAAAAAGAAGAAGAAATTTCAAATTAGAAACTAAAAGTATACATTGAAGATTTTCGTTCAGGCTGGGACTCGAACCCAGGGCCACTCGCTTGGAAGCCTAACACTCTAGCCATTAGTCTATGGGAGCTCTGTCGGTGGGAGTTTTAAATATAATAAAAACAAAAAATGCACCTTGGTAATTGTTTATTTAAACACTTTGAAATCTTCGTGTCGAAAAATTAAACTGACTCAGAATTTTCTTCCCTACATAAATAATCAATAATTGCAAAGGAAAGAAATTGAAAAAAAAAGAATTTTCAAATTAGAAAAGAAATATATACATTGAAGATATTCGCTCCGGCTGGGACTCGAACCCAGGCCACTTGCTTGGAAGACCGGCGGTCTAGCCGTTAGGCTATCGGAGTTCTGTCGAGCGGAGTCTTACTGCCTGACTGACAGACTGACTCACTGACTGACTGATACTGACTGACTGACTCACTGACTGACCGAGACTGACTGACTGACTGACTGACTGACTAACTGACTGACTGAGACTGACTGACTGACTGCTTGACTCTCTGACTGGCTATTTCACTGACTGACTGAATGACTAAATGACTGACTGACACTGACTGACTGACTGCTTGACTACCTGACTGACTGCTTGACTGACTAACTGACTGGACAGGACTGACCAAATGACTGACTGACAGACTGACTGAATAAGGATGACTGACAGACTGACTGAATAAGGATGACTGACAGACTGACTGAATAAGGATGACTGACAGACTGACTGAATAAGGCTGACTGACTGACTGACTGACAGACTGACTGAATAAGGCTGACCGACTGACTGACTGCCTGACTGACTGACTGACTGAATGACTGACTGACTGACTGACCGAGACTGACTGACTGACTGACTGAGACTGGACTGGACTGACTGACTGACTGACTGACTGAGACTGACTGACTGCTTTAGTGACTAACTGACTGCACAGGACTGACCGACTGACTGACTGACTGACTGCCTGACTGACTGACTGACTGAATGACTGACTGACTGAGACTAAATGACTGACTGCTTGACTGACTGGCTGAAGGACTAACTGACTGACTGAGTGACTGACTGACTGGACTGACTGACTGAGACTGAATGACTGAGTGCTTGACTGATTGACTGTCAGACTGACTGACTGACTTCGCAAAAGGGAAAAATAAAAAAAAAAGAATTATAAAATTAGAAAAAAATATTTGCATTTAAGATTTCCTTTCCGGCCGGGACTCGAACCCAGTACCACGCGCTAGGAACCCAACGGTCTAGCCATTAGGCTATCGGAGCTCTGTCGATGGAAGTCTTAAATATAATAAAAACAAAAAATGCACCTTGGTAATTATTGATTCAAACACTTTGAAATTCACAGGTCGAATAATTAAACTGACTCAGAATTTTTCTCCCTACATAAATAATCAATATTCGCAAAAGAGAAAAATTTAAAAAAAAAGTAGAAGAAATTTCAAATTAGAAACTAAAAGTATACATTGAAGATTTTCGTTCAGGCTGGGACTCGAACCCAGGGCCACTCGCTTGGAAGCCTGACACTCTAGCCATTAGTCTATGGGAGCTCTGTCGGTGGGAGTTTTAAATATAATAAAAACAAAAAATGCACCTTGGTAATTGTTTATTTAAACACTTTGAAATCTTTGTGTCGAAAAATTAAACTGACTCAGAATTTTCTTCCCTACATAAATAATCAATAATTGCAAAGGAAAGAAATTGAAAAAAAAAGAATTTTCAAATTAGAAAAGAAATATATACATTGAAGATATTCGCTCCGGCTGGTACTCGAACCCAGGCCACTCGCTTGGAAGACCAGCGGTCTAGCCATTAGGCTATCGGAGTTCTGTCGAGCGGAGTCTTACTGCCTGACTGATACTGCCTGACTGACAGACTGACTCACTGATACTGACTGACTGACTCACTGACTGACCGAGACTGACTGACTAACTGCCTGACTGACTGAGACTGGACTGACTGACTGACTGACTGACTGACTGAATAACTGACTGACTGAGACTGACTGACTGACTGCTTGACTCTCTGACTGGCTATTTCACTGACTGACTGAATGACTAAATGACTGACTGACACTGACTGACTGACTGCTTGACTACCTGACTGACTGCTTGACTGACTAACTGACTGGACAGGACTGACCGACTGACTGACTCTAAGACTGACTGAATAAGGATGACTGACAGACTGACTGAATAAGGCTGACTGACTGACTGACTGACAGACTGACTGAATAAGGCTGACCGACTGACTGACTGCCTGACTGACTGACTGACTGAATGACTGACTGACTGACTGACCGAGACTGACTGACTGACTGACTGAGACTGGACTGGACTGACTGACTGACTGACTGACTGAGACTGACTGACTGCTTTAGTGACTAACTGACTGCACAGGACTGACCGACTGACTGACTGACTGACTGCCTGACTGACTGACTGACTGAATGACTGACTGACTGAGACTAAATGACTGACTGCTTGACTGACTGGCTGAAGGACTAACTGACTGACTGAGTGACTGACTGACTGGACTGACTGACTGAGACTGAATGACTGAGTGCTTGACTGATTGACTGTCAGACTGACTGACTGACTTCGCAAAAGGGAAAAATAAAAAAAAAAGAATTATAAAATTAGAAAAAAATATTTGCATTTAAGATTTCCTTTCCGGCTGGGATTTGAACCCAGGGCGACACGCTCTCGTTGGAGCGTTGGAAGCCCAACGCTCTCGCCAATATACTATCGGATCTCTGTTGATCGGTGTCTTAATTATAATAAAAACAAAAAATGCACTTTAGTAATTATTGATCTAAAATCTTTGAAATCTAAAGGTCGAATGATTAAACTGACTCAGAATTTTCTTCCGTACATAAATAATCCATATTTGCAAAAGAAAAAAAATTGAAAAAAAAAGAATCTTCAAATTAGAAGAGAAATATATGCATGGAAGATTTTCGTTCCGGCCGGGACTCGAACCCAGTACCACGCGCTTGGAACCCAACGGTCTAGCCATTAGGCTATCGGAGCTCTGTCGATGGAAGTCTTAAATATAATAAAAACAAAAAATGCACCTTGGTAATTATTGATTCAAACACTTTGAAATTTACAGGTCGAATAATTAAACTGACTCAGAATTTTTCTCCCTACATAAATAATCAATATTCGCAAAAGAGAAAAATTAAAAAAAAAAGAAGAAGAAATTTCAAATTAGAAACTAAAAGTATACATTGAAGATTTTCGTTCAGGCTGGGACTCGAACCCAGGGCCACTCGCTTGGAAGCCTAACACTCTAGCCATTAGTCTATGGGAGCTCTGTCGGTGGGAGTTTTAAATATAATAAAAACAAAAAATGCACCTTGGTAATTGTTTATTTAAACACTTTGAAATCTTCGTGTCGAAAAATTAAACTGACTCAGAATTTTCTTCCCTACATAAATAATCAATAATTGCAAAGGAAAGAAATTGAAAAAAAAAGAATTTTCAAATTAGAAAAGAAATATATACATTGAAGATATTCGCTCCGGCTGGGACTCGAACCCAGGCCACTTGCTTGGAAGACCGGCGGTCTAGCCGTTAGGCTATCGGAGTTCTGTCGAGCGGAGTCTTACTGCCTGACTGACAGACTGACTCACTGACTGACTGATACTGACTGACTGACTCACTGACTGACCGAGACTGACTGACTGACTGACTGACTGACTAACTGACTGACTGAGACTGACTGACTGACTGCTTGACTCTCTGACTGGCTATTTCACTGACTGACTGAATGACTAAATGACTGACTGACACTGACTGACTGACTGCTTGACTACCTGACTGACTGCTTGACTGACTAACTGACTGGACAGGACTGACCAAATGACTGACTGACAGACTGACTGAATAAGGATGACTGACAGACTGACTGAATAAGGATGACTGACAGACTGACTGAATAAGGCTGACTGACTGACTGACTGACAGACTGACTGAATAAGGCTGACCGACTGACTGCCTGCCTGACTGACTGACTGACTGAATGACTGACTGACTGACTGACCGAGACAGACTGACTGACTGACTGACTGAGACTGGACTGGACTGACTGACTGACTAACTGACTGAGACTGACTGACTGCTTTAGTGACTAACTGACTGCACAGGACTGACCGACTGACTGACTGACTGACTGCCTGACTGACTGACTGACTGAATGACTGACTGACTGAGACTAAATGACTGACTGCTTGACTGACTGGCTGAAGGACTAACTGACTGACTGAGTGACTGACTGACTGGACTGACTGACTGAGACTGAATGACTGAGTGCTTGACTGATTGACTGTCAGACTGACTGACTGATTTCGCAAAAGGGAAAAATAAAAAAAAAGAATTATAAAATTAGAAAAAAATATTTGCATTTAAGATTTCCTTTCCGGCCGGGACTCGAACCCAGTACCACGCGCTAGGAACCCAACGGTCTAGCTATTAGGCTATCGGAGCTCTGTCGCTGGAAGTCTTAAATATAATAAAAACAAAAAATGCACCTTGGTAATTATTGATTCAAACACTTTGAAATTTACAGGTCGAATAATTAAACTGACTCAGAATTTTTCTCCCTACATAAATAATCAATATTCGCAAAAGAGAAAAATTAAAAAAAAAAGAAGAAGAAATTTCAAATTAGAAACTAAAAGTATACATTGAAGATTTTCGTTCAGGCTGGGACTCGAACCCAGGGCCACTCGCTTGAAAGCCTAACACTCTAGCCATTAGTCTATGGGAGCTCTGTCGGTGGGAGTTTTAAATATAATAAAAACAAAAAATGCACCTTGGTAGTTGTTTATTTAAACACTTTGAAATCTTCGTGTCGAAAAATTAAACTGACTCGGAATTTTCTTCCCTACATAAATAATCAATAATTGCAAAGGAAAGAAATTGAAAAAAAAAGAATTTTCAAATTAGAAAAGAAATATATACATTGAAGATATTCGCTCCGGCTGGGACTCGAACCCAGGCCACTCGCTTGGAAGACCAGCGGTCTAGCCATTAGGCTATCGGAGCTCTGTCGAGCGGAGTCTTACTGCCTGACTGACAGACTGACTCACTGACTGACTGATACTGACTGACTGACTCACTGACTGACCGAGACTGACTGACTGACTGACTGACTGACTGACTAACTGACTGACTGAGACTGACTGACTGACTGCTTGTGCAGTGTCAGTGCTTGACTCTCTGACTGGCTATTTCACTGACTGACTGAATGACTAAATGACTGACTGACACTGACTGACTGACTGCTTGACTACCTGACTGACTGCTTGACTGACTAACTGACTGGACAGGACTGACCATATGACTGACTGACAGACTGACTGAATAAGGATGACTGACAGACTGACTGAATAAGGCTGACTGACTGACTGACTGACAGACTGACTGAATAAGGCTGACCGACTGACTGACTGCCTGACTGACTGACTGACTGAATGACTGACTGACTGACTGACCGAGACTGACTGACTGACTGACTGGACTGGACTGACTGACTGACTGACTGACTGAGACTGACTGACTGCTTTAGTGACTAACTGACTGCACAGGACTGACCGACTGACTGACTGACTGACTGCCTGACTGACTGACTGACTGAATGACTGACTGACTGAGACTAAATGACTGACTGCTTGACTGACTGGCTGAAGGACTAACTGACTGACTGAGTGACTGACTGACTGGACTGACTGACTGAGACTGAATGACTGAGTGCTTGACTGATTGACTGTCAGACTGACTGACTGACTTCGCAAAAGGGAAAAATAAAAAAAAAGAATTATAAAATTAGAAAAAAATATTTGCATTTAAGATTTCCTTTCCGGCCGGGACTCGAACCCAGTACCACGCGCTAGGAACCCAACGGTCTAGCTATTAGGCTATCGGAGCTCTGTCGCTGGAAGTCTTAAATATAATAAAAACAAAAAATGCACCTTGGTAATTATTGATTCAAACACTTTGAAATTTACAGGTCGAGTAATTAAACTGACTCAGAATTTTTCTCCCTACATAAATAATCAATATTCGCAAAAGAGAAAAATTAAAAAAAAAAAGAAGAAGAAATTTCAAATTAGAAACTAAAAGTATACATTGAAGATTTTCGTTCATTCTGGGACTCGAACCCAGGGCCACTCACTTGGAAGCCTAACAATCTAGCCATTAGTCTATGGGAGCTCTGTCGGTGGGAGTTTTAAATATAATAAAAACAAAAAATGCACCTTCGTAGTTGTTTATTTAAACACTTTGAAATCTTCGTGTCGAAAAATTAAACTGACTCAGAATTTTCTTCCCTACATAAATAATCAATAATTGCAAAGGAAAGAAATTGAAAAAAAAAGAATTTTCAAATTAGAAAAGAAATATATACATTGAAGATATTCGCTCCGGCTGGGACTCGAACCCAGGCCACTCGCTTGGAAGACCAGCGGTCTAGCCATTAGGCTATCGGAGTTCTGTCGAGCGGAGTCTTACTGCCTGACTGACAGACTGACTCACTGACTGACTGATACTGACTGACTGACTCACTGACTGACCGAGACTGACTGACTGACTGACTGACTGACTAACTGACTGACTGAGACTGACTGACTGACTGCTTGACTCTCTGACTGGCTATTTCACTGACTGACTGAATGACTAAATGACTGACTGACACTGACTGACTGCTTGACTACCTGACTGACTGCTTGACTGACTAACTGACTGGACAGAACTGACCAAATGACTGACTGACAGACTGACTGAATAAGGATGACCGACTGACTGACTGCCTGACTGACTGACTGACTGAATGACTGACTGACTGACTGACCGAGACTGACTGACTGACTGACTGAGACTGGACTGGACTGACTGACTGACTGACTGACTGAGACTGACTGACTGCTTTAGTGACTAACTGACTGCACAGGACTGACCGACTGACTGACTGACTGACTGCCTGACTGACTGACTGACTGAATGACTGACTGACTGAGACTAAATGACTGACTGCTTGACTGACTGGCTGAAGGACTAACTGACTGACTGAGTGACTGACTGACTGGACTGACTGACTGAGACTGAATGACTGAGTGCTTGACTGATTGACTGTCAGACTGACTGACTGACTTCGCAAAAGGGAAAAATAAAAAAAAAAAGAATTATAAACTTAGAAAAAAATATTTGCATTTAAGATTTCCTTTCCGGCTGGGATTTGAACCCAGGGCGACACTCATGGAAGCCCAACGCTCTCGCCAATATACTATCGGATCTCTGTTGATCGGTGTCTTAATTATAATAAAAACAAAAAATGCACCTTAGTAATTATTGATCTAAAATCTTTGAAATCTAAAGGTCGAATGATTAAACTGACTCAGAATTTTCTTCCGTACATAAATAATCCATATTTGCAAAAGAAAGAAATTGAAAAAAAAAAAAGAATCTTCAAATTAGAAGAGAAATATATACATGGAAGAATTTCGTTCCGGCCGGGACTCGAACCCAGTACCACGCGCTTGGAACCCAACGGTCTAGCCATTAGGCTATCGGAGCTCTGTCGATGGAAGTCTTAAATATAATAAAAACAAAAAATGCACCTTGGTAATTATTGATTCAAACACTTTGAAATTTACAGGTCGAATAATTAAACTGACTCAGAATTTTTCTCCCTACATAAATAATCAATATTCGCAAAAGAGAAAAATTTAAAAAAAAAAGAAGAAGAAATTTCAAATTAGAAACTAAAAGTACACATTGAAGATTTTCGTTCAGGCTGGGACTCGAACCCAGGGCCACTCGCTTGGAAGCCTAACACTCTAGCCATTAGTCTATGGGAGCTCTGTCGGTGGGAGTTTTAAATATAATAAAAACAAAAAAATGCACCTTGGTAATTGTTTATTTAAACACTTTGAAATCTTCGTGTCGAAAAATTAAACTGACTCAGAATTTTCTTCCCTACATAAATAATCAATAATTGCAAAGGAAAGAAATTGAAAAAAAAAGAATTTTCAAATTAGAAAAGAAATATATACATTGAAGATATTCGCTCCGGCTGGGACTCGAACCCAGGCCACGCGCTTGGAAGACCAGCGGTCTAGCCATTAGGCTATCGGAGTTCTGTCGAGCGGAGTCTTACTGCCTGACTGATACTGCCTGACTGACAGACTGACTCACTGATACTGACTGACTGACTCACTGACTGACCGAGACTGACTGACTAACTGCCTGACTGACTGAGACTGGACTGACTGACTGACTGACTGACTGACTGACTAACTGACTGACTGAGACTGACTGACTGACTGCTTGACTCTCTGACTGGCTATTTCACTGACTGACTGAATGACTAAATGACTGACTGACACTGACTGACTGACTGCTTGACTACCTGACTGACTGCTTGACTGACTAACTGACTGGACAGGACTGACCGACTGACTGACTGACAGACTGACTGAATAAGGATGACTGACAGACTGACTGAATAAGGCTGACTGACTGACTGACTGACAGACTGACTGAATAAGGCTGACCGACTGACTGACTGCCTGACTGACTGACTGACTGAATGACTGACTGACTGACCGAGACTGACTGACTGAGACTGGACTGGACTGACTGACTGACTGACTGACTGAGACTGACTGACTGCTTTAGTGACTAACTGACTGCACAGGACTGACCGACTGACTGACTGACTGACTGCCTGACTGACTGACTGACTGAATGACTGACTGACTGAGACTAAATGACTGACTGCTTGACTGACTGGCTGAAGGACTAACTGACTGACTGAGTGACTGACTGACTGGACTGACTGACTGAGACTGAATGACTGAGTGCTTGACTGATTGACTGTCAGACTGACTGACTGACTGACTTCGCAAAAGGGAAAAATAAAAAAAAAAAGAATTATAAAATTAGAAAAAAATATTTGCATTTAAGATTTCCTTTCCGGCTGGGATTTGAACCCAGGGCGACACTCATGGAATCCCAACGCTCTCGCCAATATACTATCGGATCTCTGTTGATCGGTGTCTTAATTATAATGAAAACAAAAAATGCACCTTAGTAATTATTGATCTAAAATCTTTTAAATCTAAAGGTCGAATGATTAAACTGACTCAGAATTTTCTTCCGTACATAAATAATCCATATTTGCAAAAGAAAGAAATTGAAAAAAAAAGAATATTCAAATTAGAAGAGAAATATATACATGGAAGATTTTCGTTCCGGCCGGGACTCGAACCCAGTACCACGCGCTTGGAACCATACGGTCTAGCCATTAGGCTATCGGAGCTCTGTCGATGGAAGTCTTAAATATAATAAAAACAAAAAATGCACCTTGGTAATTATTGATTCAAACACTTTGAAATTTACAGGTCGAATAATTAAACTGACTCAGAATTTTTCTCCCTACATAAATAATCAATATTCGCAAAAGAGAAAAATTTAAAAAAAAAGAAGAAGAAATTTCAAATTAGAAACTAAAAGTATACATTGAAGATTTTCGTTCAGGCTGGGACTCGAACCCAGGGCCACTCGCCTGGAAGCCTAACACTCTAGCCATTAGTCTATGGGAGCTCTGTCGGTGGGAGTTTTAAATATAATAAAAACAAAAAAATGCACCTTGGTAATTGTTTATTTAAACACTTTGAAATCTTCGTGTCGAAAAATTAAACTGACTCAGAATTTTCTTCCCTACATAAATAATCAATAATTGCAAAGGAAAGAAATTGAAAAAAAAAAGAATTTTCAAATTAGAAAAGAAATATATACATTGAAGATATTCGCTCCGGCTGGGACTCGAACCCAGGCCACTCGCTTGGAAGACCAGCGGTCTAGCCATTAGGCTATCGGAGTTCTGACGAGCGGAGTCTTACTGCCTGACTGATACTGCCTGACTGACAGACTGACTCACTGATACTGACTGACTGACTCACTGACTGACCGAGACTGACTGACTAACTGCCTGACTGACTGAGACTGGACTGACTGACTGACTGACTGACTGACTGACTAACTGACTGACTGAGACTGACTGACTGACTGCTTGACTCTCTGACTGGCTATTTCACTGACTGACTGAATGACTAAATGACTGACTGACACTGACTGACTGACTGCTTGACTACCTGACTGACTGCTTGACTGACTAACTGACTGGACAGGACTGACCGACTGACTGACTGACAGACTGACTGAATAAGGATGACTGACAGACTGACTGAATAAGGCTGACTGACTGACTGACTGACAGACTGACTGAATAAGGCTGACCGACTGACTGACTGCCTGACTGACTGACTGACTGAATGACTGACTGACTGACTGACCGAGACTGACTGACCGAGACTGACTGACTGACTGACTGAGACTGGACTGGACTGACTGACTGACTGACTGACTGAGACTGACTGACTGCTTTAGTGACTAACTGACTGCACAGGACTGACCGACTGACTGACTGACTGACTGCCTGACTGACTGACTGACTGAATGACTGACTGACTGAGACTAAATGACTGACTGCTTGACTGACTGGCTGAAGGACTAACTGACTGACTGAGTGACTGACTGACTGGACTGACTGACTGAGACTGAATGACTGAGTGCTTGACTGATTGACTGTCAGACTGACTGACTGACTTCGCAAAAGGGAAAAATAAAAAAAAAAAGAATTATAAAATTAGAAAAAAATATTTGCATTTAAGATTTTCTTTCCGGCTGGGATTTGAACCCAGGGCGACACTCATGGAAGCCCAACGCTCTTGCCAATATACTATCGGATCTTTGTTGATCGGTGTCTTAATTATAATAAAAACAAAAAATGCACCTTAGTAATTATTGATCTAAAATCTTTGAAATCTAAAGGTCGAATGATTAAACTGACTCAGAATTTTCTTCCGTACATAAATAATCCATATTTGCAAAAGAAAGAAATTGAAAAAAAAAGAATATTCAAATTAGAAGAGAAATATATACATGGAAGATTTTCGTTCCGGCCGGGACTCGAACCCAGTACCACGCGCTTGGAACCCAACGGTCTAGCCATTAGGCTATCGGAGCTCTGTCGATGGAAGTCTTGAATATAATAAAAACAAAAAATGCACCTTGGTAATTATTGATTTAAACACTTTGAAATTTACAGGTCGAATAATTAAACTGACTCAGAATTTTTCTCCCTACATTAATAATCAAAATTCGCAAAAGAGAAAAATTAAAAAAAAAAGAAGAAGAAATTTCAAATTAGAAACTAAAAGTATACATTGAAGATTTTCGTTCAGGCTGGGACTCGAACCCAGGGCCACTCGCTTGGAAGCCTAACACTCTAGCCATTAGTCTATGGGAGCTCTGTCGGTGGGAGTTTTAATATAATAAAAACAAAGAATGCACCTTGGTAATTGTTTATTTAAACACTTTGAAATCTTCGTGTCGAAAAATTAAACTGGCTCAGAATTTTCTTCCCTACATAAATAATCAATAATTGCAAAGGAAAGAAATTGAAAAAAAAAAGAATTTTCAAATTAGAAAAGAAATATATACATTGAAGATATTCGCTCCGGCTGGGACTCGAACCCAGGCCACTCGCTTGGAAGACCAGCGGTCTAGCCATTAGGCTATCGGAGTTCTGTCGAGCGGAGTCTTACTGCCTGACTGATACTGCCTGACTGACAGACTGACTCACTGACTGACTGATACTGACTGACTGACTCACTGACTGACCGAGACTGACTGACTAACTGCCTGACTGACTGAGACTGGACTGACTGACTGACTGACTGACTGACTGACTAACTGACTGACTGAGACTGACTGACTGACTGCTTGACTCTCTGACTGGCTATTTCACTGACTGACTGAATGACTAAATGACTGACTGACACTGACTGACTGACTGCTTGACTGACTAACTGACTGGACAGGACTGACCGACTGACTGACTGACAGACTGACTGACTGACTGCTTGACTGACTAACTGACTGGACAGGACTGACCGACTGACTGACTGACAGACTGACTGAATAAGGATGACTGACAGACTGACTGAATAAGGCTGACTGACTGACTGACTGACAGACTGACTGAATAAGGCTGACCGACTGACTGACTGCCTGACTGACTGACTGACTGAATGACTGACTGACTGACCGAGACTGACTGACTGACTGACTGAGACTGGACTGGACTAACTGACTGACTGACTGACTGAGACTGACTGACTGCTTTAGTGACTAACTGACTGCACAGGACTGACCGACTGACTGACTGACTGACTGCCTGACTGACTGACTGACTGAATGACTGACTGACTGAGACTAAATGACTGACTGCTTGACTGACTGGCTGAAGGACTAACTGACTGACTGAGTGAGTGACTGACTGGACTGACTGACTGAGACTGAATGACTGAGTGCTTGACTGATTGACTGTCAGACTGACTGACTGACTTCGCAAAAGGGAAAAATAAAAAAAAAAGAATTATAAAATTAGAAAAAATAATTGCATTTAAGATTTCCTTTCCGGCTGGGATTTGAACCCAGGGCGACACTCATGGAAGCCAAACGCTCTCGCCAATATACTATCGGATCTCTGTTGATCGGTGTCTTAATTATAATAAAAACAAAAAATGCACCTTAGTAATTATTGATCTAAAATCTTTGAAATCTAAAGGTCGAATGATTAAACTGACTCAGAATTTTCTTCCGTACATAAATAATCCATATTTGCAAAAGAAACAAATTGAAAAAAAAAAAAAATCTTCAAATTAGAAGAGAAATATATACATGGAAGATTTTCGTTCCGGCCGGGACTCGAACCCAGTACCACGCGCTTGGAACCCAACGGTCTAGCCATTAGGCTATCGGAGCTCTGTCGATGGAAGTCTTAAATATAATAAAAACAAAAAATGCACCTTGGTAATTATTGATTCAAACACTTTGAAATTTACAGGTCGAATAATTAAACTGACTCAGAATTTTTCTCCCTACATAAATAATCAATATTCGCAAAAGAGAAAAATTAAAAAAAAAAGAAGAAGAAATTTCAAATTAGAAACTAAAAGTATACATTGAAGATTTTCGTTCAGGCTGGGACTCGAACCCAGGGCCACTCGCTTGGAAGCCTAACACTCTAGCCATTAGTCTATGGGAGCTCTGTCGGTGGGAGTTTTAATATAATAAAAACAAAGAATGCACCTTGGTAATTGTTTATTTAAACACTTTGAAATCTTCGTGTCGAAAAATTAAACTGACTCAGAATTTTCTTCCCTACATAAATAATCAATAATTGCAAAGGAAAGAAATTGAAAAAAAAAAGAATTTTCAAATTAGAAAAGAAATATATACATTGAAGATATTCGCTCCGGCTGGGACTCGAACCCAGGCCACTCGCTTGGAAGACCAGCGGTCTAGCCATTAGGCTATCGGAGTTCTGTCGAGCGGAGTCTTACTGCCTGACTGATACTGCCTGACTGACAGACTGACTCACTGACTGACGGATACTGACTGACTGACTCACTGACTGACCGAGACTGACTGACTAACTGCCTGACTGACTGAGACTGGACTGACTGACTGACTGACTGACTGACTGACTAACTGACTGACTAAGACTGACTGACTGACTGCTTGACTCTCTGACTGGCTATTTCACTGACTGACTGAATGACTAAATGACTGACTGACACTGACTGACTGACTGCTTGACTACCTGACTGACTGCTTGACTGACTAACTGACTGGACAGGACTGACCGACTGACTGACTGACAGACTGACTGAATAAGGCTGACTGACTGACTGACTGACAGACTGACTGAATAAGGCTGACCGACTGACTGCCTGACTGATTGACTGACTGAATGACTGACTAACTGACTGACTGACTGACAGACTGACTGAATAAGGCTGACTGACTGACTGACTGACAGACTGACTGAATAAGGCTGACCGACTGACTGCCTGACTGATTGACTGACTGAATGACTGACTAACTGACTGACTGAGACTGGACTGGACTGACTGACTGACTGACTGACTGAGACTGACTGACTGCTTTAGTGACTAACTGACTGCACAGGACTGACCGACTGACTGACTGACTGACTGCCTGACTGACTGACTGACTGAATGACTGACTGACTGAGACTAAATGACTGACTGCTTGACTGACTGGCTGAAGGACTAACTGACTGACTGAGTGACTGACTGATTGGACTGACTGACTGACTGAGACTGAATGACTGAGTGCTTGACTGATTGACTGTCAGACTGACTGACTGACTTCGAAAAAGGGAAAAATAAAAAAAAAAGAATTATAAAATTAGAAAAAAATATTTGCATTTAAGATTTCCTTTCCGGCTGGGATTTGAACCCAGGGCGACACTCATGGAAGCCCAACGCTCTCGCCAATATACTATCGGATCTCTGTTGATCGGTGTCTTAATTATAATAAAAACAAAAAATGCACCTTAGTAATTATTGATCTAAAATCTTTGAAATCTAAAGGTCGAATGATTAAACTGACTCAGAATTTTCTTCCGTACATAAATAATCCATATTTGCAAAAGAAAGAAATTGAAAAAAAAAAAGAATCTTCAAATTAGAAGAGAAATATATACATGGAAGATTTTCGTTCCGGCCGGGACTCGAACCCAGTACCACGCGCTTGGAACCCAACGGTCTAGCCATTAGGCTATCGGAGCTCTGTCGATGGAAGTCTTAAATATAATAAAAACAAAAAATGCACCTTGGTAATTATTGATTCAAACACTTTGAAATTTACAGGTCGAATAATTAAACTGACTCAGAATTTTTCTCCCTACATAAATAATCAATATTCGCAAAAGAGAAAAATTAAAAAAAAAAGAAGAAGAAATTTCAAATTAGAAACTAAAAGTATACATTGAAGATTTTCGTTCAGGCTGGGACTCGAACCCAGGGCCACTCGCTTGGAAGCCTAACACTCTAGCCATTAGTCTATGGGAGCTCTGTCGGTGGGAGTTTTAAATATAATAAAAACAAAAAATGCACCTTGGTAATTGTTTATTTAAACACTTTGAAATCTTCGTGTCGAAAAATTAAACTGACTCAGAATTTTCTTCCCTACATAAATAATCAATAATTGCAAAGGAAAGAAATTGAAAAAAAAAGAATTTTCAAATTAGAAAAGAAATATATACATTGAAGATATTCGCTCCGGCTGGGACTCGAACCCAGGCCACTCGCTTGGAAGACCAGCGGTCTAGCCATTAGGCTATCGGAGTTCTGTCGAGCGGAGTCTTACTGCCTGACTGATACTGCCTGACTGACAGACTGACTCACTGACTGACTGATACTGACTGACTGACTCACTGACTGACCGAGACTGACTGACTAACTGCCTGACTGACTGAGACTGGACTGACTGACTGACTGACTGACTGACTGACTGACTAACTGACTGACTGAGACTGACTGACTGACTGCTTGACTCTCTGACTGGCTATTTCACTGACTGACTGAATGACTAAATGACTGACTGACACTGACTGACTGACTGCTTGACTACCTGACTGACTGCTTGACTGACTAACTGACTGGACAGGACTGACCGACTGACTGACTGACAGACTGACTGAATAAGGCTGACTGACTGACTGACTGACAGACTGACTGAATAAGGCTGACCGACTGACTGACTGCCTGACTGACTGACTGACTGAATGACTGACTGACTGACTGACCGAGACTGACTGACTGACTGACTGAGACTGGACTGGACTGACTGACTGACTGACTGACTGAGACTGACTGACTGCTTTAGTGACTAACTGACGGCACAGGACTGACCGACTGACTGACTGACTGACTGCCTGACTGACTGACTGACTGAATGACTGACTAACTGAGACTAAATGACTGACTGCTTGACTGACTGGCTGAAGGACTAACTGACTGACTGAGTGACTGACTGACTGGACTGACTGACTGAGACTGAATGACTGAGTGCTTGACTGATTGACTGTCAGACTGACTGACTGACTTCGCAAAAGGGAAAAATAAAAAAAAAGAATTATAAAATTAGAAAAAAATATATGCATTTAAGATTTCCTTTCCGGCTGGGATTTGAACCCAGGGCGACACTCATGGAAGCCCAACGCTCTCGCCAATATACTATCGGATCTCTGTTGATCGGTGTCTTAATTATAATAAAAACAAAAAATGCACCTCAGTAATTATTGATCTAAAATTTTTGAAATCTACAGGTCGAATGATTAAACTGACTCAGAATTTTCTTCCGTACGTAAATAATCCATATTTGCAAAAGAAAGAAATTGAAAAAAAAAAGAATCTTCAAATTAGAAGAGAAATATATACTTGGAAGATTTTCGTTCCGGCCGGGACTCGAACCCAGTACCACGCGCTTGGAACCCAACGGTCTAGCCATTAGGCTATCGGAGCTCTGTCGATGGAAGTCTTAAATATAAAAAAAACAAAAAATGCACCTTGGTAATTATTGATTCAAACACTTTGAAATTTACAGGTCGAATAATTAAACTGACTCAGAATTTTTCTCCCTACATAAATAATCAATATTCGCAAAAGAGAAAAATTAAAAAAGAAGAAGAAGAAATTTCAAATTAGAAACTAAAAGTATACATTGAAGATTTTCGTTCAGGCTGGGACTCGAACCCAGGGCCACTCGCTTGGAAGCCTAACACTCTAGCCATTAGTCTATGGGAGCTCTGTCGGTGGGAGTTTTAAATATAATAAAAACAAAAAATGCACCTTGGTAATTGTTTATTTAAACACTTTGAAATCTTCGTGTCGAAAAATTAAACTGACTCAGAATTTTCTTCCCTACATAAATAATCAATAATTGCAAAGGAAAGAAATTGAAAAAAAAAAGAATTTTCAAATTAGAAAAGAACTATATACATTGAAGATATTCGCTCCGGCTGGGACTCGAACCCAGGCCACTCGCTTGGAAGACCAGCGGTCTAGCCATTAGGCTATCGGAGTTCTGTCGAGCGGAGTCTTACTGCCTGACTGATACTGCCTGACTGACAGACTGACTCACTGACTGACTGATACTGACTGACTGACTCACTGACTGACCGAGACTGACTGACTACCTGCCTGACTGACTGAGACTGGACTGACTGACTGACTGACTGACTAACTGACTGACTGACACTGACTGACTGACTGCTTGACTCTCTGACTGGCTATTTCACTGACTGACTGCTTGACTCTCTGACTGGCTATTTCACTGACTGACTGAATGACTAAATGACTGACTGACACTGACTGACTGACTGCTTGACTACCTGACTGACTGCTTGACTGACTAACTGACTGGACAGGACTGACCGACTGACTGACTGACAGACTGACTGAATAAGGATGACTGACAGACTGACTGAATAAGGCTGACTGACTGACTGACAGACTGACTGAATAAGGCTGACCGACTGACTGACTGCCTGACTGACTGAATGACTGACTGACTGACTGACCGAGACTGACTGACTGACTGACTGACTGACTGACTGAGACTGACTGACTGCTTTAGTGACTAACTGACTGCACAGGACTGACCGACTGACTGACTGACTGACTGACTGACTGACTGAATGACTGACTGACTGAGACTAAATGACTGACTGCTTGACTGACTGGCTGAAGGACTAACTGACTGACTGAGTGACTGATTGACTGGACTGACTGACTGAGACTGAATGACTGAGTGCTTGACTGATTGACTCAGACTGACTGACTGACTTCGCAAAAGGGAAAAATAAAAAAAAAGAATTATAAAAAATATTTGCATTTAAGATTTCCTTTCCGGCTGGGATTTGAACCCAGGGCGACACTCATGGAAGCCCAACGCTCTCGCCAATATACTATCGGATCTCTGTTGATCGGTGTCTTAATTATAATAAAAACAAAAAATGCACCTTAGTAATTATTGATCTAAAATCTTTGAAATCTAAAGGTCGAATGATTAAACTGACTCAGAAATTTCTTCCGTACATAAATAATCCATATTTGCAAAAGAAAGAAATTGAAAAAAAAAAAGAATCTTCAAATTAGAAGAGAAATATATACATGGAAGATTTTCGTTCCGGCCGGGACTCGAACCCAGTACCACGCGCTTGGAACCCAACGGTCTAGCCATTAGGCTATCGGAGCTCTGTCGATGGAAGTCTTAAATATAATAAAAACAAAAAATGCACCTTGGTAATTATTGATTCAAACACTTTGAAATTTACAGGTCGAATAATTAAACTGACTCAGAATTTTTCTCCCTACATAAATAATCAATATTCGCAAAAGAGAAAAATTAAAAAAAAAGAAGAAGAAATTTCAAATTAGAAACTAAAAGTATACATTGAAGATTTTCGTTCAGGCTGGGACTCGAACCCAGGGCCACTCGCTTGGAAGCCTAACACTCTAGCCATTAGTCTATGGGCGCTCTGTCGGTGGGAGTTTTAAATATAATAAAAACAAAAAATGCACCTTGGTAATTGTTTATTTAAACACTTTGAAATCTTCGTGTCGAAAAATTAAACTGACTCAGAATTTTCTTCCCTACATAAATAATCAATAATTGCAAAGGAAAGAAATTGAAAAAAAAAAGAATTTTCAAATTAGAAAATAAATATATACATTGACGATATTCGCTCCGGCTGGGGCTCGAACCCAGGCCACTCGCTTGGAAGACCAGCGGTCTAGCCATTAGGCTATCGGAGTTCTGTCGAGCGGAGTCTTACTGCCTGACTGATACTGCCTGACTGACAGACTGACTCACTGACTGACTGATACTGACTGACTGACTCACTGACTGACCGAGACTGACTGACTAATTGCCTGACTGACTGAGACTGGACTGACTGACTGACTGCTTGACTCTCTGACTGGCTATTTCACTGACTGACTGAATGACTAAATGACTGACTGACACTGACTGACTGACTGCTTGACTACCTGACTGACTGCTTGACTGACTAACTGACTGGACAGGACTGACCGACTGACTGACTGACAGACTGACTGAATAAGGATGACTGACAGACTGACTGAATAAGGCTGACTGACTGACTGACTGACAGACTGACTGACTGCCTGACTGACTGAATGACTGACTGACTGACTGACCGAGACTGACTGACTGACTGACTGAGACTGGACTGGACTGACTGACTGACTGACTGACTGAGACTGACTGACTGCTTTAGTGACTAACTGACTGCACAGGACTGACCGACTGACTGACTGACTGACTGCCTGACTGACTGACTGACTGAATGACTGACTGACTGAGACTAAATGACTGACTGCTTGACTGACTGGCTGAAGGACTAACTGACTGACTGAGTGACTGACTGACTGGACTGACTGACTGAGACTGAATGACTGAGTGCTTGACTGATTGACTGTCAGACTGACTGACTGACTTCGCAAAAGGGAAAAATAAAAAAAAAAAGAATTATAAAATTAAAAAAAAATATTTGCATTTAAGATTTCCTTTCCGGCTGGGATTTGAACCCAGGGCGACACTCATGGAAGCTCAACGCTCTCGCCAATATACTATCGGATCTCTGTTGATCGGTGTCTTAATTATAATAAAAACAAAAATTGCACCTTAGTAATTATTGATCTAAAACCTTTGAAATCTAAAGGTCGAATGATTAAACTGACTCAGAATTTTCTTCCGTACATAAATAATCCATACTTGCAAAAGAAAGAAATTGAAAAAAAAAGAATCTTCAAATTAGAAGAGAAATATATACATGGAAGATTTTCGTTCCGGCCGGGACTCGAACCCAGTACCACGCGCTTGGAACCCAACGGTCTAGCCATTAGGCTATCGGAGCTCTGTCGATGGAAGTCTTAAATATAATAAAAACAAAAAATGCACATTGGTAATTATTGATTCAAACACTTTGAAATTTACAGGTCGAATAATTAAACTGACTCAGAATTTTTCTCCCTACATAAATAATCAATATTCGCAAAAGAGAAAAATTAAAAAAAAAAGAAGAAGAAATTTCAAATTAGAAACTAAAAGTATACATTGAAGATTTTCGTTCAGGCTGGGACTCGAACCCAGGGCCACTCGCTTGGAAGCCTAACACTCTAGCCATTAGTCTATGGGAGCTCTGTCGGTGGGAGTTTTAAATACAATAAAAACAAAAATGCACCTTGGTAATTGTTTATTTAAACACTTTGAAATGTTTGTGTCGAAAAATTAAACTGACTCAGAATTTTCTTCCCTACATAAATAATCAATAATTGCAAAGGAAAGAAATTGAAAAAAAAAAAGAATTTTCAAATTAGAAAAGAAATATATACATTGAAGGTATTCGCTCCGGCTGGGACTCCAACCCAGGCCACTCGCTTGGAAGACCAGCGGTCTAGCCATTAGGCTATCGGAGTTCTGTCGAGCGGAGTCTTACTGCCTGACTGATACTGCCTGACTGAGACTGGACTGACTGACTGACTGACTGACTGACTGACTGACTAACTGACTGACTGAGACTGACTGACTGACTGCTTGACTCTCTGACTGGCTATTTCACTGACTGACTGAATGACTAAATGACTGACTGACACTGACTGACTGACTGCTTGACTAATTGACTGACTGCTTGACTGACTAACTGACTGGACAGGACTGACCGACTGACTGACTGACAGTTTGACTGAATAAGGATGACTGACAGACTGACTGAATAAGGCTGACTGACTGACTGACTGACAGACTGACTGAATAAGGCTGACCGACTGACTGACTGACTGACTGAATGACTGACTGACTGACCGAGACTGACTGACTGACTGACTGAGACTGGACTGGACTGACTGACTGACTGACTGACTGAGACTGACTGACTGCTTTAGTGACTAACTGACTGCACAGGACTGACCGACTGACTGACTGACTGACTGCCTGACTGACTGACTGACTGAATGACTGACTGACTGAGACTAAATGACTGACTGGCTGAAGGACTAACTGACTGACTGAGTGACTGACTGACTGGACTGACTGACTGAGACTGAATTACTGAGTGCTTGACTGATTGACTGTCAGACTGACTGACTGACTTCGCAAAAGGGAAAAATAAAAAAAAAAGAATTATAAAATTAGAAAAAAATATTTACATTTAAGATTTCCTTTCCGGCCGGGACTCGAACCCAGTACCACGCGCTAGGAACCCAACGGTCTAGCCATTAGGCTATCGGAGCTCTGTCGATGGAAGTCTTAAATATAATAAAAACAAAAAATGCACCTTCGTAATTAATGATTCAAACACTTTGAAATTTACAGGCCGAATAATTAAACTGACTCAGAATTTTTCTCCCTACATAAATAATCAATATTCGCAAAAGAGAAAAATTAAAAAAAAAAAGAAGAAGAAATTTCAAATTAGAAACTAAAAGTATACATTGAAGATATTCGCTCCGGCTGGGACTCGAACCCAGGCCACTCGCTTGGAAGACCAGCGGTCTAGCCATTAGGCTATCGGAGTTCTGTCGAGCGGAGTCTTACTGCCTGACTGATACTGCCTGACTGACAGACTGACTCACTGACTGACTGATACTGACTGACTGACTCACTGACTGACCGAGACTGACTGACTAACTGCCTGACTGAATGAGACTGGACTGACTGACTGACTGACTGACTAACTGACTGACTGAGACTGACTGACTGACTGCTTGACTCTCTGACTGGCTATTTCACTGACTGACTGAATGACTAAATGACTGACTGACACTGACTGACTGACTGCTTGACTACCTGACTGACTGCTTGACTACCTGACTGACTGCTTGACTACCTGACTGACTGGACAGGACTGACCGACTGACTGACTGACGGACTGACTGAATAAGGATGACTGACAGACTGACTGAATAAGGCTGACTGACTGACTGACTGACAGACTGACTGAATAAGGCTGACCGACTGACTGACTGCCTGACTGACTGACTGACTGAATGACTGACTGACTGACTGACCGAGACTGACTGACTGACTGACTGAGACTGGACTGGACTGACTGACTGACTGACTGACTGAGACTGACTGACTGCTTTAGTGACTAACTGACTGCACACGACTGACCGACTGACTGACTGACTGACTGCCTGACTGACTGACTGACTGAATGACTGACTGACTGAGACTAAATGACTGACTGCTTGACTGACTGGCTGAAGGACTAACTGACTGACTGAGTGACTGACTGACTGGACTGACTGACTGAGACTGAATGACTGAGTGCTTGACTGATTGACTGTCAGACTGACTGACTGACTTCGCAAAAGGGAAAAATAAAAAAAGAAGAATTATAAAATTAGAAAAAAATATTTGCATTTAAGATTTCCTTTCCGGCCGGGACTCGAACCCAGTACCACGCGCTAGGAACCCAACGGTCTAGCCATTAGGCTATCGGAGCTCTGTCGATGGAAGTCTTAAATATAATAAAAACAAAAAATGCACCTTGGTAATTATTGATTCAAACACTTTGAAATTTACAGGTCGAATAATTAAACTGACTCAGAATTTTTCTCCCTACATAAATAATCAATATTCGCAAAAGAGAAAAATTAAAAAAAAAAGAAGAAGAAATTTCAAATTAAAAACTAAAAGTATACATTGAAGATTTTCGTTCAGGCTGGGACTCGAACCCACGGCCACTCGCTTGGAAGCCTAACACTCTAGCCATTAGTCTATGGGAGCTCTGTCGGAGGGAGTTTTAAATATAATAAAAACAAAAAATGCACCTTGGTAATTGTTTATTTAAACACTTTGAAATCTTCGTGTCGAAGAATTAAACTGACTCAGAATTTTCTTCCCTACATAAATAATCAATAATTGCAAAGGAAAGAAATTGAAAAAAAAAAGAATTTTCAAATTAGAAAAGAAATATATACATTGAAGATATTCGCTCCGGCTGGGACTCGAACCCAGGCCACTCGCTTGGAAGACCAGCGGTCTAGCCATTAGGCTATCGGAGTTCTGTCGAGCGGAGTCTTACTGCCTGACTGATACTGCCTGACTGACAGACTGACTCACTGACTGACTGATACTGACTGACTGACTGACTCACTGACTGACCGAGACTGACTGACTAACTGCCTGACTGACTGAGACTGGACTGACTGACTGACTGACTGACTGACTGACTAACTGACTGACTGAGACTGACTGACTGACTGCTTGACTCTCTGACTGGCTATTTCACTGACTGACTGAATGACTAAATGACTGACTGACACTGACTGACTGACTGCTTGACTACCTGACTGACTGCTTGACTGACTAACTGACTGGACAGGACTGACCGACTGACTGACTGACTGACAGACTGACTGAATAAGGATGACTGACAGACTGACTGAATAAGGCTGACTGACTGACTGACTGACAGACTGACTGAATAAGGCTGACCGACTGACTGACTGCCTGACTGACTGACTGACTGAATGACTGACTGACTGACTGACCGAGACTGACTGACTGACTGACTGAGACTGGACTGGACTGACTGACTGACTGACTGACTGAGACTGACTGACTGCTTTAGTGACTAACTGACTGCACAGGACTGACCGACTGACTGACTGACTGACTGCCTGACTGACTGACTGACTGAATGACTGACTGACTGAGACTAAATGACTGACTGCTTGACTGACTGGCTGAAGGACTAACTGACTGACTGAGTGACTGACTGACTGGACTGACTGACTGAGACTGAATGACTGAGTGCTTGACTGATTGACTGTCAGACTGACTGACTGACTTCGCAAAAGGGAAAAATAAAAAAAAAAGAATTATAAAATTAGAAAAAAATATTTGCATTTAAGATTTCTTTTCCGGCTGGGATTTGAACCCAGGGCGACACTCATGGAAGCCCAACGCTCTCGCCAATATACTATCGGATCTCTGTTGATCGGTGTCTTAATTATAATAAAAACAAAAAATGCACCTTAGTAATTATTGATCTAAAATCTTTGAAATCTAAAGGTCGAATGATTAAACTGACTCAGAATTTTCTTCCGTACATAAATAATCCATATTTGCAAAAGAAAGAAATTGAAAAAAAAAAAATCTTCAAATTTGAAGAGAATTATATACATGGAAGATTTTCGTTCCGGCCGGGACTCGAACCCAGTACCACGCGTTCGGAACCCAACGGTGTAGCCATTAGGCTATCGGAGCTCTGTCGATGGAAGTCTTAAATGTAATAAAAACAAAAAATGCACCTTGGTAATTATTGATTCAAACACTTTGAAATTTACAGGTCGAATAATTAAACTGACTCAGAATTTTTCTCCCTACATAAATAATCAATATTCGCAAAAGAGAAAAATTAAAAAAAAAGATGAAGAAATTTCAAATTAGAAACTAAAAGTATACATTGAAGATTTTCGTTCAGGCTGGGACTCGAACCCAGGGCCACTCGCTTGGAAGCCTAACACTCTAGCCATTAGTCTATGGGAGCTCTGTCGGTGGGAGTTTTAAATATAATAAAAACAAAAAATGCACCTTGGTAATTGTTTATTTAAACACTTTGAAATCTTCGTGTCGAAAAATTAAACTGACTCAGAATTTTCTTCCCTACATAAATAATCAATAATTGCAAAGGAAAGAAATTGAAAAAAAAAAAAGAATTTTCAAATTAGAAAAGAAATATATACATTGAAGATATTCGCTCCGGCTGGGACTCGAACCCAGGCCACTCGCTTGGAAGACCAGCGGTCTAGCCATTAGGCTATCGGAGTTCTGTCGAGCGGAGTCTTACCGCCTGACTGATACTGCCTGACTGACAGACTGACTCACTGACTGACTGATACTGACTGACTGACTCACTGACTTACCGAGACTGACTGACTAACTGCCTGACTGACTGAGACTGGACTGACTGACTGACTGACTGACTGACTGACTGACTAACTGACTGACTGAGACTGACTGACTGACTGCTTGACTCTCTGACTGGCTATTGCACTGACTGACTGACTGCTTGACTCTCTGACTGGCTATTGCACTGACTGACTGAATGACTAAATGACTGACTGACTGACTGCTTGACTGACTAACTGACTGGACAGGACTGACCGACTGACTGACTGACAGACTGACTGAATAAGGATGACTGACAGACTGACTGAATAAGGCTGACTGACTGACTGACTGACAGACTGACTGAATAAGGCTGACCGACTGACTGACTGCCTGACTGATTGACTGACTGAATGACTGACTAACTGACTGACCGAGACTGACTGACTGACTGACTAAGACTGGACTGGACTGACTGACTGACTGACTGACTGAGACTGACTGACTGCTTTAGTGACTAACTGACTGCACAGGACTGACCGACTGACTGACTGACTGACTGCTTGACTGACTGACTGACTGAATGACTGACTGACTGAGACTAAATGACTGACTGCTTGACTGACTGGCTGAAGGACTAATTGACTGACTGAGTGACTGACTGACTGGACTGACTGACTGAGACTGAATGACTGAGTGCTTGACTGATTGACTGTCAGACTGACTGACTGACTTCGCAAAAGGGAAAAATAAAAAAAAAGAATTATAAAATTAGAAAAAAATATTTGCATTTAAGATTTCCTTTCCGGCTGGGATTTGAACCCAGGGCGACACTCATAGAAGCCCAACGCTCTCGCCAATATACTATCGGATCTCTGTTGATCGGTGTCTTAATTATAATAAAAACAAAAAATGCACCTTAGTAATTATTGATCTAAAATCTTTGAAATCTAAAGGTCGAATGATTAAACTGACTCAGAATTTTCTTCCGTACATAAATAATCCATATTTGCAAAAGAAAGAAATTGAAAAAAAAAGAATCTTCAAATTAGAAGAGAAATATATACATGGAAGATTTTCGTTCCGGTAGGGACTCGAACCCAGTACCACGCGCTTGGAACCCAACGGTCTAGCCATTAGGCTATCGGAGCTCTGTCGATGGAAGTCTTAAATATAATAAAAACAAAAAATGCACCTTGGTAATTGTTTATTTAAACACTTTGAAATCTTCGTGTCGAAAAATTAAACTGACTCAGAATTTTTCTCCCTACATAAATAATCAATATTCGCAAAAGAGAAAAATTAAAAAAAAAAGAAGAAGAAATTTCAAATTAGAAACTAAAAGTATACATTGAAGATTTTCGTTCAGGCTGGGACTCGAACCTAGGGCCACTCGCTTGGAAGCCTAACACTCTAGCCATTAGTCTATGGGAGCTCTGTCGGTGGGAGTTTTAAATATAATAAAAACAAAAAATGCACCTTGGTAATTGTTTATTTAAACACTTTGAAATCTTCGTGTCGAAAAATTAAACTGACTCAGAATTTTCTTCCCTACATAAATAATCAATAATTGCAAAGGAAAGAAATTGAAAAAAAAAAGAATTTTCAAATTAGAAAAGAAATATATACATTGAAGATATTCGCTCCGGCTGGGACTCGAACCCAGGGCACTCGCTTCGAAGACCAGCGGTCTAGCCATTAGGCTATCGGAGTTCTGTCGAACGGAGTCTTACTGCCTGACTGATACTGCCTGACTGACAGACTGACTCACTGACTGACTGATACTGACTGACTGACTCACTGACTGACCGAGACTGACTGACTAACTGCCTGACTGACTGAGACTGGACTGACTGACTGACTGACTGACTGACTGACTAACTGACTGACTGAGACTGACTGACTGACTGCTTGACTCTCTGACTGGCTATTTCACTGACTGACTGAATGACTAAATGACTGACTGACACTGACTGACTGACTGCTTGACTACCTGACTGACTGCTTGACTGACTAACTGACTGGACAGGACTGACCGACTGACTAACTGACAGACTGACTGAATAAGGCTGACTGACTGACTGACTGACAGACTGACTGAGTAAGGCTGACCGACTGACTGACTGCCTGACTGACTGACTGACTGAATGACTGACTGACTGACTGACCGAGACTGACTGACTGACTGACTGAGACTGGACTGGACTGACTGACTGACTGACTGACTGAGACTGACTGACTGCTTTAGTGACTAACTGACTGCACAGGACTGACCGACTGACTGACTGACTGACTGACTGCCTGACTGACTGACTGACTGAATGACTGACTAACTGAGACTAAATGACTGACTGCTTGACTGACTGGCTGAAGGACTAACTGACTGACTGAGTGACTGACTGACTGGACTGACTGACTGAGACTGAATGACTGAGTGCTTGACTGATTGACTGTCAGACTGACTGACTGACTTCGCAAAAGGGAAAAATAAAAAAAAAAAGAATTATAAAATTAGAAAAAAATATTTGCATTTAAGATTTCCTTTCCGGCTGGGATTTGAACCCAGGGCGACACTCATGGAAGCCCAACGCTCTCGCCAATATACTATCGGATCTCTGTTGATCGGTGTCTTAATTATAATAAAAACAAAAAATGCACCTTAGTAATTATTGATCTAAAATTTTTGAAATCTAAAGGTCGAATGATTAAACTGACTCAGAATTTTCTTCCGTACATAAATAATCCATATTTGCAAAAGAAAGAAATTGAAAAAAAAAGAATCTTCAAATTAGAACAGAAATATATACTTGGAATATTTTCGTTCCGGCCGGGACTCGAACCCAGTACCACGCGCTTGGAACCCAACTGTCTAGCCATTAGGCTATCGGAGCTCTGTCGATGGAAGTCTTAAATATAAAAAAAACAAAAAATGCACCTTGGTAATTATTGATTCAAACACTTTGAAATTTACAGGTCGAATAATTAAACTGACTCAGAATTTTTCTCCCTACATAAATAATCAATATTCGCAAAAGAGAAAAATTAAAAAAAAAAGAAGAAGAAATTTCAAATTAGAAACTAAAAGTATACATTGAAGATTTTCGTTCAGGCTGGGACTCGAACCCAGGGCCACTCGCTTGGAAGCCTAACACTCTAGCCATTAGTCTATGGGAGCTCTGTCGGTGGGAGTTTTAAATATAATAAAAACAAAAAATGCACCTTGGTAATTGTTTATTTAAACACTTTGAAATCTTCGTGTCGAAAAATTAAACTGACTCAGAATTTTCTTCCCTACATAAATAATCAATAATTGCAAAGGAAAGAAATTGAAAAAAAAAAGAATTTTCAAATTAGAAAAGAAATATATACATTGAAGATATTCGCTGCGGCTGGGACTCGAACCCAGGCCACTCGCTTGGAAGACCAGCGGTCTAGCCATTAGGCTATCGGAGTTCTGTCGAGCGGAGTCTTACTGCCTGACTGATACTGCCTGACTGACAGACTGACTCACTGACTGACTGATACTGACTGACTGACTCACTGACTGACCGAGACTGACTGACTAACTGCCTGACTGACTGAGACTGGACTGACTGACTGACTGACTGACTGACTGACTAACTGACTGACTGAGACTGACTGACTGACTGCTTGACTCTCTGACTGGCTATTGCACTGACTGACTGAATGACTAAATGACTGACTGACACTGACTGACTGACTGCTTGACTGACTAACTGACTGGACAGGACTGACCGACTGACTGACTGACAGACTGACTGAATAAGGATGACTGACAGACTGACTGAATAAGGCTGACTGACTGACTGACTGACAGACTGACTGAATAAGGCTGACCGACTGACTGACTGCCTGACTGATTGACTGACTGAATGACTGACTAACTGACTGACCGAGACTGACTGACTGACTGACTAAGACTGGACTGGACTGACTGACTGACTGACTGACTGAGACTGACTGACTGCTTTAGTGACTAACTGACTGCACAGGACTGACCGACTGACTGACTGACTGACTGCTTGACTGACTGACTGACTGAATGACTGACTGACTGAGACTAAATGACTGACTGCTTGACTGACTGGCTGAAGGACTAACTGACTGACTGAGTGACTGACTGACTGGACTGACTGACTGAGACTGAATGACTGAGTGCTTGACTGATTGACTGTCAGACTGACTGACTGACTTCGCAAAAGGGAAAAATAAAAAAAAAGAATTATAAAATTAGAAAAAAATATTTGCATTTAAGATTTCCTTTCCGGCTGGGATTTGAACCCAGGGCGACACTCATGGAAGCCCAACGCTCTCGCCAATATACTATCGGATCTCTGTTGATCGGTGTCTTAATTATAATAAAAACAAAAAATGCACCTTAGTAATTATTGATCTAAAATCTTTGAAATCTAAAGGTCGAATGATTAAACTGACTCAGAATTTTCTTCCGTACATAAATAATCCATATTTGCAAAAGAAAGAAATTGAAAAAAAAAAGAATCTTCAAATTAGAAGAGAAATATATACATGGAAGATTTTCGTTCCGGTAGGGACTCGAACCCAGTACCACGCGCTTGGAACCCAACGGTCTAGCCATTAGGCTATCGGAGCTCTGTCGATGGAAGTCTTAAATATAATAAAAACAAAAAATGCACCTTGGTAATTGTTTATTTAAACACTTTGAAATCTTCGTGTCGAAAAATTAAACTGACTCAGAATTTTTCTCCCTACATAAATAATCAATATTCGCAAAAGAGAAAAATTAAAAAAAAAAGAAGAAGAAATTTCAAATTAGAAACTAAAAGTATACATTGAAGATTTTCGTTCAGGCTGGGACTCGAACCCAGGGCCACTCGCTTGGAAGCCTAACACTCTAGCCATTAGTCTATGGGAGCTCTGTCGGTGGGAGTTTTAAATATAATAAAAACAAAAAATGCACCTTGGTAATTGTTTATTTAAACACTTTGAAATCTTCGTGTCGAAAAATTAAACTGACTCAGAATTTTCTTCCCTACATAAATAATCAATAATTGCAAAGGAAAGAAATTGAAAAAAAAAGAATTTTCAAATTAGAAAAGAAATATATACATTGAAGATATTCGCTCCGGCTGGGACTCGAACCCAGGGCACTCGCTTCGAAGACCAGCGGTCTAGCCATTAGGCTATCGGAGTTCTGTCGAGCGGAGTCTTACTGCCTGACTGATACTGCCTGACTGACAGACTGACTCACTGACTGACTGATACTGACTGACTGACTCACTGACTGACCGAGACTGACTGACTAACTGCCTGACTGACTGAGACTGGACTGACTGACTGACTGACTGACTGACTGACTAACTGACTGACTGAGACTGACTGACTGACTGACTAACTGACTGACTGAGACTGACTGACTGACTGCTTGACTCTCTGACTGGCTATTTCACTGACTGACTGAATGACTAAATGACTGACTGACACTGACTGACTGACTGCTTGACTACCTGACTGACTGCTTGACTGACTAACTGACTGGACAGGACTGACCGACTGACTAACTGACAGACTGACTGAATAAGGCTGACTGACTGACTGACTGACAGACTGACTGAGTAAGGCTGACCGACTGACTGACTGCCTGACTGACTGACTGAATGACTGACTGACTGACTGACCGAGACTGACTGACTGACTGACTGAGACTGGACTGGACTGACTGACTGACTGACTGACTGAGACTGACTGACTGCTTTAGTGACTAACTGACTGCACAGGACTGACCGACTGACTGACTGACTGACTGACTGCCTGACTGACTGACTGACTGAATGACTGACTGACTGAGACTAAATGACTGACTGCTTGACTGACTGGCTGAAGGACTAACTGACTGACTGAGTGACTGACTGACTGGACTGACTGACTGAGACTGAATGACTGAGTGCTTGACTGATTGACTGTCAGACTGACTGACTGACTTCGCAAAAGGGAAAAATAAAAAAAAAAAGAATTATAAAATTAGAAAAAAATATTTGCATTTAAGATTTCCTTTCCGGCTGGGATTTGAACCCAGGGCGACACTCATGGAAGCCCAACGCTCTCGCCAATATACTATCGGATCTCTGTTGATCGGTGTCTTAATTATATTAAAAACAAAAAATGCACCTTAGTAATTATTGATCTAAAATTTTTGAAATCTAAAGGTCGAATGATTAAACTGACTCAGAATTTTCTTCCGTACATAAATAATCCATATTTGCAAAAGAAAGAAATTGAAAAAAAAAGAATCTTCAAATTAGAACAGAAATATATACTTGGAATATTTTCGTTCCGGCCGGGACTCGAACCCAGTACCACGCGCTTGGAACCCAACTGTCTAGCCATTAGGATATCGGAGCTCTGTCGATGGAAGTCTTAAATATAAAAAAAACAAAAAATGCACCTTGGTAATTATTGATTCAAACACTTTGAAATTTACAGGTCGAATAATTAAACTGACTCAGAATTTTTCTCCCTACATAAATAATCAATATTCGCAAAAGAGAAAAATTAAAAAAAAAGAAGAAGAAATTTCAAATTAGAAACTAAAAGTATACATTGAAGATTTTCGTTCAGGCTGGGACTCGAACCCAGGGCCACTCGCTTGGAAGCCTAACACTCTAGCCATTAGTCTATGGGAGCTCTGTCGGTGGGAGTTTTAAATATAATAAAAACAAAAAATGCACCTTGGTAATTGTTTATTTAAACACTTTGAAATCTTCGTGTCGAAAAATTAAACTGACTCAGAATTTTCTTCCCTACATAAATAATCAATAATTGCAAAGGAAAGAAATTGAAAAAAAAAAAGAATTTTCAAATTAGAAAAGAAATATATACATTGAAGATATTCGCTCCGGCTGGGACTCGAACCCAGGCCACTCGCTTGGAAGACCAGCGGTCTAGCCATTAGGCTATCGGAGTTCTGTCGAGCGGAGTCTTACTGCCTGACTGATACTGCCTGACTGACAGACTGACTCACTGACTGACTGATACTGACTGACTGACTCACTGACTGACCGAGACTGACTGACTAACTGCCTGACTGACTGAGACTGGACTGACTGACTGACTAACTGCCTGACTGACTGACTAACTGACTGACTGACTGACTGACTGACTGACCGCTTGACTCTCTGACTGGCTATTTCACTGACTGACTGAATGACTAAATGACTGACTGACACTGACTGACTGACTGCTTGACTACCTGACTGACTGCTTGACTGACTAACTGACTGGACAGGACTGACCGACTGACTGACTGACAGACTGACTGAATAAGGATGACTGACAGACTGCCTGAATAAGGCTGACTGACTGACTGACTGACAGACTGACTGAATAAGGCTGACCGACTGACTGACTGCCTGACTGACTGACTGACTGAATGACTGACTGACTGACTGACTGACTGAGACTGGACTGGACTGACTGACTGACTGACTGGCTGAGACTGACTGACTGCTTTAGTGACTAACTGACTGCACAGGACTGACCGACTGACTGACTGACTGACTCCCTGAATGACTGACTGACTGAGACTAAATGACTGACTGCTTGACTGACTGGCTGAAGGACTAACTGACTGACTGAGTGACTGACTGACTGGACTGACTGACTGAGACTGAATGACTGAGTGCTTGACTGATTGACTGTCAGACTGACTGACTGACTTCGCAAAAGGGAAAAATAAAAAAAAAAGAATTATAAAATTAGAAAAAAATATTTGCATTTAAGATTTCTTTTCCGGCTGGGATTTGAACCCAGGGCGACACTCATGGAAGCCCAACGCTCTCGCCAATATACTATCGGATCTCTGTTGATCGGTGTCTTAATTATAATAAAAACAAAAAATGCACCTTAGTAATTATTGATCTAAAATCTTTGAAATCTAAAGGTCGAATGATTAAACTGACTCAGAATTTTCTTCCGTACATAAATAATCCATATTTGCAAAAGAAAGAAATTGAAAAAAAAAAGAATCTTCAAATTTGAAGAGAATTATATACATGGAAGATTTTCGTTCCGGCTGGGACTCGAACCCAGTACCACGCGTTCGGAACCCAACGGTGTAGCCATTAGGCTATCGGAGCTCTGTCGATGGAAGTCTTAAATGTAATAAAAACAAAAAATGCACCTTGGTAATTATTGATTCAAACACTTTGAAATTTACAGGTCGAATAATTAAACTGACTCAGAATTTTTCTCCCTACATAAATAATCAATATTCGCAAAAGAGAAAAATTAAAAAAAAAGATGAAGAAATTTCAAATTAGAAACTAAAAGTATACATTGAAGATTTTCGTTCAGGCTGGGACTCGAACCCAGGGCCACTCGCTTGGAAGCCTAACACTCTAGCCATTAGTCTATGGGAGCTCTGTCGGTGGGAGTTTTAAATATAATAAAAACAAAAAATGCACCTTGGTAATTGTTTATTTAAACACTTTGAAATCTTCGTGTCGAAAAATTAAACTGACTCAGAATTTTCTTCCCTACATAAATAATCAATAATTGCAAAGGAAAGAAATTGAAAAAAAAAAAGAATTTTCAAATTAGAAAAGAAATATATACATTGAAGATATTCGCTCCGAATGGGACTCGAACCCAGGCCACTCGCTTGGAAGACCAGCGGTCTAGCCATTAGGCTATCGGAGTTCTGTCGAGCGGAGTCTTACTGCCTGACTGATACTGCCTGACTGACAGACTGACTCACTGACTGACTGATACACACTGACTGACTCACTGACTTACCGAGACTGACTGACTAACTGCCTGACTGACTAAGACTGGACTGACTGACTGACTGACTGACTGACTGACTGACTAACTGACTGACTGAGACTGACTGACTGACTGCTTGACTCTCTGACTGGCTATTGCACTGACTGACTGAATGACTAAATGACTGACTGACACTGACTGACTGACTGCTTGACTGACTAACTGACTGGACAGGACTGACCGACTGATTGACTGACAGACTGACTGAATAAGGATGACTGACAGACTGACTGAATAAGGCTGACTGACTGACTGACAGACTGACTGAATAAGGCTGACCGACTGACTGACTGCCTGACTGATTGACTGACTGAATGACTGACTAACTGACTGACCGAGACTGACTGACTGACTGACTGAGACTGGACTGGACTGACTGACTGACTGACTGACTGAGACTGACTGACTGCTTTAGTGACTAACTGACTGCACAGGACTGACCGACTGACTGACTGACTGACTGCCTGACTGACTGACTGACTGAATGACTGACTGACTGAGACTAAATGACTGACTGCTTGACTGACTGGCTGAAGGACTAACTGACTGACTGAGTGACTGACTGACTGGACTGACTGACTGAGACTGAATGACTGAGTGCTTGACTGATTGACTGTCAGACTGACTGACTTCGCAAAAGGGAAAAATAAAAAAAAAGAATGATAAAATTAGAAAAAATTATTTGCATTTAAGATTTCCTTTCCGGCTGGGATTTGAACCCAGGGCGACACTCATGGAAGCCCAACGCTCTCGCCAATATACTATCGGATTTCTGTTGATCGGTGTCTTAATTATAATAAAAACAAAAAATGCACCTTAGTAATTATTGATCTAAAATCTTTGAAATCTAAAGGTCGAATGATTAAACTGACTCAGAATTTTCTTCCGTACATAAATAATCCATATTTGCAAAAGAAAGAAATTGAAAAAAAAAAAGAATCTTCAAATTAGAAGAGAAATATATACATGGAAGATTTTCGTTCCGGTAGGGACTCGAACCCAGTACCACGCGCTTGGAACCCAACGGTCTAGCCATTAGGCTATCGGAGCTCTGTCGATGGAAGTCTTAAATATAATAAAAACAAAAAATGCACCTTGGTAATTGTTTATTTAAACACTTTGAAATCTTCGTGTGGAAAAATTAAACTGACTCAGAATTTTTCTCCCTACATAAATAATCAATATTCGCAAAAGAGAAAAATTAAAAAAAAAAAAAGAAGAAGAAATTTCAAATTAGAAACTAAAAGTATACATTGAAGATTTTCGTTCAGGCTGGGACTCGAACCCAGGGCCACTCGCTTGGAAGCCTAACACTCTAGCCATTAGTCTATGGGAGCTCTGTCGGTGGGAGTTTTAAATATAATAAAAACAAAAAATGCACCTTGGTAATTGTTTATTTAAACACTTTGAAATCTTCGTGTCGAAAAATTAAACTGACTCAGAATTTTCTTCCCTACATAAATAATCAATAATTGCAAAGGAAAGAAATTGAAAAAAAAAAGAATTTTCAAATTAGAAAAGAAATATATACATTGAAGATATTCGCTCCGGCTGGGACTCGAACCCAGGCCACTCGCTTGGAAGACCAGCGGTCTAGCCATTAGGCTATCGGAGTTCTGTCGAGCGGAGTCTTACTGCCTGACTGATACTGCCTGACTGACAGACTGACTCACTGACTGACTGATACTGACTGACTGACTCACTGACTGACCGAGACTGACTGACTAACTGCCTGACTGACTGAGACTGGACTGACTGACTGACTGACTGACTGACTGACTAACTGACTGACTGAGACTGACTGACTGACTGCTTGACTCTCTGACTGGCTATTTCACTGACTGACTGAATGACTAAATGACTGACTGACACTGACTGACTGACTGCTTGACTACCTGACTGACTGCTTGACTGACTAACTGACTGGACAGGACTGACCGACTGACTGACTGACAGACTGACTGAATAAGGATGACTGACAGACTGACTGAATAAGGCTGACTGACTGACTGACGGACAGACTGACTGAATAAGGCTGACCGACTGACTGACTGCCTGACTGATTGACTGAGTGAATGACTGACTAACTGACTGACCGAGACTGACTGACTGACTGACTGAGACTGGACTGGACTGACTGACTGACTGACTGACTGAGACTGACTGACTGCTTCAGTGACTAACTGACTGCACAGGACTGACCGACTGACTGACTGACTGACTGCCTGACTGACTGACTGACTGAATGACTGACTGACTGAGACTAAATGACTGACTGCTTGACTGACTGGCTGAAGGACTAACTGACTGACTGAGTGACTGACTGACTGGACTGACTGACTGAGACTGAATGACTGAGTGCTTGACTGATTGACTGTCAGACTGACTGACTGACTTCGCAAAAGGGAAAAATAAAAAAAAAAAGAATTATAAAATTAGAAAAAAATATTTGCATTTAAGATTTCCTTTCCGGCTGGGATTTGAACCCAGGGAGACACTCATGGAAGCCCAACGCTCTCGCCAATATACTATCGGATCTCTGTTGATCGGTGTCTTAATTATAATAAAAACAAAAAATGCACCTTAGTAATTATTGATCTAAAATCTTTGAAATCTAAAGGTCGAATGATTAAACTGACTCAGAATTTTCTTCCGTACATAAATAATCCATATTTGCAAAAGAAAGAAATTGAAAAAAAAAAAGAATCTTCAAATTAGAAGAGAAATATATACATGGAAGATTTTCGTTCCGGTAGGGACTCGAACCCAGTACCACGCGCTTGGAACCCAACGGTCTAGCCATTAGGCTATCGGAGCTCTGTCGATGGAAGTCTTAAATATAATAAAAACAAAAAATGCACCTTGGTAATTATTGATTCAAACACTTTGAAATTTACAGGTCGAATAATTAAACTGACTCAGAATTTTTCTCCCTACATAAATAATCAATATTCGCAAAAGAGAAAAATTTAAAAAAAAAGAAGAAGAAATTTCAAATTAGAAACTAAAAGTATACATTGAAGATTTTCGTTCAGGCTGGGACTCGAACCCAGGGCCACTCGCTTGGAAGCCTAACACTCTAGCCATTAGTCTATGGGAGCTCTGTCGGTGGGAGTTTTAAATATAATAAAAACAAAAAATGCACCTTGGTAATTGTTTATTTAAACACTTTGAAATCTTCGTGTCGAAAAATTAAACTGACTCAGAATTTTCTTCCCTACATAAATAATCAATAATTGCAAAGGAAAGAAATTGAAAAAAAAAAGAATTTTCAAATTAGAAAAGAAATATATGCATTGAAGATATTCGCTCCGGCTGGGACTCGAACCCAGGCCACTCGCTTGGAAGACCAGCGGTCTAGCCATTAGGCTATCGGAGTTCTGTCGAGCGGAGTCTTACTGCCTGACTGATACTGCCTGACTGACAGACTGACTCACTGACTGACTGATACTGACTGACTGACTCACTGACTGACCGAGACTGACTGACTAACTGCCTGACTGACTGAGACTGGACTGACTGACTGACTGACTGACTGACTGACTAACTAACTGACTGACTGAGACTGACTGACTGACTGCTTGACTCTCTGACTGGCTATTTCACTGACTGACTGAATGACTAAATGACTGACTGACACTGACTGACTGACTGCTTGACTACCTGACTGACTGCTTGACTGAATAACTGACTGGACAGGACTGACCGACTGACTAACTGACAGACTGACTGAATAAGGCTGACTGACTGACTGACTGACAGACTGACTGAGTAAGGCTGACCGACTGACTGACTGCCTGACTGACTGACTGACTGAATGACTGACTGACTGACTGACCGAGACTGACTGACTGACTGACTGAGACTGGACTGGACTGACTGACTGACTGACTGACTGAGACTGACTGACTGCTTTAGTGACTAACTGACTGCACAGGACTGACCGACTGACTGACTGACTGACTGACTGCCTGACTGACTGACTGACTGAATGACTGACTAACTGAGACTAAATGACTGACTGCTTGACTGACTGGCTGAAGGACTAACTGACTGACTGAGTGACTGACTGACTGGACTGACTGACTGAGACTGAATGACTGAGTGCTTGACTGATTGACTGTCAGACTGACTGACTGACTTCGCAAAAGGGAAAAATAAAAAAAAAAGAATTATAAAATTAGAAAAAAATATTTGCATTTAAGATTTCCTTTCCGGCTGGGATTTGAACCCAGGGCGACACTCATGGAAGCCCAACGCTCTCGCCAATATACTATCGGATCTCTGTTGATCGGTGTCTTAATTATAATAAAAACAAAAAATGCACCTTAGTAATTATTGATCTAAAATTTTTGAAATCTAAAGGTCGAATGATTAAACTGACTCAGAATTTTCTTCCGTATATAAATAATCCATATTTGCAAAAGAAAGAAATTGAAAAAAAAAGAATCTTCAAATTAGAAGAGAAATATATGCTTGGAAGATTTTCATTCCGGCCGGGACTCGAACCCAGTACCACGCGCTTGGAACCCAACTGTCTAGCCATTAGGCTATCGGAGCTCTGTCGATGGAAGTCTTAAATATAAAAAAAACAAAAAATGCACCTTGGTAATTATTGATTCAAACACTTTGAAATTTACAGGTCGAATAATTAAACTGACTCAGAATTTTTCTCCCTACATAAATAATCAATATTCGCAAAAGAGAAAAATTAAAATAAAAGAAGAAGAAATTTCAAATTAGAAACTAAAAGTATACATTGAAGATTTTCGTTCAGGCTGGGACTCGAACCCAGGGCCACTCGCTTGGAAGCCTAACACTCTAGCCATTAGTCTATGGGAGCTCTGTCGGTGGGAGTTTTAAATATAATAAAAACAAAAAATGCACCTTGGTAATTGTTTATTTAAACACTTTGAAATCTTCGTATCGAAAAATTAAACTGACTCAGAATTTTCTTCCCTACATAAATAATCAATAATTGCAAAGGAAAGAAATTGAAAAAAAAAAGAATTTTCAAATTAGAAAAGAAATATATACATTGAAGATATTCGCTCCGGCTGGGACTCGAACCCAGGCCACTCGCTTGGAAGACCAGCGGTCTAGCCATTAGGCTATCGGAGTTCTGTCGAGCGGAGTCTTACTGCCTGACTGATACTGCCTGACTGACTGAGACTGGACTGACTGACTGACTGACTGACTGACTGACTAACTGACTGACTGAGACTGACTGACTGACTGATTGACTCTCTGACTGGCTATTTCACTGACTGACTGAATGACTAAATGACTGACTGACACTGACTGACTGACTGCTTGACTACCTGACTGACTGCTTGACTGACTAACTGACTGGACAGGACTGACCGACTGACTGACTGACAGACTGACTGAATAAGGATGACTGACAGACTGACTGAATAAGGCTGACTGACTGACTGACTGACAGACTGACTGAATAAGGCTGACCGACTGACTGACTGCCTGACTGATTGACTGACTGAATGACTGACTAACTGACTGACCGAGACTGACTGACTGACTGACTGAGACTGGACTGGACTGACTGACTGACTGACTGACTGAGACTGACTGACTGCTTTAGTGACTAACTGACTGCACAGGACTGACCGACTGACTGACTGACTGACTGCCTGACTGACTGACTGACTGAATGACTGACTGACTGAGACTAAATGACTGACTGGCTGAAGGACTAACTGACTGACTGAGTGACTGACTGACTGGACTGACTGACTGAGACTGAATGACTGAGTGCTTGACTGATTGACTGTCAGACTGACTGACTTCGCAAAAGGGAAAAATAAAAAAAAAGAATGATAAAATTAGAAAAAATTATTTGCATTTAAGATTTCCTTTCCGGCTGGGATTTGAACCCAGGGCGACACTCATGGAAGCCCAACGCTCTCGCCAATATACTATCGGATCTCTGTTGATCGGTGTCTTAATTATAATAAAAACAAAAAATGCACCTTAGTAATTATTGATCTAAAATCTTTGAAATCTAAAGGTCGAATGATTAAACTGACTCAGAATTTTCTTCCGTACATAAATAATCCATATTTGCAAAAGAAAGAAATTGAAAAAAAAAAGAATCTTCAAATTAGAAGAGAAATATATACATGGAAGATTTTCGTTCCGGTAGGGACTCGAACCCAGTACCACGCGCTTGGATCCCAACGGTCTAGCCATTAGGCTATCGGAGCTCTGTCGATGGAAGTCTTAAATATAATAAAAACAAAAAATGCACCTTGGTAATTGTTTATTTAAACACTTTGAAATCTTCGTGTGGAAAAATTAAACTGACTCAGAATTTTTCTCCCTACATAAATAATCAATATTCGCAAAAGAGAAAAATTAAAAAAAAAAAAAGAAGAAGAAATTTCAAATTAGAAACTAAAAGTATACATTGAAGATTTTCGTTCAGGCTGGGACTCGAACCCAGGGCCACTCGCTTGGAAGCCTAACACTCTAGCCATTAGTCTATGGGAGCTCTGTCGGTGGGAGTTTTAAATATAATAAAAACAAAAAATGCACCTTGGTAATTGTTTATTTAAACACTTTGAAATCTTCGTGTCGAAAAATTAAACTGACTCAGAATTTTCTTCCCTACATAAATAATCAATAATTGCAAAGGAAAGAAATTGAAAAAAAAAGAATTTTCAAATTAGAAAAGAAATATATACATTGAAGATATTCGCTCCGGCTGGGACTCGAACCCAGGCCACTCGCTTGGAAGACCAGCGGTCTAGCCATTAGGCTATCGGAGTTCTGTCGAGCGGAGTCTTACTGCCTGACTGATACTGCCTGACTGACAGACTGACTCACTGACTGACTGATACTGACTGACTGACTCACTGACTGACCGAGACTGACTGACTAACTGCCTGACTGACTGAGACTGGACTGACTGACTGACTGACTGACTAACTGACTGACTGAGACTGACTGACTGACTGCTTGACTCTCTGACTGGCTATTTCACTGACTGACTGAATGACTAAATGACTGACTGACACTGACTGACTGACTGCTTGACTACCTGACTGACTGCTTGAATGACTAACTGACTGGACAGGACTGACCGACTGACTGACTGACAGACTGACTGAATAAGTATGACTGACAGACTGACTGAATAAGGCTGACTGACTGACTGACGGACAGACTGACTGAATAAGGCTGACCGACTGACTGACTGATTGACTGAGTGAATGACTGACTAACTGACTGACCGAGACTGACTGACTGACTGACTGAGACTGGACTGGACTGACTGACTGACTGACTGACTGAGACTGACTGACTGCTTCAGTGACTAACTGACTGCACAGGACTGACCGACTGACTGACTGACTGACTGCCTGACTGACTGACTGACTGAATGACTGACTGACTGAGACTAAATGACTGACTGCTTGACTGACTGGCTGAAGGACTAACTGACTGACTGAGTGACTGACTGACTGGACTGACTGACTGAGACTGAATGACTGAGTGCTTGACTGATTGACTGTCAGACTGACTGACTGACTTCGCAAAAGGGAAAAATAAAAAAAAAAGAATTATAAAATTAGAAAAAAATATTTGCATTTAAGATTTCCTTTCCGGCTGGGATTTGAACCCAGGGAGACACTCATGGAAGCCCAACGCTCTCGCCAATATACTATCGGATCTCTGTTGATCGGTGTCTTAATTATAATAAAAACAAAAAATGCACCTTAGTAATTATTGATCTAAAATCTTTGAAATCTAAAGGTCGAATGATTAAACTGACTCAGAATTTTCTTCCGTACATAAATAATCCATATTTGCAAAAGAAAGAAATTGAAAAAAAAAAAAGAATCTTCAAATTAGAAGAGAAATATATACATGGAAGATTTTCGTTCCGGTAGGGACTCGAACCCAGTACCACGCGCTTGGAACCCAACGGTCTAGCCATTAGGCTATCGGAGCTCTGTCGATGGAAGTCTTAAATATAATAAAAACAAAAAATGCACCTTGGTAATTATTGATTCAAACACTTTGAAATTTACAGGTCGAATAATTAAACTGACTCAGAATTTTTCTCCCTACATAAATAATCAATATTCGCAAAAGAGAAAAATTTAAAAAAAAAGAAGAAGAAATTTCAAATTAGAAACTAAAAGTATACATTGAAGATTTTCGTTCAGGCTGGGACTCGAACCCAGGGCCACTCGCTTGGAAGCCTAACACTCTAGCCATTAGTCTATGGGAGCTCTGTCGGTGGGAGTTTTAAATATAATAAAAACAAAAAATGCACCTTGGTAATTGTTTATTTAAACACTTTGAAATCTTCGTGTCGAAAAATTAAACTGACTCAGAATTTTCTTCCCTACATAAATAATCAATAATTGCAAAGGAAAGAAATTGAAAAAAAAAAGAATTTTCAAATTAGAAAAGAAATATATGCATTGAAGATATTCGCTCCGGCTGGGACTCGAACCCAGGCCACTCGCTTGGAAGACCAGCGGTCTAGCCATTAGGCTATCGGAGTTCTGTCGAGCGGAGTCTTACTGCCTGACTGATACTGCCTGACTGACAGACTGACTCACTGACTGACTGATACTGACTGACTGACTCACTGACTGACCGAGACTGACTGACTAACTGCCTGACTGACTGAGACTGGACTGACTGACTGACTGACTGACTGACTGACTAACTGACTGACTGAGACTGACTGACTGACTGCTTGACTCTCTGACTGGCTATTTCACTGACTGACTGAATGACTAAATGACTGACTGACACTGACTGACTGACTGCTTGACTACCTGACTGACTGCTTGACTGAATAACTGACTGGACAGGACTGACCGACTGACTAACTGACAGACTGACTGAATAAGGCTGACTGACTGACTGACTGACAGACTGACTGAGTAAGGCTGACCGACTGACTGACTGCCTGACTGACTGACTGACTGAATGACTGACTGACTGACTGACCGAGACTGACTGACTGACTGACTGAGACTGGACTGGACTGACTGACTGACTGACTGACTGAGACTGACTGACTGCTTTAGTGACTAACTGACTGCACAGGACTGACCGACTGACTGACTGACTGACTGACTGCCTGACTGACTGACTGACTGAATGACTGACTAACTGAGACTAAATGACTGACTGCTTGACTGACTGGCTGAAGGACTAACTGACTGACTGAGTGACTGACTGACTGGACTGACTGACTGAGACTGAATGACTGAGTGCTTGACTGATTGACTGTCAGACTGACTGACTGACTTCGCAAAAGGGAAAAATAAAAAAAAAAGAATTATAAAATTAGAAAAAAATATTTGCATTTAAGATTTCCTTTCCGGCTGGGATTTGAACCCAGGGCGACACTCATGGAAGCCCAACGCTCTCGCCAATATACTATCGGATCTCTGTTGATCGGTGTCTTAATTATAATAAAAACAAAAAATGCACCTTAGTAATTATTGATCTAAAATTTTTGAAATCTAAAGGTCGAATGATTAAACTGACTCAGAATTTTCTTCCGTATATAAATAATCCATATTTGCAAAAGAAAGAAATTGAAAAAAAAAGAATCTTCAAATTAGAAGAGAAATATATGCTTGGAAGATTTTCATTCCGGCCGGGACTCGAACCCAGTACCACGCGCTTGGAACCCAACTGTCTAGCCATTAGGCTATCGGAGCTCTGTCGATGGAAGTCTTAAATATAAAAAAAACAAAAAATGCACCTTGGTAATTATTGATTCAAACACTTTGAAATTTACAGGTCGAATAATTAAACTGACTCAGAATTTTTCTCCCTACATAAATAATCAATATTCGCAAAAGAGAAAAATTAAAATAAAAGAAGAAGAAATTTCAAATTAGAAACTAAAAGTATACATTGAAGATTTTCGTTCAGGCTGGGACTCGAACCCAGGGCCACTCGCTTGGAAGCCTAACACTCTAGCCATTAGTCTATGGGAGCTCTGTCGGTGGGAGTTTTAAATATAATAAAAACAAAAAATGCACCTTGGTAATTGTTTATTTAAACACTTTGAAATCTTCGTGTCGAAAAATTAAACTGACTCAGAATTTTCTTCCCTACATAAATAATCAATAATTGCAAAGGAAAGAAATTGAAAAAAAAAAAGAATTTTCAAATTAGAAAAGAAATATATACATTGAAGATATTCGCTCCGGCTGGGACTCGAACCCAGGCCACTCGCTTGGAAGACCAGCGGTCTAGCCATTAGGCTATCGGAGTTCTGTCGAGCGGAGTCTTACTGCCTGACTGATACTGCCTGACTGACTGAGACTGGACTGACTGACTGACTGACTGACTGACTGACTAACTGACTGACTGAGACTGACTGACTGACTGATTGACTCTCTGACTGGCTATTTCACTGACTGACTGAATGACTAAATGACTGACTGACACTGACTGACTGACTGCTTGACTACCTGACTGACTGCTTGACTGACTAACTGACTGGACAGGACTGACCGACTGACTGACTGACAGACTGACTGAATAAGGATGACTGACAGACTGACTGAATAAGGCTGACTGACTGACTGACTGACAGACTGACTGAATAAGGCTGACCGACTGACTGACTGCCTGACTGATTGACTGACTGAATGACTGACTAACTGACTGACCGAGACTGACTGACTGACTGACTGAGACTGGACTGGACTGACTGACTGACTGACTGACTGAGACTGACTGACTGCTTTAGTGACTAACTGACTGCACAGGACTGACCGACTGACTGACTGACTGACTGCCTGACTGACTGACTGACTGAATGACTGACTGACTGAGACTAAATGACTGACTGGCTGAAGGACTAACTGACTGACTGAGTGACTGACTGACTGGACTGACTGACTGAGACTGAATGACTGAGTGCTTGACTGATTGACTGTCAGACTGACTGACTTCGCAAAAGGGAAAAATAAAAAAAAAGAATGATAAAATTAGAAAAAATTATTTGCATTTAAGATTTCCTTTCCGGCTGGGATTTGAACCCAGGGCGACACTCATGGAAGCCCAACGCTCTCGCCAATATACTATCGGATCTCTGTTGATCGGTGTCTTAATTATAATAAAAACAAAAAATGCACCTTAGTAATTATTGATCTAAAATCTTTGAAATCTAAAGGTCGAATGATTAAACTGACTCAGAATTTTCTTCCGTACATAAATAATCCATATTTGCAAAAGAAAGAAATTGAAAAAAAAAAGAATCTTCAAATTAGAAGAGAAATATATACATGGAAGATTTTCGTTCCGGTAGGGACTCGAACCCAGTACCACGCGCTTGGATCCCAACGGTCTAGCCATTAGGCTATCGGAGCTCTGTCGATGGAAGTCTTAAATATAATAAAAACAAAAATTGCACCTTGGTAATTGTTTATTTAAACACTTTGAAATCTTCGTGTGGAAAAATTAAACTGACTCAGAATTTTTCTCCCTACATAAATAATCAATATTCGCAAAAGAGAAAAATTAAAAAAAAAAAAGAAGAAGAAATTTCAAATTAGAAACTAAAAGTATACATTGAAGATTTTCGTTCAGGCTGGGACTCGAACCCAGGGCCACTCGCTTGGAAGCCTAACACTCTAGCCATTAGTCTATGGGAGCTCTGTCGGTGGGAGTTTTAAATATAATAAAAACAAAAAATGCACCTTGGTAATTGTTTATTTAAACACTTTGAAATCTTCGTGTCGAAAAATTAAACTGACTCAGAATTTTCTTCCCTACATAAATAATCAATAATTGCAAAGGAAAGAAATTGAAAAAAAAAGAATTTTCAAATTAGAAAAGAAATATATACATTGAAGATATTCGCTCCGGCTGGGACTCGAACCCAGGCCACTCGCTTGGAAGACCAGCGGTCTAGCCATTAGGCTATCGGAGTTCTGTCGAGCGGAGTCTTACTGCCTGACTGATACTGCCTGACTGACAGACTGACTCACTGACTGACTGATACTGACTGACTGACTCACTGACTGACCGAGACTGACTGACTAACTGCCTGACTGACTGAGACTGGACTGACTGACTGACTGACTGACTGACTGACTAACTGACTGACTGAGACTGACTGACTGACTGCTTGACTCTCTGACTGGCTATTTCACTGACTGACTGAATGACTAAATGACTGACTGACACTGACTGACTGACTGCTTGACTACCTGACTGACTGCTTGACTGACTAACTGACTGGACAGGACTGACCGACTGACTGACTGACAGACTGACTGAATAAGGATGACTGACAGACTGACTGAATAAGGCTGACTGACTGACTGACGGACAGACTGACTGAATAAGGCTGACCGACTGACTGACTGCCTGACTGAGTGAATGACTGACTAACTGACTGACCGAGACTGACTGACTGACTGACTGAGACTGGACTGGACTGACTGACTGACTGACTGACTGAGACTGACTGACTGCTTCAGTGACTAACTGACTGCACAGGACTGACCGACTGACTGACTGACTGACTGACTGACTGACTAACTGACTGACTGAGACTGACTGACTGACTGCTTGACTCTCTGACTGGCTATTTCACTGACTGACTGAATGACTAAATGACTGACTGACACTGACTGACTGACTGCTTGACTACCTGACTGACTGCTTGACTGAATAACTGACTGGACAGGACTGACCGACTGACTAACTGACAGACTGACTGAATAAGGCTGACTGACTGACTGACTGACAGACTGACTGAGTAAGGCTGACCGACTGACTGACTGCCTGACTGACTGACTGACTGAATGACTGACTGACTGACTGACCGAGACTGACTGACTGACTGACTGAGACTGGACTGGACTGACTGACTGACTGACTGACTGAGACTGACTGACTGCTTTAGTGACTAACTGACTGCACAGGACTGACCGACTGACTGACTGACTGACTGACTGCCTGACTGACTGACTGACTGAATGACTGACTAACTGAGACTAAATGACTGACTGCTTGACTGACTGACTGAAGGACTAACTGACTGACTGAGTGACTGACTGACTGGACTGACTGACTGAGACTGAATGACTGAGTGCTTGACTGATTGACTGTCAGACTGACTGACTGACTTCGCAAAAGGGAAAAATAAAAAAAAAAGAATTATAAAATTAGAAAAAAATATTTGCATTTAAGATTTCCTTTCCGGCTGGGATTTGAACCCAGGGCGACACTCATGGAAGCCCAACGCTCTCGCCAATATACTATCGGATCTCTGTTGATCGGTGTCTTAATTATAATAAAAACAAAAAATGCACCTTAGTAATTATTGATCTAAAATTTTTGAAATCTAAAGGTCGAATGATTAAACTGACTCAGAATTTTCTTCCGTATATAAATAATCCATATTTGCAAAAGAAAGAAATTGAAAAAAAAAGAATCTTCAAATTAGAAGAGAAATATATACTTGGAAGATTTTCATTCTGGCCGGGACTCGAACCCATTACCACGCGCTTGGAACCCAACTGTCTAGCCATTAGGCTATCGGAGCTCTGTCGATGGAAGTCTTAAATATAAAAAAAACAAAAAATGCACCTTGGTAATTATTGATTCAAACACTTTGAAATTTACAGGTCGAATAATTAAACTGACTCAGAATTTTTCTCCCTACATAAATAATCAATATTCGCAAAAGAGAAAAATTAAAATAAAAGAAGAAGAAATTTCAAATTAGAAACTAAAAGTATACATTGAAGATTTTCGTTCAGGCTGGGACTCGAACCCAGGGCCACTCGCTTGGAAGCCTAACACTCTAGCCATTAGTCTATGGGAGCTCTGTCGGTGGGAGTTTTAAATATAATAAAAACAAAAAATGCACCTTGGTAATTGTTTATTTAAACACTTTGAAATCTTCGTGTCAAAAAATTAAACTGACTCAGAATTTTCTTCCCTACATAAATAATCAATAATTGCAAAGGAAAGAAATTGAAAAAAAAAAGAATTTTCAAATTAGAAAAGAAATATATACATTGAAGATATTCGCTCCGGCTGGGACTCGAACCCAGGCCACTCGCTTGGAAGACCAGCGGTCTAGCCATTAGGCTATCGGAGTTCTGTCGAGCGGAGTCTTACTGCCTGACTGATACTGCCTGACTGACTGAGACTGGACTGACTGACTGACTGACTGACTGACTGACTAACTGACTGACTGAGACTGACTGACTGACTGCTTGACTCTCTGACTGGCTATTTCACTGACTGACTGAATGACTAAATGACTGACTGACACTGACTGACTGACTGCTTGACTACCTGACTGACTGCTTGACTGACTAACTGACTGGACAGGACTGACCGACTGACTGACTGACAGACTGACTGAATAAGGATGACTGACAGACTGACTGAATAAGGCTGACTGACTGACTGATTGACAGACTGACTGAATAAGGCTGACCGACTGACTGACTGCCTGACTGACTGACTGACTGACTGAATGACTGACTGACTGACCGAGACTGACTGACTGACTGACTGAGACTGGACTGGACTGACTGACTGACTGACTGACTGAGACTGACTGATTGCTTTAGTGACTAACTGACTGCACACGACTGACCGACTGACTGACTGACTGACTGCCTGACTGACTGACTGACTGAATGACTGACTGACTGAGACTAAATGACTGACTGCTTGACTGACTGGCTGAAGGACTAACTGACTGACTGAGTGACTGACTGACTGGACTGACTGACTGAGACTGAATGACTGAGTGCTTGACTGATTGACTGTCAGACTGACTGACTGACTTCGCAAAAGGGAAAAATAAAAAAAAGAATTATAAAATTAGAAAAAAATATTTGCATTTAAGATTTCCTTTCCGGCCGGGACTCGAACCCAGTACCACGCGCTTGGAACCCAACGGTCTAGCCATTAGGCTATCGGAGCTCTGTCGATGGAAGTCTTAAATATAATAAAAACAAAAAATGCACCTTGGTAATTATTGATTCAAACACTTTGAAATTTACAGGTCGAATAATTAAACTGACTCAGAATTTTTCTCCCTACATAAATAATCAATATTCGCAAAAGAGAAAAATTAAAAAAAAAAGAAGAAGAAATTTCAAATTAGAAACTAAAAGTATACATTGAAGATTTTCGTTCAGGATGGGACTCGAACCCAGGGCCACTCGCTTGGAAGCCTAACACTCTAGCCATTAGTCTATGGGAGCTCTGTCGGTGGGAGTTTTAAATATAATAAAAACAAAAAATGCACCTTGGTAATTGTTTATTTAAACACTTTGAAATCTTCGTGTCGAAAAATTAAACTGACTCAGAATTTTCTTCCCTACATAAATAATCAATAATTGCGAAGGAAAGAAATTGAAAAAAAAAAAGAATTTTCAAATTAGAAAAGAAATTTATACATTGAAGATATTCGCTCCGGCTGGGACCCGAACCCAGGCCACTCGCTTGGAAGACCAGCGGTCTAGCCATTAGGCTATCGGAGTTCTGTCGAGCGGAGTCTTACTGCCTGACTGATACTGCCTGACTGACAGACTGACTCACTGACTGACTGATACTGACTGACTGACTCACTGACTGACCGACTAACTGCCTGACTGACTGAGACTGGACTGACTGACTGACTGACCGACTGACTGACTAACTGACTGACTGAGACTGACTGACTGACTGCTTGACTCTCTGACTGGCTATTTCACTGACTGACTGAATGACTAAATGACTGACTGACACTGACTGACTGACTGCTTGACTACCTGACTGACTGCTTGACTGACTAACTGACTGGACAGGACTGACCGACTGACTGACTGACAGACTGACTGAATAAGGATGACTGACAGATTGACTGAATAAGGCTGACTGACTGACTGACTGACAGACTGACTGAATAAGGCTGACCGACTGACTGACTGCCTGACTGACTGACTGACTGAATGACTGACTGACTGACTGACCGAGACTGACTGACTGACTGACTGAGACTGGACTGGACTGACTGACTGACTGACTGACTGAGACTGACTGACTGCTTTAGTGACTAACTGACTGCACAGGACTGACCGACTGACTGACTGACTGACTGCCTGACTGACTGACTGACTGAATGACTGACTGACTGAGACTAAATGACTGACTGCTTGACTGACTGGCTGAAGGACTAACTGACTGACTGAGTGACTGACTGACTGGACTGACTGACTGAGACTGAATGACTGAGTGCTTGACTGATTGACTGTCAGACTGACTGACTGACTTCGCAAAAGGGAAAAATAAAAAAAAAGAATTATATAATTAGAAAAAAATATTTGCATTTAAGATTTCCTTTCCCGCTGGGATTTGAACCCAGGGCGACACTCATGGAAGCCCAACGCTCTCGCCAATATACTATCGGATCTCTGTTGATCGGTGTCTTAATTATAATAAAAACAAAAAATGCACCTTAGTAATTATTGATCTAAAATCTTTGAAATCTAAAGGTCGAATGATTAAACTGACTCAGAATTTTCTTCCGTACATAAATAATCCATATTTGCAAAAGAAAGAAATTGAAAAAAAAAAGAATCTTCAAATTAGAAGAGAAATATATACATGGAAGATTTTCGTTCCGGCCGGGACTCGAACCCAGTACCACGCGCTTGGAACCCAACGGTCTAGCCATTAGGCTATCGGGGCTCTGTCGATGGAAGTCTTAAATATAATAAAAACAAAAAATGCACCTTGGTAATTATTGATTCAAACACTTTGAAATTTACAGGTCGAATAATTAAACTGACTCAGAATTTTTCTCCCTACATAAATAATCAATATTCGCAAAAGAGAAAAATTAAAAAAAAAAGAAGAAGAAATTTCAAATTAGAAACTAAAAGTATACATTGAAGATTTTCGTTCAGGCTGGGACTCGAACCCAGGGCCACTCGCTTGGAAGCCTAACACTCCAGCCATTAGTCTATGGGAGCTCTGTCGGTGGGAGTTTTAAATATAATAAAAACAAAAAATGCACCTTGGTAATTGTTTATTTAAACACTTTGAAATCTTCGTGTCGAAAAATTAAACTGACTCAGAATTTTCTTCCCTACATAAATAATCAATAATTGCAAAGGAAAGAAATTGAAAAAAAAAAAGAATTTTCAAATTAGAAAAGAAATATATACATTGAAGATATTCGCTCCGAATGGGACTCGAACCCAGGCCACTCGCTTGGAAGACCAGCGGTCTAGCCATTAGGCTATCGGAGTTCTGTCGAGCGGAGTCTTCCTGCCTGACTGATACTGCCTGACTGACAGACTGACTCACTGACTCACTGATACTGACTGACTGACTCACTGACTGACCGAGACTGACTGACTAACTGCCTGACTGACTGAGACTGGACTGACTGACGGACTGACTGACTGACTGACTAACTGACTGACTGAGACTGACTGACTGACTGCTTGACTCTCTGACTGGCTATTTCACTGACTGTCTGAATGACTAAATGACTGACTGACACTGACTGACTGACTGCTTGACTACCTGACTGACTGCTTGACTGACTAACTGACTGGACAGGACTGACCGACTGACTGACTGACAGACTGACTGAATAAGGATGACTGACAGACTGACTGAATAAGGCTGACTGACTGACTGACTGACAGACTGACTGAATAAGGCTGACCGACTGATTGACTGCCTGACTGACTGACTGACTGAATGACTGACTGACTGACTGACCGAGACTGACTGACTGACTGACTGAGACTGGACTGGACTGACTGACTGACTGACTGACTGAGACTGACTGACTGCTTTAGTGACTAACTGACTGCACAGGACTGACCGACTGACTGACTGACTGACTGCCTGACTGACTGACTGACTGAATGACTGACTGACTGAGACTAAATGACTGACTGCTTGACTGACTGGCTGAAGGACTAACTGACTGACTGAGTGACTGACTGACTGGACTGACTGACTGAGACTGAATGACTGAGTGCTTGACTGATTGACTGTCAGACTGACTGACTGACTTCGCAAAAGGCAAAAATAAAAAAAAAGAATTATAAAATTAGAAAAAAATATTTGCATTTAAGATTTCCTTTCCGGCTGGGATTTGAACCCAGGGCGACACTCATGGAAGCCCAACGCTCTCGCCAATATACTATCGGATCTCTGTTGATCGGTGTCTTAATTATAATAAAAACAAAAAATGCACCTTAGTAATTATTGATCTAAAATTTTTGAAATCTAAAGGTCGAATGATTAAACTGACTCAGAATTTTCTTCCGTACATAAATAATCCATATTTGCAAAAGAAAGAAATTGAAAAAAAAAAGAATCTTCAAATTAGAAGTGAAATATATACATGGATGATTTTCGTTCCGGCCGGGACTCGAACCCAGTACCACGCGCTTGGAACCCAACGGTCTAGCCATTAGGCTATCGGAGCTCTGTCGATGGAAGTCTTAAATATAATAAAAACAAAAAATGCACCTTGGTAATTATTGATTCAAACACTTTGAAATTTACAGGTCGAATAATTAAACTGACTCAGAATTTTTCTCCCTACATAAATAATCAATATTCGCAAAAGAGAAAAATTAAAAAAAAAAGAAGAAGAAATTTCAAATTAGAAACTAAAAGTATACATTGAAGATTTTCGTTCAGGCTGGGACTCGAACCCAGGGCCACTCGCTTGGAAGCCTAACACTCTAGCCATTAGTCTATGGCAGCTCTGTCGGTGGGAGTTTTAAATATAATAAAAACAAAAAATGCACCTTGGTAATTGTTTATTTAAACACTTTGAAATCTTCGTGTCGAAAAATTAAACTGACTCAGAATTTTCTTCCCTACATAAATAATCAATAATTGCAAAGGAAAGAAATTGAAAAAAAAAAGAATTTTCAAATTAGAAAAGAAATATATACATTGAAGGTATTCGCTCCGGCTGGGACTCGAACCCAGGCCACTCGCTTGGAAGACCAGCGGTCTAGCCATTAGGCTATCGGAGTTCTGGCGAGCGGAGTCTTACTGCCTGACTGATACTGCCTGACTGACAGACTGATACTGACTGACTGACTCACTGACTGACCGAGACTGACTGACTAACTGCCTGACTGACTGAGACTGGACTGACTGACTGACTGACTGACTGACTGACTAACTGACTGACTGAGACTGACTGACTGACTGCTTGACTCTCTGACTGGCTATTTCACTGACTGACTGAATGACTAAATGACTGACTGACACTGACTGACTGACTGCTTGACTACCTGACTGACTGCTTGACTGACTAACTGACTGGACAGGACTGACCGACTGACTGACTGACAGACTGACTGAATAAGGATGACTGACAGACTGACTGAATAAGGTAGACTGACTGACTGACTGACAGACTGACTGAATAAGGCTGACCGACTGACTGACTGCCTGACTGACTGACTGACTGAATGACTGACTGACTGACTGACCGAGACTGACTGACTGACTGACTGAGACTGGACTGGACTGACTGACTGACTGACTGACTGAGACTGACTGACTGCTTTAGTGACTAACTGACTGCACAGGACTGACCGACTGACTGACTGCCTGACTGACTGACTGACTGAATGACTGACTGACTGAGACTAAATGACTGACTGCTTGACTGACTGGCTGAAGGACTAACTGACTGACTGAGTGACTGACTGACTGGACTGACTGACTGAGACTGAATGACTGAGTGCTTGACTGATTGACTGTCAGACTGACTGACTGACTTCGCAAAAGGGAAAAATAAAAAAAAAGAATTATAAAATTAGAAAAAAATATTTGCATTTAAGATTTCCTTTCCGGCTGGGATTTGAACCCAGGGCGACACTCATGGAAGCCCAACGCTCTCGCCAATATACTATCGGATCTCTGTTGATCGGTGTCTTAATTATAATAAAAAAAAAAATGCACCTTAGTAATTATTGATCTAAAATTTTTGAAATCTAAAGGTCGAATGATTAAACTGACTCAGAATTTTCTTCCGTACATAAATAATCCATATTTGCAAAAGAAAGAAATTGAAAAAAAAAAAAGAATCTTCAAATTAGAAGAGAAATATATACATGGAAGATTTTCGTTCCGGCCGGGACTCGAACCCAGTACCACGCGCTTGGAACCCAACGGTCTAGCCATTAGGCTATCGGAGCTCTGTCGATGGAAGTCTTAAATATAATAAAAACAAAAAATGCACCTTGGTAATTATTGATTCAAACACTTTGAAATTTACAGGTCGAATAATTAAACTGACTCAGAATTTTTCTCCCTACATAAATAATCAATATTCGCAAAAGAGAAAAATTAAAAAAAAAGAAGAAGAAATTTCAAATTGGAAACTAAAAGTATACATTGAAGATTTTCGTTCAGGCTGGGACTCGAACCCAGGGCCACTCGCTTGGAAGCCTAACACTCCAGCCATTAGTCTATGGGAGCTCTGTCGGTGGGAGTTTTAAATATAATAAAAACAAAAAATGCACCTTGGTAATTGTTTATTTAAACACTTTGAAATCTTCGTGTCGAAAAATTAAACTGACTCAGAATTTTCTTCCCTACATAAATAATCAATAATTGCAAAGGAAAGAAATTGAAAAAAAAAGAATTTTCAAATTAGAAAAGAAATATATACATTGAAGATATTCGCTCCGGCTGGGACTCGAACCCAGGCCACTCGCTTGGAAGACCAGCGGTCTAGCCATTAAGCTATCGGAGTTCTGTCGAGCGGAGTCTTACTGCCTGACTGATACTGCCTGACTGATAGACTGATACTGACTGACTGACTCACTGACTGACCGAGACTGACTGACTAACTGCCTGACTGACTGAGACTGGACTGACTGACTGACTGACTGACTGACTGACTAACTGACTGACTGAGACTGACTGACTGACTGCTTGACTCTCTGACTGGCTATTTCACTGACTGACTGAATGACTAAATGACTGACTGACACTGACTGACTGACTGCTTGACTACCTGACTGACTGCTTGACTGACTAACTGACTGGACAGGACTGACCGACTGACTGACTGACAGACTGACTGAATAAGGATGACTGACAGACTGACTGAATAAGGTTGACTGACTGACTGACTGACAGACTGACTGAATAAGGCTGACCGACTGACTGACTGCCTGACTGACTGACTGACTGAATGACTGACTGACTGACTGACCGAGACTGACTGACTGACTGACTGAGACTGGACTGGACTGACTGACTGACTGACTGACTGAGACTGACTGACTGCTGTAGTGACTAACTGACTGCACAGGACTGACCGACTGACTGACTGACTGACTGCCTGACTGACTGACTGACTGAATGACTGACTGACTGAGACTAAATGACTGACTGCTTGACTGACTGGCTGAAGGACTAACTGACTGACTGAGTGACTGACTGACTGGACTGACTGACTGAGACTGAATGACTGAGTGCTTGACTGATTGACTGTCAGACTGACTGACTGACTTCGCAAAAGGGAAAAATAAAAAAAAAAGAATTATAAAATTAGAAAAAAATATTTGCATTTAAGATTTCCTTTCCGGCTGGGATTTGAACCCAGGGCGACACTCATGGAAGCCCAACGCTCTCGCCAATATACTATCGGATCTCTGTTGATCGGTGTCTTAATTATAATAAAAAAAAAATGCACCTTAGTAATTATTGATCTAAAATTTTTGAAATCTAAAGGTCGAATGATTAAACTGACTCAGAATTTTCTTCCGTACATAAATAATCCATATTTGCAAAAGAAAGAAATTGAAAAAAAAAAGAATCTTCAAATTAGAAGAGAAATATATACATGGAAGATTTTCGTTCCGGCCGGGACTCGAACCCAGTACCACGCGCTTGGAACCCAACGGTCTAGCCATTAGGCTATCGGAGCTCTGTCGATGGAAGTCTTAAATATAATAAAAACAAAAAATGCACCTTGGTAATTATTGATTCAAACACTTTGAAATTTACAGGTCGAATAATTAAACTGACTCAGAATTTTTCTCCCTACATAAATAATCAATATTCGCAAAAGAGAAAAATTAAAAAAAAAGAAGAAGAAATTTCAAATTAGAAACTAAAAGTATACATTGAAGATTTTCGTTCAGGCTGGGACTCGAACCCAGGGCCACTCGCTTGGAAGCCTAACACTCCAGCCATTAGTCTATGGGAGCTCTGTCGGTGGGAGTTTTAAATATAATAAAAACAAAAAATGCACCTTGGTAATTGTTTATTTAAACACTTTGAAATCTTCGTGTCGAAAAATTAAACTGACTCAGAATTTTCTTCCCTACATAAATAATCAATAATTGCAAAGGAAAGAAATTGAAAAAAAAAAGAATTTTCAAATTAGAAAAGAAATATATACATTGAAGATATTCGCTCCGGCTGGGACTCGAACCCAGGCCACTCGCTTGGAAGACCAGCGGTCTAGCCATTAAGCTATCGGAGTTCTGTCGAGCGGAGTCTTACTGCCTGACTGATACTGCCTGACTGACAGACTGATACTGACTGACTGACTCACTGACTGACCGAGACTGACTGACTAACTGCCTGACTGACTGAGACTGGACTGACTGACTGACTGACTGACTGACTGACTAACTGACTGACTGAGACTGACTGACTGACTGCTTGACTACCTGACTGACTACTTGACTGACTAACTGACTGGACAGGACTGACCGACTGACTGACTGACAGACTGACTGAATAAGGATGACTGACAGACTGACTGAATAAGGCTGACTGACTAACTGAATAAGGCTGACCGACTGACTGACTGCCTGACTGACTGACTGACTGAATGACTGACTGACTGACTGACCGAGACTGACTGACTGACTGACTGAGACTGGACTGGACTGACTGACTGACTGACTGACTGAGACTGACTGACTGCTTTAGTGACTAACTGACTGCACAGGACTGACCGACTGACTGACTGACTGACTGCCTGACTGACTGAATGACTGACTGACTGAGACTAAATGACTGACTGCTTGACTGACTGGCTGAAGGACTAACTGACTGACTGAGTGACTGACTGACTGGACTGACTGACTGAGACTGAATGACTGAGTGCTTGACTGATTGACTGTCAGACTGACTGAATAAGGATGACTGACAGACTGACTGAATAAGGCTGACTAACTAACTGAATAAGGCTGACCGACTGACTGACTGCCTGACTGACTGACTGACTGAATGACTGACTGACTGACTGACCGAGACTGACTGACTGACTGACTGAGACTGGACTGGACTGACTGACTGAGACTGACTGACTGCTTTAGTGACTAACTGACTGCACAGGACTGACCGACTGACTGACTGACTGACTGCCTGACTGACTGAATGACTGACTGACTGAGACTAAATGACTGACTGCTTGACTGACTGGCTGAAGGACTAACTGACTGACTGAGTGACTGACTGACTGGACTGACTGACTGAGACTGAATGACTGAGTGCTTGACTGAGTGACTGTCAGACTGACTGACTGACTTCGCAAAAGGGAAAAATAAAAAAAAAAGAATTATAAAATTAGAAAAAAATATTTGCGTTTAAGATTTCCTTTCCGGCTGGGATTTGAACCCAGGGCGACACTCATGGAAGCCCAACGCTCTCGCCAATATACTATCGGATCTCTGTTGATCGGTGTCTTAATTATAATAAAAAAAAATGCACCTTAGTAATTATTGATCTAAAATTTTTGAAATCTAAAGGTCGAATGATTAAACTGACTCAGAATTTTCTTCCGTACATAAATAATCCATATTTGCAAAAGAAAGAAATTGAAAAAAAAAAGAATCTTCAAATTAGAAGAGAAATATATACATGGAAGATTTTCGTTCCGGCCGGGACTCGAACCCAGTACCACGCGCTTGGAACCCAACGGTCTAGCCATTAGGCTATCGGAGCTCTGTCGATGGAAGTCTTAAATATAATAAAAACAAAAAATGCACCTTGGTAATTATTGATTCAAACACTTTGAAATTTACAGGTCGAATAATTAAACTGACTCAGAATTTTTCTCCCTACATAAATAATCAATATTCGCAAAAGAGAAAAATTAAAAAAAAAGAAGAAGAAATTTCAAATTAGAAACTAAAAGTATACATTGAAGATTTTCGTTCAGGCTGGGACTCGAACCCAGGGCCACTCGCTTGGAAGCCTAACACTCCAGCCATTAGTCTATGGGAGCTCTGTCGGTGGGAGTTTTAAATATAATAAAAACAAAAAATGCACCTTGGTAATTGTTTATTTAAACACTTTGAAATCTTCGTGTCGAAAAATTAAACTGACTCAGAATTTTCTTCCCTACATAAATAATCAATAATTGCAAAGGAAAGAAATTGAAAAAAAAAAGAATTTTCAAATTAGAAAAGAAATATATACATTGAAGATATTCGCTCCGGCTGGGACTCGAACCCAGGCCACTCGCTTGGAAGACCAGCGGTCTAGCCATTAAGCTATCGGAGTTCTGTCGAGCGGAGTCTTACTGCCTGACTGATACTGCCTGACTGACTCACTGACTGACCGAGACTGACTGACTAACTGCCTGACTGACTGAGACTGGACTGACTGACTGACTGACTGACTGACTGACTAACTGACTGACTGAGACTGACTGACTGACTGCTTGACTACCTGACTGACTACTTGACTGACTAACTGACTGGACAGGACTGACCGACTGACTGACTGACAGACTGACTGAATAAGGATGACTGACAGACTGACTGAATAAGGATGACTGACAGACTGACTGAATAAGGCTGACTGACTAACTGAATAAGGCTGACCGACTGACTGACTGCCTGACTGACTGACTGACTGAATGACTGACTGACTGACTGACCGAGACTGACTGACTGACTGACTGAGACTGGACTGGACTGACTGACTGACTGACTGAGACTGACTGACTGCTTTAGTGACTAACTGACTGCACAGGACTGACCGACTGACTGACTGACTGACTGCCTGACTGACTGAATGACTGACTGACTGAGACTAAATGACTGACTGCTTGACTGACTGGCTGAAGGACTAACTGACTGACTGAGTGACTGACTGACTGGACTGACTGACTGAGACTGAATGACTGAGTGCTTGACTGATTGACTGTCAGACTGACTGAATAAGGATGACTGACAGACTGACTGAATAAGGCTGACTAACTAACTGAATAAGGCTGACCGACTGACTGACTGCCTGACTGACTGACTGACTGAATGACTGACTGACTGACTGACCGAGACTGACTGACTGACTGACTGAGACTGGACTGGACTGACTGACTGACTGACTGACTGAGACTGACTGACTGCTTTAGTGACTAACTGACTGCACAGGACTGACCGACTGACTGACTGACTGACTGCCTGACTGACTGAATCACTGACTGACTGAGACTAAATGACTGACTGCTTGACTGACTGGCTGAAGGACTAACTGACTGACTGAGTGACTGACTGACTGGACTGACTGACTGAGACTGAATGACTGAGTGCTTGACTGATTGACTGTCAGACTGACTGATTGACTTCGCAAAAGGGAAAAATAAAAAAAAAAGAATTATAAAATTAGAAAAAAATATTTGCATTTAAGATTTCCTTTCCGGCTGGGATTTGAACCCAGGGCGACACTCATGGAAGCCCAACGCTCGCCAATATACTATCGGATCTCTGTTGATCGGTGTCTTAATTATAATAAAAACAAAAAATGCACCTTAGTAATTATTGATCTAAAATCTTTGAAATCTAAAGGTCGAATGATTAAACTGACTCAGAATTTTCTTCCGTACATAAATAATCCATAATTGCAAAACAAATAAATTGAAAAAAAAAAGAATCTTCAAATTAGAAGAGAAATATATACATGGAAGATTTTCGTTCCGGCCGGGACTCGAACCCAGTACCACGCGCTTGGAACCCAACGGTCTAGCCATTAGGCTATCGGAGCTCTGTCGATGGAAGTCTTAAATATAATAAAAACAAAAAATGCACCTTGGTAATTATTGATTCAAACACTTTGAAATTTATAGGTCGAATAATTAAACTGACTCAGAATTTTTCTCCCTACATAAATAATCAATATTCGCAAAAGAAAAAAATTAAAAAAAAAGAAGAAGAAATTTCAAATTAGAAACTAAAAGTATACATTGAAGATTTTCGTTCAGGCTGGGACTCGAACCCAGGGCCACTCGCTTGGAAGCCTAACACTCTAGCCATTAGTCTATGGGAGCTCTGTCGAAGGGAGTTTTAAATATAATAAAAACAAAAAATGCACAATGGTAATTGTTTATTTAAACACTTTGAAATCTTCGTGTCGAAAAATTAAACTGACTCAGAATTTTCTTCCCTACATAAATAATCAATAATTGCAAAGGAAAGAAATTGAAAAAAAAAAGAATTTTCAAATTAGAAAAGAAATATATACATTGAAGATATTCGCTCCGGCTGGGACTCGAACCCAGGCCACTCGCTTGGAAGACCAGCGGTCTAGCCATTAGGCTATCGGAGTTCTGTCGAGCGGAGTCTTACTGCCTGACTGATACTGCCTGACTGACAGACTGACTCACTGACTGACTGATACTGACTGACTGACTCACTGACTGACCGAGACTGACTGACTGACTCACTGACTGACCGAGACTGACTGACTAACTGCCTGACTGACTGAGACTGGACTGACTGACTGACTGACTGACTGACTGACTAACTGACTGACTGAGACTGACTGACTGAGACTGACTGACTGATTGCTTGACTCTCTGACTGGCTATTTCACTGACTGACTGAATGACTAAATGACTGACTGACACTGACTGACTGACTGCTTGGTTACCTGACTGACTGCTTGACTGACTAACTGACCGGACAGGACTGACCGACTGACTGACTGAATAAGGATGACTGACAGACTGACTGAATAAGGCTGACTGACTGACTGACTGACAGACTGACTGAATAAGGCTGACCGACTGACTGACTGCCTGACTGACTGACTGACTGACTGACTGACTGACCGAGACTGACTGACTGACTGACTGAGACTGGACTGACTGACTGACTGACTGACTGAGACTGACTGACTGCTTTAGTGACTAACTGACTGCACAGGACTGACCGACTGACTGACTGACTGACTGCCTGACTGACTGACTGACTGAATGACTGACTGACTGAGACTAAATGACTGACTGCTTGACTGACTGGCTGAGACTAAATGACTGACTGCTTGACTGACTGGCTGAAGGACTAACTGACTGACTGAGTGACTGACTGACTGGACTGACTGACTGAGACTGAATGACTGAGTGCTTGACTGATTGACTGTCAGACTGACTGACTGACTTCGCAAAAGGGAAAAATAAAAAAAAAAAGAATTATAAAATTAGAAAAAAATATTTGCATTTAAGATTTCCTTTCCGGCCGGGACTCGAACCCAGTACCACGCGCTAGGAACCCAACGGTCTAGCCATTAGGCTATCGGTGCTCTGTCGATGGAAGTCTTAAATATAATAAAAACAAAAAATGCACCTTGGTAATTATTGATTCAAACACTTTGAAATTTACAGGTCGAATAATTAAACTGACTCAGAATTTTTCTCCCTACATAAATAATCAATATTCGCAAAAGAGAAAAATTTAAAAAAAAAAGAAGAAGAAATTTCAAATTAGAAACTAAAAGTATACATTGAAGATTTTCGTTCAGGCTGGGACTCGAACCCATTGCCACTCGCTTGGAAGCCTAACACTCTAGCCATTAGTCTACGGGAGCTCTGTCGGTGGGAGTTTTAAATATAATAAAAACAAAAAATGCACCTTGGTAATTGTTTATTTAAACACTTTGAAATCTTCGTGTCGAAAAATTAAACTGACTCAGAATTTTCTTCCCTACATAAATAATCAATAATTGCAAAGGAAAGAAATTGAAAAAAAAAAGAATTTTCAAATTAGAAAAGAAATATATACATTGAAGATATTCGCTCCGGCTGGGACTCGAACCCAGGCCACTCGCTTGGAAGACCAGCGGTCTAGCCATTAGGCTATCGGAGTTCTGTCGAGCGGAGTCTTACTGCCTGACTGATACTGCCTGACTGACAGACTGACTCACTGACTGACTGATACTGACTGACTGACTCACTGACTGACCGAGACTGACTGACTAACTGCCTGACTGACTGAGACTGGACTGACTGACTGACTGACTGACTGACTGACTAACTGACTGACTGAGACTGACTGACTGACTGCTTGACTCTCTGACTGGCTATTTCACTGACTGACTGAATGACTAAATGACTGACTGACACTGACTGACTGACTGCTTGACTACCTGACTGACTGCTTGACTGACTAACTGACTGGACAGGACTGACCGACTGACTGACTGACAGACTGACTGAATAAGGATGACTGACAGACTGACTGAATAAGGCTGACCGACTGACTGACTGCCTGACTGACTGACTGACTGAATGACTGACTGACTGACTGACCGAGACTGACTGACTGACTGACTGAGACTGGACTGGACTGACTGACTGACTGACTGACTGAGACTGACTGACTGCTTTAGTGACTAACTGACTGCACAGGACTGACCGACTGACTGACTGACTGACTGCCTGAATGACTGACTGACTGAATGACTGACTGACTGAGACTAAATGACTGACTGCTTGACTGACTGCCTGAAGGACTAACTGACTGACTGAGTGACTGACTGACTGGACTGACTGACTGAGACTGAATGACTGAGTGCTTGACTGATTGACTGTCAGACTGACTGACTGACTTCGCAAAAGGGAAAAATAAAAAAAAAAGAATTATAAAATTAGAAAAAATTATTTGCATTTAAGATTTTCTTTCCGGCCGGGACTCGAACCCAGTACCACGCGCTAGGAACCCAACGGTCTAGCCATTAGGCTATCGGTGCTCTGTCGATGGAAGTCTTAAATATAATAAAAACAAAAAATGCACCTTGGTAATTATTGATTCAAACACTTTGAAATTTACAGGTCGAATAATTAAACTGACTCAGAATTTTTCTCCCTACATAAATAATCAATATTCGCAAAAGAGAAAAATTAAAAAAAAAAGAAGAAGAAATTTCAAATTAGAAACTAAAAGTATACATTGAAGATTTTCGTTCAGGCTGGGACTCGAACCCTGGGCCACTCGCTTGGAAGCCTAACACTCTAGCCATTAGTCTATGGGAGCTCTGTCGGTGGGAGTTTTAAATATAATAATAACAAAAAATGCACCTTGGTAATTGTTTATTTAAACACTTTAAAATCTTCGTGTCGAAAAATTAAACTGACTCAGAATTTTCTTCCCTACATAAATAATCAATAATTGCAAAGGAAAGAAATTGAAAAAAAAAAGAATTTTCAAATTAGAAAAGAAATATATACATTGAAGATATTCGCTCCGGCTGGGACTCGAACCCAGGCCACTCGCTTGGAAGACCAGCGGTCTAGCCATTAGGCTATCGGAGTTCTGTCGAGCGGAGTCTTACTGCCTGACTGACAGACTGACTCACTGACTGACTGATACTGACTGACTGACTCACTGACTGACCGAGACTGACTGACTAACTGCCTGACTTACTGAGACTGGACTGACTGACTGACTGACTAACTGAGTGACTAACTGACTGACTGAGACTGACTGACTGATTGCTTGACTGTCTGACTGGCTATTTCACTGACTGACTGAACGACTAAATGACTGACTGACACTGACTGACTGACTGCTTGACTACCTGACTGACTGCTTGACTGACTAACTGACTGGACAGGACTGACCGACTGACTGACTGACAGACTGACTGAATAAGGATGACTGACTGACTGACTGACTGAGACTGACTGACTGCTTTAGTGACTAACTGACTGCACAGGACTGACCGACTGACTGACTGACTGACTGCCTGACTGACTGACTGACTGAATGACTGACTAACTGAGACTAAATGACTGACTGCTTGACTGACTGGCTGAAGGACTAACTGACTGACTGAGTGACTGACTGACTGGACTGACTGACTGAGACTGAATGACTGAGTGCTTGACTGATTGACTGTCAGACTGACTGACTGACTTCGCAAAAGGGAAAAATAAAAAAAAAAGAATTATAAAATTAGAAAAAAACATTTGCATTTAAGATTTCCTTTCCGGCCGGGACTCGAACCCAGTACCACGCGCTAGGAACCCAACGGTCTAGCCATTAGGCTATCGGAGCTCTGTCGATGGAAGTCTTAAATATAATAAAAACAAAAAATGCACCTTGGTAATTATTGATTCAAACACTTTGAAATTTACAGGTCGAATAATTAAACTGACTCAGAATTTTTCTCCCTACATAAATAATCAATATTCGCAAAAGAGAAAAATTAAAAAAAAAAGAAGAATAAATTTCAAATTAGAAACTAAAAGTATACATTGAAGATTTTCGTTCAGGCTGGGACTCGAACCCAGGGCCACTCGCTTGGAAGCCTAACACTCTAGCCATTAGTCTATGGGAGCTCTGTCGGTGGGAGTTTTAAATATAATAAAAACAAAAAATGCACCTTGGTAATTGTTTATTTAAACACTTTGAAACCTTCGTGTCGAAAAATTAAACTGACTCAGAATTTTCTTCCCTACATAAATAATCAATAATTGCAAAGGAAAGAAATTGAAAAAAAAAAGAATTTTTAAATTAGAAAAGAAATATATACATTGAAGATATTCGCTCCGGCTTGGACTCGAACCCAGGCCACTCGCTTGGAAGACCAGCGGTCTAGCCATTAGGCTATCGGAGTTCTGTCGAGCGGAGTCTTACTTCCTGACTGATACTGCCTGACTGACAGACTGACTCACTGACTGACTGATACTGACTGACTGACTCACTGACGGACCGAGACTGACTGACTAACTGCCTGACTGACTGAGACTGGACTGACTGACTGACTGACTGACTGACTGACTAACTGACTGACTGAGACTGACTGACTGACTGCTTGACTCTCTGACTGGCTATTTCACTGACTGACTGAATGACTAAATGACTGACTGACACTGACTGACTGACTGCTTGACTAATTGACTGACTGCTTGACTGACTAACTGACTGGACAGGACTGACCGACTGACTGACTGACAGACTGACTGAATAAGGATGACTGACAGACTGACTGAATAAGGCTGACTGACTGACTGACTGACAGACTGACTGAATAAGGCTGACCGACTGACTGACTGCCTGACTGACTGACTGACTGAATGACTGACTGACTGACTGACCGAGATTGACTGACTGACTGACTGAGACTGGACTGGACTGACTGACTGACTGACTGACTGAGACTGACTGACTGCTTTAGTGACTAACTGACTGCACAGGACTGACCGACTGACTGACTGACTGACGGCCTGACTGACTGACTGACTGAATGACTGAGTGCTTGACTGATTGACTGTCAGACTGACTGACTGACTTCGCAAAAGGGAAAAATAAAAAAAAAAGAATTATAAAATTAGAAAAAAACATTTGCATTTAAGATTTCCTTTCCGGCCGGGACTCGAACCCAGTACCACGCGCTAGGAGCCCAACGGTCTAGCCATTAGGCTATCGGAGCTCTGTCGATGGAAGTCTTAAATATAATAAAAACAAAAAATGCACCTTGGTAATTATTGATTCAAACACTTTGAAATTTACAGGTCGAATAATTAAACTGACTCAGAATTTTTCTCCCTACATAAATAATCAATATTCGCAAAAGAGAAAAATTAAAAAAAAAAGAAGAAGAAATTTCAAATTAGAAACTAAAAGTATACATTGAAGATTTTCGTTCAGGCTGGGACTCGAACCCAGGGCCACTCGCTTGGAAGCCTAACACTCTAGCCATTAGTCTATGGGAGCTCTGCCGGTGCTAGTTTTAAATATAATAAAAACAAAAAATGCACCTTGGTAATTGTTTATTTAAACACTTTGAAATCTTCGTGTCGAAAAATTAAACTGACTCAGAATTTTCTTCCCTACATAAATAATCAATAATTGCAAAGGAAAGAAATTGAAAAAAAAAAGAATTTTCAAATTAGAAAAGAAATATATACATTGAAGATATTCTCTCCGGCTGGGACTCGAACCCAGGCCACTCGCTTGGAAGACCAGCGGTCTAGCCATTAGGCTATCGGAGTTCTGTCGAGCGGAGTCTTACTGCCTGACTGATACTGCCTGACTGACAGACTGACTGATACTGACTGACTGACTCACTGACTGACTGACAGACTGACTGAATAAGGATGACTGACAGACTGACTGAATAAGGCTGACTGACTGACTGACTGACAGACTGACTGAATAAGGCTGACCGACTGACTGACTGCCTGACTGACTGACTGACTGACTGACTGACTGACTGACTGACCGAGACTGACTGACTGACTGACTGAGACTGGACTGGACTGACTGACTGACTGACTGACTGAGACTGACTGACTGCTTTAGTGACTAACTGACTGCACAGGACTGACCGACTGACTGACTGACTGACTGCCTGACTGACTGACTGACTGAATGACTGACTGACTGAGACTAAATGACTGACTGCTTGACTGACTGGCTGAAGGACTAACTGACTGACTGAGTGACTGACTGACTGGACTGACTGACTGAGACTGAATGACTGAGTGCTTGACTGATTGACTGTCAGACTGACTGACTGACTTCGCAAAAGGAAAAAATAAAAAAAAAAGAATTATAAAATTAGAAAAAAATATTTGCATTTAAGATTTCCTTTCCGGCTGGGATTTGAACCCAGGGCGACACTCATGGAAGCCCAACGCTCTCGCCAATATACTATCGGATCTCTGTTGATCGGTGTCTTAATTATAATAAAAACAAAAAATGCACCTTAGTAATTATTGATCTAAAATCTTTGAAATCTAAAGGTCGAATGATTAAACTGACTCAGAATTTTCTTCCGTACATAAATAATCCATATTTGCAAAAGAAAGAAATTGAAAAAAAAAAAGAATCTTCAAATTAGAATAGAAATATATACATGGAAGATTTTCGTTCTGGCCGGGACTCGAACCCAGTACCACGCGCTTGGAACCCAACGGTCTAGCCATTAGGCTATCGGAGCTCTGTCGATGGAAGTCTTAAATATAATAAAACCAAAAAATGCACCTTGGTAATTATTGATTCAAACACTTTGAAATTTACAGGTCGAAAAATTAAACTGACTCAGAATTTTTCTCCCTACATAAATAATCAATATTCGCAAAAGAGAAAAATTAAAAAAAAAAAGAAGAAGAAATTTCAAATTAGAAACTAAAAGTATACATTGAAGATTTTCGTTCAGGCTGGGACTCGAACCCAGGGCCACTCGCTTGGAAGCCTAACACTCTAGCCATTAGTCTATGGGAGCTCTGTCGGTGGGAGTTTTAAATATAATAAAAACAAAAAATGCACCTTCGTAATTGTTTATTTAAACACTTTGAAATCTTCGTGTCGAAAAATTAAACTGACTCAGAATTTTCTTCCCTACATAAATAAGCAATAATTGCAAAGGAAAGAAATTGAAAAAAAAAGAATTTTCAAATTAGAGAGAAATATATACATTGAAGATATTCGCCCCGGCTGGGTGTCGAACCCAGGCCACTCGCTTGGAAGACCAGCGGTCTAGCCATTAGGCTATCGGAGTTCTGTCGAGCGGAGTCTTACTGCCTGACTGATACTGCCTGACTGACAGACTGACTCACTGACTGACTGATACTGACTGACTGACACACTGACTGACCGAGACTGACTGACTAACTGCCTGACTGACTGAGACTGGACTGACTGACTGACTGACTGACTGACTGACTAACTGACTGACTGAGACTGACTGACTGACTGCTTGACTCTCTGACTGGCTATTTCACTGACTGACTGAATGACTAAATGACTGACTGACACTGACTGACTGACTGCTTGACTACCTGACTGACTGCTTGACTGACTAACTGACTGGACAGGACTGACCGACTGACTGACTGACAGACTGACTGAATAAGGATGACTGACAGACTGACTGAATAAGGCTGACTGACTGACTGACTGACAGACTGACTGAATAAGGCTGACCGACTGACTGACTGCCTGACTGACTGACTGACTGAATGACTGACTGACTGACTGACCGAGACTGACTGACTGACTGACTGAGACTGGACTGGACTGACTGACTGACTGACTGACTGAGACTGACTGACAGCTTTAGTGACTAACTGACTGCACAGGACTGACCGACTGACTGACTGACTGACTGCCTGACTGACTGACTGACTGCCTGACTGACTGACTGAGACTAAATGACTGACTGCTTGACTGACTGGCTGAAGGACTAACTGACTGACTGAGTGACTGACTGAGTGACTGACTGACTGGACTGACTGACTGAGACTGAATGACTGAGTGCTTGACTGATTGACTGTCAGACTGACTGACTGACTTCGCTAAAGGGAAAAATAAAAAAAAAGAATTATAAAATTAGAAAAAAATATTTGCATTTAAGATTTCCTTTCCGGCTGGGATTTGAACCCAGAGCGACACTCATGGAAGCCAACGCTCTCGCCAATATACTATCGGATCTCTGTTGATCGGTGTCATAATTATAATAAAAACAAAAAATGCACCTTAGTAATTATTGATCTAAAATCTTTGAAATCTAAAGGTCGAATGATTAAACTGACTCAGAATTTTCTTCCGTACATAAATAGTCCATATTTGCAAAAGAAAGAAATTGAAAAAAAAAAGAATCTTCAAATTAGAAGAGAAATATATACATGGAAGATTTTCGTTCCGGCCGGGACTCGAACCCAGTACCACGCGCTTGGAACCCAACGGTCTAGCCATTAGGCTATCGGAGCTCTGTCGATGGAAGTCTTAAATATAATAAAAACAAAAAATGCACCTTGGTAATTATTGATTCAAACACTTTGAAATTTACAGGTCGAATAATTAAACTGACTCAGAATTTTTTTCCCTATATAAATAATCAATATTCGCAAAAGAGAAAAATTAAAAAAAAAAGAAGAAGAAATTTCAAATTAGAAACTAAAAGTATACATTGAAGATTTTCGTTCAGGCTGGAACTCGAACCCAGGGCCACTCGCTTGGAAGCCTAACACTCTAGCCATTAGTCTATGGGAGCTCTGTCGGTGGGAGTTTTAAATATAATAAAAACAAAAAATGCACCTTGGTAATTGTTTATTTAAACACTTTGAAATCTTCGTGTCGAAAAATTAAACTGACTCAGAATTTTCTTCCCTACATAAATAATCAATAATTGCAAAGGAAAGAAATTGAAAAAAAAAAGAATTTTCAAATTAGAAAAGAAATATATACATTGAAGATATTCGCCCCGGCTGGGACTCGAACCCAGGCCACTCGCTTGGAAGACCAGCGGTCTAGGCATTAGGCTATCGGAGTTCTGTCGAGCGGAGTCTTACTGCCTGACTGATACTGCCTGACTGACAGACTGACTCACTGACTGACTGATACTGACTGACAGACTCACTGACTGACCGAGACTGACTGACTAACTGCCTGACTGACTGAGACTGGACTGACTGACTGACTGACTGACTGACTGACTAACTGACTGACTGAGACTGACTGACTGACTGCTTGACTCTCTGACTGGCTATTTCACTGACTGACTGAATGACTAAATGAGTGACTGACACTGACTGACTGACTGCTTGACTACCTGACTGACTGCTTGACTGACTAACTGACTGGACAGGACTGACCGACTGACTAACTGACAGACTGACTGAATAAGGATGACTGACAGACTGACTGAATAAGGCTGACTGACTGACTGACTGAATAAGGCTGACCGACTGACTGACTGCCTGACTGACTGACTGACTGAATGACTGACTGACTGACTGACCGAGACTGACTGACTGACTGACTGACTGACTGACTGAGACTGACTGACTGCTTTAGTGACTAACTGACTGCACAGGACTGACCGACTGACTGACTGACTGACTGCCTGATTGACTGACTGACTGAATGACTGACTGACTGAGACTAAATGACTGACTGCTTGACTGACTGGCTGAAGGACTAACTGACTGACTGAGTGACTGAGACTGAATGACTGAGTGCTTGACTGATTGACTGTCAGACTGACTGACTGACTTCGCAAAAGGGAAAAATAAAAAAAAAGGATTATAAAATTAGAAAAAAATATTTGCATTTAAGATTTCCTTTCCGGCTGGGATTTGAACCCAGGGCGACACTCATGGAAGCCCAACGCTCTCGCCAATATACTATCGGATCTCTGTTGATCGGTGTCTTAATTATAATAAAAACAAAAAATGCACCTTAGTAATTATTGATCTAAAATCTTTGAAATCTAAAGGTCGAATGATTAAACTGACTCAGAATTTTCTTCCGTACATAAATAATCCATATTTGCAAAAGAAAGAAATTGAAAAAAAAAAAGAATCTTCAAATTAGAAGAGAAATATATACATGGAAGATTTTCGTTCCGGCCGGGACTCGAACCCAGTACCACGCGCTTGGCACCCAACGGTCTAGCCATTAGGCTATCGGAGCTCTGTCGATGGAAGTCTTAAATATAATAAAAACAAAAAATGCACCTTGGTAATTATTGATTCAAACACTTTGAAATTTACAGGTCGAATAATTAAACTGACTCAGAATTTTTCTCCCTACATAAATAATCAATATTCGCAAAAGAGAAAAATTAAAAAAAAAAGAAGAAGAAATTTCAAATTAGAAACTAAAAGTATACATTGAAGATTTTCGTTCAGGCTGGGACTCGAACCCAGGGCCACTCGCTTGGAAGCCTAACACTCCAGACATTAGTCTATGGGAGCTCTGTCGGTGGGAGTTTTAAATATAATAAAAACAAAAAATGCACCTTGGTAATTGTTTATTTAAACACTTTGAAATCTTCGTGTCGAAAAATTAAACTGACTCAGAATTTTCTTCCCTACATAAATAATCAATAATTGCAAAGGAAAGAAATTGAAAAAAAAAAGAATTTTCAAATTAGAAAAGAAATATATACATTGAAGATATTCGATCCGGCTGGGACTCGAACCCAGGCCACTCGCTTGGAAGACCAGCTGTCTAGCCATTAGGCTATCGGAGTTCTGTCGAGCGGAGTCTTACTGCCTGACTGATACTGCCTGACTGACAGACTGACTCACTGACTGACTGATACTGACTGACTGACTCACTGACTGACTCACTGACTGACCGAGACTGACTGACTAACTGCCTGACTGACTGAGACTGGACTGACTGACTGACTGACTGACTAACTGACTGACTGAGACTGACTGACTGACTGCTTGACTCTCTGACTGGCTATTTCACTGACTGACTGAATGACTAAATGACTGACTGACACTGACTGACTGACTGCTTGACTACCTGACTGACTGCTTGACTGACTAACTGACTGGACAGGACTGACCGACTGACTGACTGACAGACTGACTGAATAAGGCTGACTGACTGACTGACTGACAGACTGAATGAATAAGGCTGACCGACTGACTGACTGCCTGACTGACTGACTGACTGAATGACTGACTGACTGACTGACTGACTGACTCCCTGAGACTGGACTGGACGGACTGACTGACTGACTGACTGAGACTGACTGACTGCTTTAGTGACTAACTGACTGCACAGGACTGACCGACTGACTGACTGACTGACTGCCTGACTGACTGAATGACTGACTGACTGAGACTAAATGACTGACTGCTTGACTGACTGGCTGAAGGACTAACTGACTGACTGAGTGACTGACTGACTGGACTGACTGACTGAGACTGAATGACTGAGTGCTTGACTGATTGACTGTCAGACTGACTGACTGACTTCGCAAAAGGGAAAAATAAAAAAAAAGAATTATAAAATTAGAAAAAAATATTTGCATTTAAGATTTCCTTTCCGGCCGGGACTCGAACCCAGTACCACGCGCTAGGAACCCAACGGTCTAGCCATTAGGCTATCGGAGCTCTGTCGATGGAAGTCTTAAATATAATAAAAACAAAAAATGCACCTTGGTAATTATTGATTCAAACACTTTGAAATTTACAGGTCGAATAATTAAACTGACTCAGAATTTTTCTCCCTACATAAATAATCAATATTCGCAAAAGAGAAAAATTAAAAAAAAAGAAGAAATTTCAAATTAGAAACTAAAAGTATACATTGAAGATTTTCGTTCAGGCTGGGACTCGAACCCAGGGCCACTCGCTTGGAAGCCTAACACTCTAGCCATTAGTCTATGGGAGCTCTGTCGGTGGGAGTTTTAAATATAATAAAAACAAAAAATGCACCTTGGTAATTGTTTATTTAAACACTTTGAAATCTTCGTGTCGAAAAATTAAACTGACTCAGAATTTTTTTCCCTACATAAATAATCAATAATTGCAAAGGAAAGAAATTGAAAAAAAAAAGAATTTTCAAATTAGAAAAGAAATATATTCATTGAAGATATTCGCTCCGGCTGGGACTCGAACCCAGGCCACTCGCTTGGAAGACCAGCGGTCTAGCCATTAGGCTATCGGAGTTCTGTCGAGCGGAGTCTTACTGCCTGACTGACAGACTGACTCACTGACTGACTGATACTGACTGACCGAGACTGACTGACTAACTGCCTGACTGACTGAGACTGGACTGACTGACTGACTGACTGACTGACTGACTGACTGAGACTGACTGACTGACTGCTTGACTCTCTGACTGGCTATTTCACTGACTGACTGAATGACTAAATGACTGACTGACACTGACTGACTGACTGCTTGACTACCTGACTGACTGCTTGACTACCTGACTGACTGCTTGACTGACTAACTGACTGGACAGGACTGACCGACTGACTGACTGACAGACTGACTGAATAAGGATGACTGACAGACTGACTGAATAAGGCTGACTGACTGACTGACTGACAGACTGACTGAATAAGGCTGACCGACTGACTGACTGCCTGACTGACTGAATGACTGACTGACTGACTGACCGAGACTGACTGACTGACTGACTGACTGACTGAATGACTGACTGACTGACTGACCGAGACTGACTGACTGACTGACTGAGACTGGACTGGACTGACTGACTGACTGACTGAGACTAAATGACTGACTGCTTGACTGACTGGCTGAAGGACTAACTGACTGACTGAGTGACTGACTGACTGGACTGACTGACTGAGACTGAACGACTGAGTGCTTGACTGATTGACTGTCAGACTGACTGACTGACTTCGCAAAAGGGAAAAATAAAAAAAAAAGAATTATAAAATTAGAAAAAAATATTTGCATTTAAGATTTCCTTTCCGGCTGGGATTTGAACCCAGGGCGACACTCATGGAAGCCCATCGCTCTCGCCAATATACTATCGGATCTCTGTTGATCGGTGTCTTAATTATAATAAAAACAAAAATGCACCTTAGTAATTATTGATCTAAAATCTTTGAAATCTAAAGGTCGAATGATTAAACTGACTCAGAATTTTCTTCCGTACATAAATAATCCATATTTGCAAAAGAAAGAAATTGAAAAAAAAAAGAATCTTCAAATTAGAAGAGAAATATATACATGGAAGATTTTCGTTCCGGCCGGGACTCGAACCCAGTACCACGCGCTTGGAACCCAACGGTCTAGCCATTAGGCTATCGGAGCTCTCTCGATGGAAGTCTTAAATATAATAAAAACAAAAAATGCACCTTGGTAATTATTGATTCAAACACTCTGAAATTTACAGGTCGAATAATTAAACTGACTCAGAATGTTTCTCCCTACATAAATAATCAATATTCGCAAAAGAGAAAAATTAAAAAAAAAAGAAGAAGAAATTTCAAATTAGAAACTAGAAGTATACATTGAAGATTTTCGTTCAGGCTGGGACTCGAACCCAGGGCCACTCGCTTGGAAACCTAACACTCTAGCCATTAGTCTATGGGAGCTCTGTCGGTGGGAGTTTTAAATATAATAAAAACAAAAAATGCACCTTGGTAATTGTTTATTTAAACACTTTGAAATCTTCGTGTCGAAAAATTAAACTGACTCAGAATTTTCTTCCCTACATAAATAATCAATAATTGCAAAGGAAAGAAATTGAAAAAAAAAGAATTTTCAAATTAGAAAAGAAATATATACATTGAAGATATTCGCTCCGGCTGGGACTCGAACCCAGGCCACTCGCTTGGAAGACCAGCGGTCTAGCCATTAGGCTATCGGAGTTCTGTCGAGCGGAGTCTTACTGCCTGACTGATACTGCCTGACTGACAGACTGACTCACTGACTGACTGATACTGACTGACTGACTCACTGACTGACCGAGACTGACTGACTAACTGCCTGACTGACTGAGACTGGACTGACTGACTGACTGACTGACTGAGACTGACTGACTGTCTGCTTGACTCTCTGACTGGCTATTTCACTGACTGACTGAATGACTAAATGACTGACTGACACTGACTGACTGACTGCTTGACTACCTGACTGACTGCTTGACTGACTAACTGACTGGACAGGACTGACCGACTGACTGACTGACAGACTGACTGAATAAGGCTGACTGACTGACTGACTGACAGACTGACTGACTGACTGACCGAGACTGACTGACTGACTGACTGAGACTGGACTGGACTGACTGACTGACTGACTGACTGAGACTGACTGACTGCTTTAGTGACTAACTGACTGCACAGGACTGACCGACTGACTGACTGACTGACTGACTGACTGAATGACTGACTGACTGAGACTAAATGACTGACTTCTTGACTGACTGGCTGAAGGACTAACTGACTGACTGAGTGACTGAATGACTGGACTGACTGACTGAGACTGAATGACTGAGTGCTTGACTGATTGACTGTCAGACTGACTGACTGACTTCGCAAAAGGGAAAAATAAAAAAAAAGAATTATAAAATTAGAAAAAAATATTTGCATTTAAGATTTCCTTTCCGGCCGGGACTCGAACCCAGTACCACGCGCTAGGAACCCAACGGTCTAGCCATTAGGCTATCGGAGCTTTGTCGATGGAAGTCTTAAATATAATAAAAACAAAAAATGCACCTTGGTAATTATTGATTCAAACACTTTGAAATTTACAGGTCGAATAATTAAACTGACTCAGAATTTTTCTCCCTACATAAATAATCAATATTCGCAAAAGAGAAAAATTTAAAAAAAAGAAGAAGAAATTTCAAATTAGAAACTAAAAGTATACATTGAAGATTTTCGTTCAGGCTGGGACTCGAACCCAGGGCCACTCGCTTGGAAGCCTAACACTCTAGCCATTAGTCTATGGGAGCTCTGTCGGTGGGAGTTTTAAATATAATAAAAACAAAAAATGCACCTCGGTAATTGTTTATTTAAACACTTTGAAATCTTCGTGTCGAAAAATTAAACTGACTCAGAGTTTTCTTCCCTACATAAATAATCAATAATTGCAAAGGAAAGAAATTGAAAAAAAAAAGAATTTTCAAATTAGAAAAGAAATATATACATTGAAGATATTCGCTCCGGCTGGGACTCGAACCCAGGCCACTCGCTTGGAAGACCAGCGGTCTAGCCATTAGGCTATCGGAGTTCTGTCGAGCGGAGTCTTACTGCCTGACTGATACTGCCTGACTGACAGACTGACTCACTGACTGACTGATACTGACTGACTGACTCACTGACTGACCGAGACTGACTGACTAACTGCCTGACTGACTGAGACTGGACTGACTGACTGACTGACTAACTGACTGACTGAGACTGACTGACTGACTGCTTGACTCTCTGACTGGCTATTTCACTGACTGACTGAATGACTAAATGACTGACTGACACTGACTGACTGACTGCTTGACTACCTGACTGACTGCTTGACTGACTAACTGACTGGACAGGACTGACCGACTGACTGACTGACAGACTGACTGAATAAGGATGACTGACAGACTGACTGAATAAGGCTGACTGACTGACTGACTGACAGACTGACTGAATAAGGCTGACCGACTGACTGACTGCCTGACTGACTGACTGACTGAATGACTGACAGACTGACTGACCGAGACTGACTGACTGACTGACTGAGACTGGACTGGACTGACTGACTGACTGACTGACTGAGACTGACTGACTGCTTTAGTGACTAACTGACTGCACAGGACTGACCGACTGACTGACTGACTGACTGCCTGACTGACTGACTGACTGAATGACTGACTGACTGAGACTAAATGACTGACTGCTTGACTGACTGGCTGAAGGACTAACTGACTGACTGAGTGACTGACTGACTGGACTGACTGACTGAGACAGAATGACTGAGTGCTTGACTGATTGACTGTCAGACTGACTGACTGACTTCGCAAAAGGGAAAAATAAAAAAAAAAAGAATTATAAAATTAGAAAAAAATATTTGCATTAAAGATTTCCTTTCCGGCTGGGATTTGAACCCAGGGCGACACTCATGGAAGCTCAACGCTCCCGCCAATATACTATCGGATCTCTGTTGATCGGTGTCTTAATTATAATAAAAACAAAAAATGCACCTTAGTAATTATTGATCTAAAATCTTTGAAATCTAAAGGTCGAATGATTAAACTGACTCAGAATTTTCTTCCGTACATAAATAATCCATATTTGCAAAAGAAAGAAATTGAAAAAAAAAAGAATCTTCAAATTAGAAGAGAAATATATACATGGAAGATTTTCGTCCGGCCGGGACTCGAACCCAGTACCACGCGCTTGGAACCCAACGGTCTAGCCACTAGGCTATCGGAGCTCTGTCGTTGGAAGTCTTAAATATAATAAAAACAAAAAATGCACCTTGGTAATTATTGATTCAAACACTTTGAAATTTACAGGTCGAATAATTAAACTGACTCAGAATTTTTCTCCCTACATAAATAATCAATATTCGCAAAAGAGAAAAATTTAAAAAAAAAAGAAGAAGAAATTTCAAATTAGAAACTAAAAGTATACATTGAAGATTTTCGTTCAGGCTGGGACTCGAACCCAGGGCCACTCGCTTGGAAGCCTAACACTCTAGACATTAGTCTATGGGAGCTCTGTCGGTGGGAGTTTTAAATATAATAAAAACAAAAAATGCACCTTGGTAATTGTTTATTTAAACACTTTGAAATCTTCGTGTCGAAAAATTAAACTGACTCAGAATTTTCTTCCCTACATAAATAATCAATAATTGCAAAGGAAAGAAATTGAAAAAAAAAGAATTTTTAAATTAGAAAAGAAATATATACATTGAAGATATTCGCTCCGGCTGGGACTCGAACCCATGCCACTCGCTTGGAAGACCAGCGGTCTAGCCATTAGGCTATCGGAGTTCTGTCGAGCGGAGTCTTACTGCCTGACTGATACTGCCTGACTGACAGACTGACTCACTGACTGACTGATACTGACTGACTGACTCACTGACTGACCGAGACTGACTGACTAACTGCCTGACTGACTGAGACTGGACTGACTGACTGACTGACTAACTGACTGACTGAGACTGACTGACTGACTGCTTGACTCTCTGACTGGCTATTTCACTGACTGACTGAATGACTAAATGACTGACTGACACTGACTGACTGACTGCTTGACTACCTGACTGACTGCTTGACTGACTAACTGACTGGACAGGACTGACCGACTGACTGACTGACAGACTGACTGAATAAGGATGACTGACAGACTGACTGAATAAGGCTGACTGACTGACTGACTGACAGACTGACTGAATAAGGCTGACCGACTGACTGACTGCCTGACTGACTGACTGACTGAATGACTGACAGACTGACTGACCGAGACTGACTGACTGACTGACTGAGACTGGACTGGACTGACTGACTGACTGACTGACTGAGACTGACTGACTGCTTTAGTGACTAACTGACTGCACAGGACTGACCGACTGACTGACTGACTGACTGCCTGACTGACTGACTGACTGAATGACTGACTGACTGAGACTAAATGACTGACTGCTTGACTGACTGGCTGAAGGACTAACTGACTGACTGAGTGACTGACTGACTGGACTGACTGACTGAGACAGAATGACTGAGTGCTTGACTGATTGACTGTCAGACTGACTGACTGACTTCGCAAAAGGGAAAAATAAAAAAAAAAAGAATTATAAAATTAGAAAAAAATATTTGCATTAAAGATTTCCTTTCCGGCTGGGATTTGAACCCAGGGCGACACTCATGGAAGCTCAACGCTCCCGCCAATATACTATCGGATCTCTGTTGATCGGTGTCTTAATTATAATAAAAACAAAAAATGCACCTTAGTAATTATTGATCTAAAATCTTTGAAATCTAAAGGTCGAATGATTAAACTGACTCAGAATTTTCTTCCGTACATAAATAATCCATATTTGCAAAAGAAAGAAATTGAAAAAAAAAAGAATCTTCAAATTAGAAGAGAAATATATACATGGAAGATTTTCGTCCGGCCGGGACTCGAACCCAGTACCACGCGCTTGGAACCCAACGGTCTAGCCACTAGGCTATCGGAGCTCTGTCGTTGGAAGTCTTAAATATAATAAAAACAAAAAATGCACCTTGGTAATTATTGATTCAAACACTTTGAAATTTACAGGTCGAATAATTAAACTGACTCAGAATTTTTCTCCCTACATAAATAATCAATATTCGCAAAAGAGAAAAATTTAAAAAAAAAAGAAGAAGAAATTTCAAATTAGAAACTAAAAGTATACATTGAAGATTTTCGTTCAGGCTGGGACTCGAACCCAGGGCCACTCGCTTGGAAGCCTAACACTCTAGACATTAGTCTATGGGAGCTCTGTCGGTGGGAGTTTTAAATATAATAAAAACAAAAAATGCACCTTGGTAATTGTTTATTTAAACACTTTGAAATCTTCGTGTCGAAAAATTAAACTGACTCAGAATTTTCTTCCCTACATAAATAATCAATAATTGCAAAGGAAAGAAATTGAAAAAAAAAGAATTTTTAAATTAGAAAAGAAATATATACATTGAAGATATTCGCTCCGGCTACTCCCAGGCCACTCGCTTGGAAGACCAGCGGTCTAGCCATTAGGCTATCGGAGTTCTGTCGAGCGGAGTCTTACTGCCTGACTGATACTGCCTGACTGACAGACTGACTCACTGACTGACTGATACTGACTGACTGACTCACTGACTGACCGAGACTGACTGACTAACTGCCTGACTGACTGAGACTGGACTGACTGACTGACTGACTGACTGACTGACAAACTGACTGACTGAGACTGACTGACTGACTGCTTGACTCTCTGACTGGCTATTTCACTGACTGACTGAATGACTAAATGACTGACTGACACTGACTGACTGACTGCTTGACTACCTGACTGACTGCTTGACTGACTAACTGACTGGACAGGACTGACCGACTGACTGACTGACAGACTGACTGAATAAGGATGACTGACAGACTGACTGAATAAGGCTGACTGACTGACTGACTGACAGACTGACTGAATAAGGCGGACCGACTGACTGACTGCCTGACTGACTGACTGACTGAATGACTGACTGACTGACTGACCGAGACTGACTGACTGACTGACTGAGACTGGACTGGACTGACTGACTGACTGACTGACTGAGACTGACTGACTGCTTTAGTGACTAACTGACTGCACAGGACTGACCGACTGACTGACTGACTGACTGCCTGACTGACTGACTGACTGAATGACTGACTGACTGAGACTAAATGACTGACTGCTTGACTGACTGGCTGAAGGACTAACTGACTGACTGAGTGACTGACTGACTGGACTGACTGACTGAGACTGAATGACTGAGTGCTTGACTGATTGACTGTCAGACTGACTGACTGACTTCGCAAAAGGGAAAAATAAAAAAAAAAAGAATTATAAAATTAGAAAAAAATATTTGCATTTAAGATTTCCTTTCCGGCTGGGATTTGAACCCAGGACGACACTCATGGAAGCCCAACGCCCTCGCCAATATACTATCGGATCTCTGTTGATCGGTGTCTTAATTATAATAAAAACAAAAAATGCACCTTAGTAATTATTGATCTAAAATCTTTGAAATCTAAAGGTCGAATGATTAAACTGACTCATAATTTTCTTCCGTACATAAATAATCCATATTTGCAAAAGAAAGAAATTGAAAAAAAAAAGAATCTTCAAATTAGAAGAGAAATATATACATGGAAGATTTTCGTTCCGGCCGGGACTCGAACCCAGTACCACGCGCTTGGAACCCAACGGTCTAGCCATTAGGCTATCGGAGCTCTGTCGATGAAAGTCTTAAATATAATAAAAACAAAAAATGCACCTTGGTAATTATTGATTCAAACACTTTGAAATTTACAGGTCGAATAATTAAACTGACTCAGAATTTTTCTCCCTACATAAATAATCAATATTCGCAAAAGAGAAAAATTAAAAAAAAAGAAGAAGAAATTTCAAATTAGAAACTAAAAGTATACATTGAAGATTTTCGTTCAGGCTGGGACTCGAACCCAGGGCCACTCGCTTGGAAGCCTAACACTCTAGCCATTAGTCTATGGGAGCCCTGTCGGTGGGCGTTTTAAATATAATAAAAACAAAAAATGCACCTTGGTAATTGTTTATTTAAACACTTTGAAATCTTCGTGTCGAAAAATTAAACTGACTCAGAATTTTCATCCCTACATAAATAATCAATAATTGCAAAGAAAAGAAATTGAAAAAAAAAAAGAATTTTCAAATTAGAAAAGAAATATATACATTGAAGATATTCGCTCCGGCTGGGACTCGAACCCAGGCCACTCGCTTGGAAGACCAGCGGTCTAGCCATTAGGCTATCGGAGTTCTGTCGAGCGGAGTCTTACTGCCTGACTGATACTGCCTGACTGACAGACTGACTCACTGACTGACTGATACTGACTGACTGATACTGACTGACTGACTCACTGACTGACCGAGACTGACTGACTAACTGCCTGACTGACTGAGACTGGACTGACTGACTGACTGACTGACTGACTGACTAACTGACTGACTGAGACTGACTGACTGACTGCTTGACTCTCTGACTGGCTATTTCACTGACTGACTGAATGACTAAATGACTGACTGACACTGACTGACTGACTGCTTGACTACCTGACTGACTGCTTGACTGACTAACTGACTGGACAGGACTGACCGACTGACTGACTGACAGACTGACTGAATAAGGATGACTGACAGACTGACTGAATAAGGCTGACTGACTGACTGACTGACAGACTGACTGAATAAGGCGGACCGACTGACTGACTGCCTGACTGACTGACTGACTGAATGACTGACTGACTGACTGACCGAGACTGACTGACTGACTGACTGAGACTGGACTGGACTGACTGACTGACTGACTGACTGAGACTGACTGACTGCTTTAGTGACTAACTGACTGCACAGGACTGACCGACTGACTGACTGACTGACTGCCTGACTGACTGACTGTCTGAATGACTGACTGACTGAGACTAAATGACTGACTGCTTGACTGACTGGCTGAAGGACTAACTGACTGACTGAGTGACTGACTGACTGGACTGACTGACTGAGACTGAATGACTGAGTGCTTGACTGATTGACTGTCAGACTGACTGACTGACTTCGCAAAAGGGAAAAATAAAAAAAAAAAGAATTATAAAATTAGAAAAAAATATTTGCATTTAAGATTTCCTTTCCGGCTGGGATTTGAACCCAGGGCGACACTCATGGAAGCCCAACGCCCTCGCCAATATACTATCGGATCTCTGTTGATCGGTGTCTTAATTATAAAAAAAACAAAAAATGCACCTTAGTAATTATTGATCTAAAATCTTTGAAATCTAAAGGTCGAATGATTAAACTGACTCATAATTTTCTTCCGTACATAAATAATCGATATTTGCAAAAGAAAGAAATTGAAAAAAAAAAGAATCTTCAAATTAGAAGAGAAATATATACATGGAAGATTTTCGTTCCGGCCGGGACTCGAACCCAGTACCACGCGCTTGGAACCCAACGGTCTAGCCATTAGGCTATCGGAGCTCTGTCGATGAAAGTCTTAAATATAATAAAAACAAAAAATGCACCTTGGTAATTATTGATTCAAACACTTTGAAATTTACAGGTCGAATAATTAAACTGACTCAGAATTTTTCTCCCTACATAAATAATCAATATTCGCAAAAGAGAAAAATTAAAAAAAAAGAAGAAGAAATTTCAAATTAGAAACTAAAAGTATACATTGAAGATTTTCGTTCAGGCTGGGACTCGAACCCAGGGCCACTCGCTTGGAAGCCTAACACTCTAGCCATTAGTCTATGGGAGCCCTGTCGGTGGGAGTTTTAAATATAATAAAAACAAAAAATGCACCTTGGTAATTGTTTATTTAAACACTTTGAAATCTTCGTGTCGAAAAATTAAACTGACTCAGAATTTTCATCCCTACATAAATAATCAATAATTGCAAAGGAAAGAAATTGAAAAAAAAAAGAATTTTCAAATTAGAAAAGAAATATATACATTGAAGATATTCGCTCCGGCTGGGACTCGAACCCAGGCCACTCGCTTGGAAGACCAGCGGTCTAGCCATTAGGCTATCGGAGTTCTGTCGAGCGGAGTCTTACTGCCTGACTGATACTGCCTGACTGACAGACTGACTCACTGACTGACTGATACTGACTCACTGACCGAGACTGACTGACTAACTGCCTGACTGACTGAGACTGGACTGACTGACTGACTGACTGACTGACTGACTAACTGACTGACTGAGACTGAGTGACTGACTGCTTGACTCTCTGACTGGCTATTTCACTGACTGACTGAATGACTAAATGACTGACTGACACTGACTGACTGACTGCTTGACTACCTGACTGACTGCTTGACTGACTAACTGACTGGACAGGACTGACCGACTGACTGACTGACAGACTGACTGAATAAGGATGACTGACAGACTGACTGAATAAGGCTGACTGACTGACTGACTGAGAGACTGACTGAATAAGGCTGACCGACTGACTGACTGCCTGACTGACTGACTGACTGAATGACTGACTGACTGACTGACCGAGACTGACTGACTGACTGACTGAGACTGGACTGGACTGACTGACTGACTGACTGACTGAGACTGACTGACTGCTTTAGTGACTAACTGACTGCACAGGACTGACCGACTGACTGACTGACTGACTGCCTGACTGACTGACTGACTGAATGACTGACTGACTGAGACTAAATGACTGACAGCTTGACTGACTGGCTGAAGGACTAACTGACTGACTGAGTGACTGACTGACTGGACTGACTGACTGAGACTGAATGACTGAGTGCTTGACTGATTGACTGTCAGACTGACTGACTGACTTCGCAAAAGGGAAAAATAAAAAAAAAAGAATTATAAAATTAGAAAAAAATATTTGCATTTAAGATTTCCTTTCCGGCTGGGATTTGAACCCAGGGCGACACTCATGGAAGCCCAACGCTCTCGCCAATATACTATCGGATCTCTGTTGATCGGTGTCTTAATTATAATAAAAACAAAAAATGCACCTTAGTAATTATTGATCTAAAATCTTTGAAATCTAAAGGTCGAATGATTAAACTGACTCAGAATTTTCTTCCGTACATAAATAATCCATATTTGCAAAAGAAAGAAATTGAAAAAAAAAGAATCTTCAAATTAGAAGAGAAATATATACATGGAAGATTTTCGTTCCGGCCGGGACTCGAACCCAGTACCACGCGCTTGGAACCCAACGGTCTAGCCATTAGGCTATCGGAGCTCTGTCGATGGAAGTCTTAAATATAATAAAAACAAAAAATGCACCTTGGTAATTATTGATTCAAACACTTTGAAATTTACAGGTCGAATAATTAAACTGACTCAGAATTTTTCTCCCTACATAAATAATCAATATTCGCAAAAGAAAAAAATTAAAAAAAAAAAGAAGAAGAAATTTCAAATTAGAAACTAAAAGTATACATTGAAGATTTTCGTTCAGGCTGGGACTCGAACCCAGGGCCACTCGCTTGGAAGCCTAACACTCTAGCCATTAGTCTATGGGAGCTCTGTCGGTGGGAGTTTTAAATATAATAAAAACAAAAAATGCACCTTGGTAATTGTTTATTTAAACACTTTGAAATCTTCGTGTCGAAAAATTAAACTGACTCAGAATTTTCTTCCCTACATAAATAATCAATAATTGCAAAGGAAAGAAATTGAAAAAAAAAGAATTTTCAAATTAGAAAAGAAATATATACATTGAAGATATTCGCTCCGGCTGGGACTCGAACCCAGGCCACTCGCTTGGAAGACCAGCCGTCTAGCCATTAGGCTATCGGAGTTCTGTCGAGCGGAGTCTTACTGCCTGACTGATACTGCCTGACTGACAGACTGACTCACTGACTGACTGATACTGACTGACTGACTCACTGACTGACCGAGACTGACTGACTAACTGCCTGACTGACTGAGACTGGACTGACTGACTGACTGACTGACTGACTGACTGACTGAGACTGACTGACTGACTGCTTGACTCTCTGACTGGCTATTTCACTGACTGACTGAATGACTAAATGACTGACTGACACTGACTGACTGACTGCTTGACTACCTGACTGACTGCTTGACTGACTAACTGACTGGACAGGACTGACCGACTGACTGACTGACAGACTGACTGAATAAGGATGACTGACAGACGGACTGAATAAGGCTGACTGACTGACTGACAGACTGACTGAATAAGGCGGACCGACTGACTGACTGCCTGACTGACTGACTGACTGAATGACTGACTGACTGACTGACCGAGACTGACTGACTGACTGACTGAGACTGGACTGGACTGACTGACTGAGACTGACTGACTGCTTTATTGACTAACTGACTGCACAGGACTGACCGACTGACTGACTGACTGACTGCCTGACTGACTGACTGACTGAATGACTGACTGACTGAGACTAAATGACTGACTGCTTGACTGACTGGCTGAAGGACTAACTGACTGACTGAGTGACTGACTGAATGGACTGACTGACTGAGACTGAATGACTGAGTGCTTGACTGATTGACTGTCAGACTGACTGACTGACTTCGCAAAAGGGAAAAATAAAAAAAAAAAGAATTATAAAATTAGAAAAAAATATTTGCATTTAAGATTTCCTTTCCGGCTGGGATTTGAACCCAGGGCGACACTCATGGAAGCCCAACGCCCTCGCCAATATACTATCGGATCTCTGTTGATCGGTGTCTTAATTATAATAAAAATAAAAAATGCACCTTAGTAATTATTGATCTAAAATCTTTGAAATCTAAAGGTCGAATGATTAAACTGACTCATAATTTTCTTCCGTACATAAATAATCCATATTTGCAAAAGAAAGAAATTGAAAAAAAAAAAGAATCTTCAAATTAGAAGAGAAATATATACATGGAAGATCTTCGTTCCGGCCGGGACTCGAACCCAGTACCACGCGCTTGGAACCCAACGGTCTAGCCATTAGGCTATCGGAGCTCTGTCGGTGAAAGTCTTAAATATAATAAAAACAAAAAATGCACCTTGGTAATTATTGATTCAAACACTTTGAAATTTACAGGTCGAATAATTAAACTGACTCAGAATTTTTCTCCCTACATAAATAATCAATATTCGCAAAAGAGAAAAATTAAAAAAAAAGAAGAAGACATTTCAAATTAGAAACTAAAAGTATACATTGAAGATTTTCGTTCAGGCTGGGACTCGAACCCAGGGCCACTCGCTTGGAAGCCTAACACTCTAGCCATTAGTCTATGGGAGCTCTGTCGGTGAGAGTTTTAAATATAATAAAAACAAAAAATGCACCTTGGTAATTGTTTATTTAAACACTTTGAAATCTTCGTGTCGAAAAATTAAACTGACTCAGAATTTTCTTCCCTACATAAATAATCAATAATTGCAAAGGAAAGAAATTGAAAAAAAAAAGAATTTTCAAATTAGAAAAGAAATATATACATTGAAGATATTCGCTCCGGCTGGGACTCGAACCCAGGCCACTCGCTTGGAAGACCAGCGGTCTAGCCATTAGGCTATCGGAGTTCTGCCGAGCGGAGTCTTACTGACTGACTGACAGACTGACTCACTGACTGACTGATACTGACTGACTGACTCACTGACTGACCGAGACTGACTGACTAACTGCCTGACTGACTGAGACTGGACTGACTGACTGACTGACTGACTGACTGACTAACTGACTGACTGAGACTGACTGACTGACTGCTTGACTCTCTGACTGGCTATTTCACTGACTGACTGAATGACTAAATGACTGACTGACACTGACTGACTGACTGCTTGACTACCTGACTGACTGCTTGACTGACTAACTGACTGGACAGGACTGACCGACTGACTGACTGACAGACTGACTGAATAAGGATGACTGACAGACTGACTGAATAAGGCTGACTGACTGACTGACTGACAGACTGACTGAATAAGGCTGACCGACTGACTGACTGCCTGACTGACTGAATGACTGACTGACTGACTGACCGAGACTGACTGACTGACTGACTGAGACTGGACTGGACTGACTGACTGACTGACTGACTGAGACTGACTGACTGCTTTAGTGACTAACTGACTGCACAGGACTGACCGACTGACTGACTGACTGACTGCCTGACTGACTGACTGATTGAATGACTGACTGACTGAGACTAAATGACTGACTGCTTGACTGACTGGCTGAAGGACTAACTGACTGACTGAGTGACTGACTGACTGGACTGACTGACTGAGACTGAATGACTGAGTGCTTGACTGATTGACTGTCAGACTGACTGACTGACTTCGCAAAAGGGAAAAATAAAAAAAAAGAATTATAAAATTAGAAAAAAATATTTGCATTTAAGATTTCCTTTCCGGCTGGGATTTGAACCCAGGGCGACACTCATGGAAGCCCAACGCTCTCGCCAATATACTATCGGATCTCTGTTGATCGGTGTCTTAATTATAATGAAAACAAAAAATGCACCTTAGTAATTATTGATCTAAAATCTTTGAAATCTAAAGGTCGAATGATTAAACTGACTCAGAATTTTCTTCCGTACATAAATAATCCATATTTGCAAAAGAAAGAAATTGAAAAAAAAAGAATCTTCAAATTAGAAGAGAAATATATACACGGAAGATTTTCGTTCCGGCCGGGACTCGAACCCAGTACCACGCGCTTGGAACCCAACGGTCTAGCCATTAGGCTATCGGAGCTCTGTCGATGGCCGTCTTAAATATAATAAAAACAAAAAATGCACCTTGGTAATTATTGATTCAAACACTTTGAAATTTACAGCTCGAATAATTAAACTGACTCAGAATTTTTCTCCCTACATAAATAATCAATATTCGCAAAAGAGAAAAATTAAAAAAAAAAGAAGAAGACATTTCAAATTAGAAACTAAAAGTATACATTGAAGATTTTCGTTCAGGCTGGGACTCGAACCCAGGGCCACTCGCTTGGAAGCCTAACACTCTAGCCATTAGTCTATGGGAGCTCTGTCGGTGAGAGTTTTAAATATAATAAAAACAAAAAATGCACCTTGGTAATTGTTTATTTAAACACTTTGAAATCTTCGTGTCGAAAAATTAAACTGACTCAGAATTTTCTTCCCTACATAAATAATCAATAATTGCAAAGGAAAGAAATTGAAAAAAAAAGAATTTTCAAATTAGAAAAGAAATATATACATTGAAGATATTCGCTCCGGCTGGGACTCGAACCCAGGCCACTCGCTTGGAAGACCAGCGGTCTAGCCATTAGGCTATCGGAGTTCTGCCGAGCGGAGTCTTACTGACTGACTGACAGACTGACTCACTGACTGACTGACTACTGACTGACTGACTCACTGACTGACCGAGACTGACTGACTAACTGCCTGACTGACTGAGACTGGACTGACTGACTGACTGACTGACTGACTGACTAACTGACTGACTGAGACTGACTGACTGACTGCTTGACTCTCTGACTGGCTATTTCACTGACTGACTGAATGACTAAATGACTGACTGACACTGACTGACTGACTGCTTGACTACCTGACTGACTGCTTGACTGACTAACTGACTGGACAGGACTGACCGACTGACTGACTGACAGACTGACTGAATAAGGATGACTGACAGACTGACTGAATAAGGCTGACTGACTGACTGACTGACAGACTGACTGAATAAGGCTGACCGACTGACTGACTGCCTGACTGACTGAATGACTGAATGACTGACTGACTGACCGAGACTGACTGACTGACTGACTGAGACTGGACTGGACTGACTGACTGACTGACTGACTGAGACTGACTGACTGCTTTAGTGACTAACTGACTGCACAGGACTGACCGACTGACTGACTGACTGACTGCCTGACTGACTGACTGATTGAATGACTGACTGACTGAGACTAAATGACTGACTGCTTGACTGACTGGCTGAAGGACTAACTGACTGACTGAGTGACTGACTGACTGGACTGACTGACTGAGACTGAATGACTGAGTGCTTGACTGATTGACTGTCAGACTGACTGACTGACTTCGCAAAAGGGAAAAATAAAAAAAAAGAATTATAAAATTAGAAAAAAATATTTGCATTTAAGATTTCCTTTCCGGCTGGGATTTGAACCCAGGGCGACACTCATGGAAGCCCAACGCTCTCGCCAATATACTATCGGATCTCTGTTGATCGGTGTCTTAATTATAATAAAAACAAAAAATGCACCTTAGTAATTATTGATCTAAAATCTTTGAAATCTAAAGGTCGAATGATTAAACTGACTCAGAATTTTCTTCCGTACATAAATAATCCATATTTGCAAAAGAAAGAAATTGAAAAAAAAAAGAATCTTCAAATTAGAAGAGAAATATATACATGGAAGATTTTCGTTCCGGCCGGGACTCGAACCCAGTACCACGCGCTTGGAACCCAACGGTCTAGCCATTAGGCTATCGGAGCTCTGTCGATGGCCGTCTTAAATATAATAAAAACAAAAAATGCACCTTGGTAATTATTGATTCAAACACTTTGAAATTTACAGCTCGAATAATTAAACTGACTCAGAATTTTTCTCCCTACATAAATAATCAATATTCGCAAAAGAGAAAAATTAAAAAAAAAAAAGAAGAAGAAATTTCAAATTAGAAACTAAAAGTATACATTGAAGATTTTCGTTCAGGCTGGGACTCGAACCCAGGGCCACTCGCTTGGAAGCCTAACACTCTAGACATTAGTCTATGGGAGCTCTGTCGGTGGGAGTTTTAAATATAATAAAAACAAAAAATGCACCTTGGTAATTGTTTATTTAAACACTTTGAAATCTTCGTGTCGAAAAATTAAACTGACTCAGAATTTTCTTCCCTACATAAATAATCAATAATTGCAAAGGAAAGAAATTGAAAAAAAAAGAATTTTCAAATTAGAAAAGAAATATATACATTGAAGATATTCGCTCCGGCTGGGACTCGAACCCAGGCCACTCGCTTGGAAGACCAGCGGTCTAGCCATTAGGCTATCGGAGTTCTGTCGAGCGGAGTCTTACTGCCTGACTGACAGACTGACTCACTGACTGACTGATACTGACTCACTGACCGAGACTGACTGACTAACTGCCTGACTGACTGAGACTGGACTGACTGACTGACTGACTGACTGACTGACTGAGACTGACTGACTGACTGCTTGACTCTCTGACTGGCTATTTCACTGACTGACTGAATGACTAAATGACTGACTGACACTGACTGACTGACTGCTTGACTACCTGACTGACTGCTTGACTGACTAACTGACTGGACAGGACTGACCGACTGACTGACTGACAGACTGACTGAATAAGGATGACTGACAGACTGACTGAATAAGGCTGACTGACTGACTGACTGAGAGACTGACTGAATAAGGCTGACCGACTGACTGACTGCCTGACTGACTGACTGACTGAATGACTGACTGACTGACTGACCGAGACTGACTGACTGACTGACTGAGACTGGACTGGACTGACTGACTGACTGACTGACTGAGACTGACTGACTGCTTTAGTGACTAACTGACTGCACAGGACTGACCGACTGCCTGACTGACTGAATGACTGACTGACTGACTGACTGGCTGAAGGACTAACTGACTGACTGAGTGACTGACTGACTGGACTGACTGACTGAGACTGAATGACTGAGTGCTTGACTGATTGACTGTCAGACTGACTGACTGACTTCGCAAAAGGGAAAAATAAAAAAAAAGAATTATAAAATTAGAAAAAAATATTTGCATTTAAGATTTCCTTTCCGGCTGGGATTTGAACCCAGGGCGACACTCATGGAAGCCCAACGCTCTCGCCAATATACTATCGGATCTCTGTTGATCGGTGTCTTAATTATAATAAAAACAAAAAATGCACCTTAGTAATTATTGATCTAAAATCTTTGAAATCTAAAGGTCGAATGATTAAACTGACTCAGAATTTTCTTCCGTACATAAATAATCCATATTTGCAAAAGAAAGAAATTGAAAAAAAAAAAGAATCTTCAAATTAGAAGAGAAATATATACATGGAAGATTTTCGTTCCGGCCGGGACTTGAACCCAGTACCACGCGCTTGGAACCCAACGGTCTAGCCATTAGGCTATCGGAGCTCTGTCGATGGAAGTCTTAAATATAATAAAAACAAAAAATGCACCTTGGTAATTATTGATTCAAACACTTTGAAATTTACAGGTCGAATAATTAAACTGACTCAGAATTTTTCTCCCTACATAAATAATCAATATTCGCAAAAGAAAAAAATTAAAAAAAAAAGGAAGAAGAAATTTCAAATTAGAAACTAAAAGTATACATTGAAGATTTTCGTTCAGGCTGGGACTCGAACCCAGGGCCACTCGCTTGGAAGCCTAACACTCTAGCCATTAGTCTATGGGAGCTCTGTCGGTGGGAGTTTTAAATATAATAAAAACAAAAAATGCACCATGGTAATTGTTTATTTAAACACTTTGAAATCTTCGTGTCGAAAAATTAAACTGACTCAGAATTTTCTTCCCTACATAAATAATCAATAATTGCAAAGGAAAGAAATTGAAAAAAAAAGAATTTTCAAATTAGAAAAGAAATATATACATTGAAGATATTCGCTCCGGCTGGGACTCGAACCCAGGCCACTCGCTTGGAAGACCAGCGGTCTAGCCATTAGGCTATCGGAGTTCTGTCGAGCGGAGTCTTACTGCCTGACTGATACTGCCTGACTGACAGACTGACTCACTGATACTGACTGACTGACTCACTGACTGACCGAGACTGACTGACTAACTGCCTGACTGACTGAGACTGGACTGACTGACTGACTGACTGACTGACTGACTAACTGACTGACTGAGACTGACTGCTTGACTCTCTGACTGGCTATTTCACTGACTGACTGAATGACTAAATGACTGACTGACACTGACTGACTGACTGCTTGACTACCTGACTGACTGCTTGACTGACTAACTGACTGGACAGGACTGACCGACTGACTGACTGACAGACTGACTGAATAAGGATGACTGACAGACTGACTGAATAAGGCTGACTGACTGACTGACTGACAGACTGACTGAATAAGGCGGACCGACTGACTGACTGCCTGACTGACTGACTGACTGACTGACTGACCGAGACTGACTGACTGACTGACTGAGACCGGACTGGACTGACTGACTGACTGACTGACTGAGACTGACTGACTGCTTTAGTGACTAACTGACTGCACAGGACTGACCGACTGACTGACTGACTGACTGCCTGACTGACTGACTGACTGAATGATTGACTGACTGAGACTAAATGACTGACTGCTTGACTGACTGGCTGAAGGACTAACTGACTGACTGAGTGACTGACTGACTGGACTGACTGACTGAGACTGAATGACTGAGTGCTTGACTGATTGACTGTCAGACTGACTGACTGACTTCGCAAAAGGGAAAAATAAAAAAAAAAGAATTATAAAATTAGAAAAAAATATTTGCATTTAAGATTTCCTTTCCGGCTGGGATTTGAACCCAGGGCGACACTCATGGAAGCCCAACGCCCTCGCCAATATACTATCGGATCTCTGTTGATCGGTGTCTTAATTATAATAAAAACAAAAAATGCACCTTAGTAATTATTGATCTAAAATCTTTGAAATCTAAAGGTCGAATGATTAAACTGACTCATAATTTTCTTCCGTACATAAATAATCCATTTTTGCAAAAGAAAGAAATTGAAAAAAAAAAGAATCTTCAAATTAGAAGAGAAATATATACATGGAAGATTTTCGTTCCGGCCGGGACTCGAACCCAGTACCACGCTCTTGGAACCCAACTGTCTAGCCATTAGGCTATCGGAGCTCTGTCGGTGAAAGTCTTAAATATAATAAAAACAAAAAATGCACCTTGGTAATTATTGATTCAAACACTTTGAAATTTACAGGTCGAATAATTAAACTGACTCAGAATTTTTCTCCCTACATAAATAATCAATATTCGCAAAAGAGAAAAATTAAAAAAAAAGAAGAAAACATTTCAAATTAGAAACTAAAAGTATACATTGAAGATTTTCGTTCAGGCTGGGACTCGAACCCAGGGCCACTCGCTTGGAAGCCTAACACTCTAGCCATTAGTCTATGGGAGCTCTGTCGTTGGGAGTTTTAAATATAATAAAAACAAAAAATGCACCTTGGTAATTGTTTATTTAAACACTTTGAAATCTTCGTGTCGAAAAATTAAACTGACTCAGAATTTTCTTCCCTACATAAATAATCAATAATTGCAAAGGAAAGAAATTGTAAAAAAAAAGAATTTTCAAATTAGAAAAGAAATATATACATTGAAGATATTCGCTCCGGCTGGGACTCGAACCCAGGCCACTCGCTTGGAAGACCAGCGGTCTAGCCATTAGGCTATCGGAGTTCTGTCGAGCGGAGTCTTACTGCCTGACTGATACTGCCTGACTGACAGACTGACTCACTGACTGACTGATACTGACTGATTGACTCACTGACTGACCGAGACTGACTGACTAACTGCCTGACTGACTGAGACTGGACTGACTGACTGACTGACTGACTGACTGACTAACTGACTGACTGAGACTGACTGACTGACTGCTTGACTCTCTGACTGGCTATTTCACTGACTGACTGAATGACTAAATGACTGACTGACACTGACCGACTGACTGCTTGACTACCTGACTGACTGCTTGACTGACTAACTGACTGGACAGGACTGACCGACTGACTGACTGACAGACTGACTGAATAAGGATGACTGACAGACTGACTGAATAAGGCTGACTGACTGACTGACTGACAGACTGACTGAATAAGGCTGACCGACTGACTGACTGCCTGACTGACTGACTGACTGAATGACTGACTGACTGACTGACCGAGACTGACTGACTGACTGACTGAGACTGGACTGGACTGACTGACTGACTGACTGACTGAGACTGACTGACTGCTTTAGTGACTAACTGACTGCACAGGACTGACCGACTGACTGACTGACTGACTGCCTGACTGACTGACTGACTGAATGACTGACTGACTGAGACTAAATGACTGACTGCTTGACTGACTGGCTGAAGGACTAACTGACTGACTGAGTGACTGACTGACTGGACTGACTGACTGAGACTGAATGACTGAGTGCTTGACTGATTGACTGTCAGACGGACTGACTGACTTCGCAAAAGGGAAAAATAAAAAAAAAATTATAAAATTAGAAAAAAATATTTGCATTTAAGATTTCCTTTCCGGCTGGGATTTGAACCCAGGGCGACACTCATGGAAGCCCAACGCTCTCGACAATATACTATCGGATCTCTGTTGATCGGTGTCTTAATTATAATAAAAACAAAAAATGCACCTTAGTAATTATTGATCTAAAATCTTTGAAATCTAAAGGTCGAATGATTAAACTGACTCAGAATTTTCTTCCGTACATAAATAATCCATATTTGCAAAAGAAAGAAATTGAAAAAAAAAAAGAATCTTCAAATTAGAAGAGAAATATATACATGGAAGATTTTCGTTCCGGCCGGGACTCGAACCCAGTACCACGCGCTTGGAACCAAACGGTATAGCCATTAGGCTATCGGAGCTCTGTCGATGGAAGTCTTAAATATAATAAAAACAAAAAATGCACCTTGGTAATTATTGATTCAAACACTTTGAAATTTACAGGTCGAATAATTAAACTGACTCAGAATTTTTCTCCCTACATAAATAATCAATATTCGCAAAAGAAAAAAATTAAAAAAAAAAGAAGAAGAAATTTCAAATTAGAAACTAAAAGTATACATTGAAGATTTTCGTTCAGGCTGGGACGCGAACCCAGGGCCACTCGCTTGGAAGCCTAACACTCTAGCCATTAGTCTATGGGAGCTCTGTCGGTGGGAGTTTTAAATATAATAAAAACAAAAAATGCACCTTGGTAATTGTTTATTTAAACACTTTGAAATCTTCGTGTCGAAAAATTAAACTGACTCAGAATTTTCTTCCCTACATAAATAATCAATAATTGCAAAGGAAAGAAATTGAAAAAAAAAGAATTTTCAAATTAGAAAAGAAATATATACATTGAAGATATTCGCTCCGGCTGGGACTCGAACCCAGGCCACTCGCTTGGAAGACCAGCGGTCTAGCCATTAGGCTATCGGAGTTCTGTCGAGCGGAGTCTTACTGCCTGACTGATACTGCCTGACTGACAGACTGACTCACTGACTGACTGATACTGACTGACTGACTCACTGACTGACCGAGACTGACTGACTGAGACTGGACTGACTGACTGACTGACTGACTGACTGACTAACTGACTGACTGAGACTGACTGACTGACTGCTTGACTCTCTGACTGGCTATTTCACTGACTGACTGAATGACTAAATGACTGACTGACACTGACTGACTGACTGCTTGACTACCTGACTGACTGCTTGACTGACTAACTGACTGGACAGGACTGACCGACTGACTGACTGACAGACTGACTGAATAAGGATGACTGACAGACTGACTGAATAAGGCTGACTGACTGACTGACAGACTGACTGAATAAGGCGGACCGACTGACTGACTGCCTGACTGACTGACTGACTGAATGACTGACTGACTGACTGACCGAGACTGACTGACTGACTGACTGAGACCGGACTGGACTGACTGACTGAGACTGACTGACTGCTTTAGTGACTAACTGACTGCACAGGACTGACCGACTGACTGACTGACTGACTGCCTGACTGACTGACTGACTGAATGACTGACTGACTGAGACTAAATGACTGACTGCTTGACTGACTGGCTGAAGGACTAACTGACTGACTGAGTGACTGACTGACTGGACTGACTGACTGAGACTGAATGACTGAGTGCTTGACTGATTGACTGTCAGACTGACTGACTGACTTCGCAAAAGGGAAAAATAAAAAAAAAAGAATTATAAAATTAGAAAAAAATATTTGCATTTAAGATTTCCTTTCCGGCTGGGATTTGAACCCAGGGCGACACTCATGGAAGCCCAACGCCCTCGCCAATATACTATCGGATCTCTGTTGATCGGTGTCTTAATTATAATAAAAACAAAAAATGCACCCTTAGTAATTATTGATCTAAAATCTTTGAAATCTAAAGGTCGAATGATTAAACTGACTCAGAATTTTCTTCCGTACATAAATAATCCATATTTGCAAAAGAAAGAAATTGAAAAAAAAAAGAATCTTCAAATTAGAAGAGAAATATATACATGGAAGATTTTCGTTCCGGCCGGGACTCGAACCCAGTACCACGCGCTTAGAACCAAACGGTCTGGCCATTAGGCTATCGGAGCTCTGTCGATGGAAGTATTAAATATAATAAAAACAAAAAATGCACCTTGGTAATTATTGATTCAAACACTTTGAAATTTACAGGTCGAATAATTAAACTGACTCAGAATTTTTCTCCCTTCATAAATAATCAATATTCGCAAAAGAAAAAAATTAAAAAAAAAAGAAGAAGAAATTTCAAATTAGAAACTAAAAGTATACATTGAAGATTTTCGTTCAGGCTGGGACTCGAACCCAGGGCCACTCGCTTGGAAGCCTAACACTCTAGCCATTAGTCTATGGGAGCTCTGTCGGTGGGAGTTTTAAATATAATAAAAACAAAAAATGCACCTTGGTAATTGTTTATTTAAACACTTTGAAATCTTCGTGTCGAAAAATTAAACTGACTCAGAATTTTCTTCCCTACATAAATAATCAATAATTGCAAAGGAAAGAAATTGAAAAAAAAATAATTTTCAAATTAGAAAAGAAATATATACATTGAAGATATTCGCTCCGGCTGGGACTCGAACCCAGGCCACTCGCTTGGAAGACCAGCGGTCTAGCCATTAGGCTATCGGAGTTCTGTCGAGCGGAGTCTTACTGCCTGACTGATACTGCCTGACTGACAGACTGACTCACTGACTGACTGATACTGACTGACTGACCGAGACTGACTGACTAACTGCCTGACTGACTGAGACTGGACTGACTGACTGACTGACTGACTGACTGACTGAGACTGACTGACTGACTGCTTGACTCTCTGACTGGCTATTTCACTGACTGACTGAATGACTAAATGACTGACTGACACTGACTGACTGACTGCTTGACTACCTGACTGACTGCTTGACTGACTAACTGACTGGACAGGACTGACCGACTGACTGACTGACAGACTGACTGAATAAGGATGACTGACAGACTGACTGAATAAGGCTGACTGACTGACTGACAGACTGACTGAATAAGGCGGACCGACTGACTGACTGCCTGACTGACTGACTGACTGAATGACTGACTGACTGACTGACCGAGACTGACTGACTGACTGACTGAGACCGGACTGGACTGACTGACTGACTGACTGACTGAGACTGACTGACTGCTTTAGTGACTAACTGACTGCACAGGACTGACCGACTGACTGACTGACTGACTGCCTGACTGACTGACTGACTGAATGACTGACTGACTGAGACTAAATGACTGACTGCTTGACTGACTGGCTGAAGGACTAACTGACTGACTGAGTGACTGACTGACTGGACTGACTGACTGAGACTGAATGACTGAGTGCTTGACTGATTGACTGTCAGACTGACTGACTGACTTCGCAAAAGGGAAAAATAAAAAAAAAAAGAATTATAAAATTAGAAAAAAATATTTGCATTTAAGATTTCCTTTCCGGCTGGGAGTTGAACCCAGGGCGACACTCATGGAAGCCCAACGCCCTCGCCAATATACTATCGGATCTCTGTTGATCGGTGTCTTAATTATAATAAAAACAAAAAATGCACCTTAGTAATTATTGATCTAAAATCTTTGAAATCTAAAGGTCGAATGATTAAACTGACTCATAATTTTCTTCCGTACATAAATAATCCATATTTGCAAAAGAAAGAAATTGAAAAAAAAAAAAAAGAATCTTCAAATTAGAAGAGAAATATATACATGGAAGATTTTCGTTCCGGCCGGGACTCGAACCCAGTACCACGCGCTTGGAACCCAAAGGTCTAGCCATTAGGCTATCGGAGCTCTGTCGGTGAAAGTCTTAAATATAATAAAAACAAAAAATGCACCTTGGTAATTATTGATTCAAACACTTTGAAATTTACAGGTCGAATAATTAAACTGACTCAGAATTTTTCTCCCTACATAAATAATCAATATTCGCAAAAGAGAAAAATTAAAAAAAAAGAAGAAGACATTTCAAATTAGAAACTAAAAGCATACATTGAAGATTTTCGTTCAGGCTGGGACTCGAACCCAGGGCCACTCGCTTGGAAGCCTAACACTCTAGCCATTAGTCTATGGGAGCTCTGTCGTTGGGAGTTTTAAATATAATAAAAACAAAAAATGCACCTTGGTAATTGTTTATTTAAACACTTTGAAATCTTCGTGTCGAAAAATTAAACTGACTCAGAATTTTCTTCCCTACATAAATAATCAATAATTGCAAAGGAAAGAAATTGAAAAAAAAAAAAGAATTTTCAAATTAGAAAAGAAATATATACATTGAAGATATTCGCTCCGGCTGGGACTCGAACCCAGGCCACTCGCTTGGAAGACCAGCGGTCTAGCCATTAGGCTATCGGAGTTCTGTCGAGCGGAGTCTTACTGCCTGACTGATACTGCCTGACTGATACTGCCTGACTGACAGACTGACTCACTGACTGACTGATACTGACTGACTGACTCACTGACTGACCGAGACTGACTGACTAACTGCCTGACTGAGTGAGACTGGACTGACTGACTGACTGACTGACTGACTGACTAACTGACTGACTGAGACTGACTGACTGACTGAGACTGACTGACTGACTGCTTGACTCTCTGACTGGCTATTTCACTGACTGACTGTATGACTAAATGACTGACTGACACTGACTGACTGACTGCTTGACTACCTGACTGACTGCTTGACTGACTAACTGACTGGACAGGACTGACCGACTGACTGACTGACAGACTGACTGAATAAGGATGACTGACAGACTGACTGAATAAGGCTGACTGACTGACTGACTGACAGACTGACTGAATAAGGCTGACCGACTGACTGACTGCCTGACTGACTGACTGACTGAATGACTGACTGACTGACTGACCGAGACTGACTGACTGACTGACTGAGACTGACTGACTGCTTTAGTGACTAACTGACTGCACAGGACTGACCGACTGACTGACTGACTGACTGCCTGACTGACTGACTGACTGACTGCCTGACTGACTGACTGACTGAATGACTGACTGACTGAGACTAAATGACTGACTGCTTGACTGACTGGCTGAAGGACTAACTGACTGACTGAGTGACTGACTGACTGGACTGACTGACTGAAACTGAATGACTGAGTGCTTGACTGATTGACTGTCAGACTGACTGACTGACTTCGCAAAAGGGAAAAATAAAAAAAAAAGAATTATAAAATTAGAAAAAATATTTGCATTTAAGATTTCCTTTCCGGCTGGGATTTGAACCCAGGGCGACACTCATGGAAGCCCAACGCTCTCGCCAATATACTATCGGATCTCTGTTGATCGGTGTCTTAATTATAATAAAAACAAAAAATGCACCTTAGTAATTATTGATCTAAAATCTTTGAAATCTAAAGGTCGAATGATTAAACTGACTCAGAATTTTCTTCCGTACATAAATAATCCATATTTGCAAAAGAAAGAAATTGAAAAAAAAAAGAATCTTCACATTAGAAGAGAAATATATACATGGAAGATTTTCGTTCCGGCCGGGACTCGAACCCAGTACCACGCGCTTGGAACCCAACGGTCTAGCCATTAGGCTATCGGAGCTCTGTCGATGGAAGTCTTAAATATAATAAAAACAAAAAATGCACGTTGGTAATTATTGATTCAAACACTTTGAAATTTACAGGTCGAATAATTAAACTGACTCAGAATTTTTCTCCCTACATAAATAATCAATATTCGCAAAAGAGAAAAATTAAAAAAAAAAGAAGAAGAAATTTCAAATTAGAAACTAAAAGTATACATTGAAGATTTTCGTTCAGGCTGGGACTCGAACCCAGGGCCACTCGCTTGGAAGCCTAACACTCTAGCCATTAGTCTATGGGAGCTCTGTCGGTGGGAGTTTTAAATATAATAAAAATAAAAAATGCACCTTGGTAATTGTTTATTTAAACACTTTGAAATCTTCGTGTCAAAAAATTAAACTGACTCAGAAATTTCTTCCCTACATAAATAATCAATAATTGCAAAGGAAAGAAATTGAAAAAAAAAAGAATTTTCAAATTATAAAAGAAATATATACATTGAAGATATTCGCTCCGGCTGGGACTCGAACCCAGGCCACTCGCTTGGAAGACTAGCGGTCTAGCCATTAGGCTATCGGAGTTCTGTCGAGCGGAGTCTTACTGCCTGACTGATACTGCCTGACTGACAGACTGACTCACTGACTGACTGATACTGACTGACTGACTCACTGACTGACCGAGACTGACTGACTAACTGCCTGACTGACTGAGACTGGACTGACTGACTGACTGACTGACTGACTGACTAACTGACTGACTGAGACTGACTGACTGACTGCTTGACTCTCTGACTGGCTATTTCACTGACTGAATGTATGACTAAATGACTGACTGACACTGACTAACTGACTGCTTGACTACCTGACTGACTGCTTGACTGACTAACTGACTGGACAGGACTGACCGACTGACTGACTGACAGACTGACTGAATAAGGATGACTGACAGACTGACTGAATAAGGCTGACTGACTGACTGACTGACAGACTGACTGAATAAGGCTGACAGACTGACTGACTGCCTGACTGACTGACTGACTGAATGACTGACTGACTGACTGACCGAGACTGACTGACTGACTGACTGAGACTGACTGACTGCTTTAGTGACTAACTGACTGCAAAGGACTGACCGACTGACTGACTGACTGACTGCCTGACTGACTGACTGACTGACTGACTGACTGCCTGACTGACTGACTGACTGAATGACTGACTGACTGAGACTAAATGACTGACTGCTTGACTGACTGGCTGAAGGACTAACTGACTGACTGAGTGACTGACTGACTGGACTGACTGACTGAGACTGAATGACTGAGTGCTTGACTGATTGACTGTCAGACTGACTGACTGACTTCGCAAAAGGGAAAAATAAAAAAAAAAGAATTATAAAATTAGAAAAAAATATTTGCATTTAAGATTTCCTTTCCGGCTGGGATTTGAACCCAGGGCAACACTCATGGAAGCCCAACGCTCTCGCCAATATACTATCGGATCTCTGTTGATCGGTGTCTTAATTATAATAAAAACAAAAAATGCACCTTAGTAATTATTGATCTAAAATCTTTGAAATCTAAAGGTCGAATGATTAAACTGACTCAGAATTTTCTTCCGTACATAAATAATCCATATTTGCAAAAGAAAGAAATTGAAAAAAAAAGAACCTTCAAATTAGAAGAGAAATATATACATGGAAGATTTTCGTTCCGGCCGGGACTCGAACCCAGTACCACGCGCTTGGAACCCAACGGTCTAGCCATTAGGCTATCGGAGCTCTGTCGATGGAAGTCTTAAATATAATAAAATCTAAAAATGCACCTTGGTAAATATTGATTCGAACACTTTGAAATTTACAGGTCGAATAATTAAACTGACTCAGAATTTTTCTCCCTACATAAATAATCAATATTCGCAAAAGAGAAAAATTTAAAAAAAAAGAAAAAGAAATTTCAAATTAGAAACTAAAAGTATACATTGAAGATTTTCGTTCAGGCTGGGACTCGAACCCAGGGCCACTCGCTTGGAAGCCTAACACTCTAGCCATTAGTCTATGGGAGCTCTGTCGGTGGGAGTTTTAAATATAATAAAAACAAAAATTCACCTTAGTAATTGTTTATTTAAACACTTTGAAATCTTCGTGTCGAAAAATTAAACTGACTCAGAATTTTCTTCCCTACATAAATAATCAATAATTGCAAAGGAAAGAAATTGAAAAAAAAAAGAATTTTCGAATTAGAAAAGAATTATATACATTGAAGATACTCGCTCCGGCTGGGACTCGAACCCAGGCCACTCGCTTGGAAGACCAGCGGTCTAGCCATTAGGCTATCGGAGTTCTGTCGAGCGGAGTCTTACTGCCTGACTGATACTGCCTGACTGACAGACTGACTCACTGACTGACTGATACTGACTGACTGACTCACTGACTGACCGAGACTGACTGACTAACTGCCTGACTGACTGAGACTGGACTGACTGACTGACTGACTGACTGACTGACTAACTGACTGACTGACTGACTGACTAACTGACTGCTTGACTCTCTGACTGGCTATTTCACTGACTGACTGAATGACTAAATGACTGACTGACACTGACTGACTGACTGCTTGACTACCTGACTGACTGCTTGACTGACTAACTGACTGGACAGGACTGACCGACTGACTGACTGACAGACTGACTGACTGACAGACTGACTGAATAAGGATGATTGACAGACTGACTGAATAAGGCTGACTGACTGACTGACTGCCAGACTGACTGAATAAGGCTGACCGACTGACTGACTGCCTGACTGACTGACTGACTGAATGACTGACTGACTGACTGACCGAGACTGACTGACTGACTGACTGAGACTGGACTGGACTGACTGACTGACTGACTGAGACTGACTGACTGCTTTAGTGACTAACTGACTGCACAGGACTGACCGACTGACTGACTGACTGACTGCCTGACTGACTGACTGACTGAATGACTGACTGACTGAATGACTGACTGACTGAGACTAAATGACTGACTGCTTGACTGACTGGCTGAAGGACTAACTGACTGACTGAGTGACTGACCGACTGGACTGACTGACTGAGACTGAATGACTGAGTGCTTGACTGATTGACTGTCAGACTGACTGACTGACTTCGCAAAAGGGAAAAATAAAAAAAAAGAATTATAAAATTAGAAAAAAATATTTGCACTTAAGATTTCCTTTCCGGCTGGGATTTGAACCCAGGGCGACACTCATGGAAGCCCAACGCTCTCGCCAATATACTATCGGATCTCTGTTGATCGGTGTCTTAATTATAATAAAAACAAAAAATACACCTTAGTAATTATTGATCTAAAATCTTTGAAATCTAAAGGTCGAATGATTAAACTGACTCAGAATTTTCTTCCGTACATAAATAATCCATATTTGCAAAAGAAAGAAATTGAAAAAAAAAAAGAATCTTCAAATTAGAAGAGAAATATATACATGGAAGATTTTCGTTCCGGCCGGGACTCGAACCCAGTACCACGCGCTTGGAACCCAACGGTCTAGCCATTAGGCTATCGGAGCTCTGTCGATGGAAGTCTTAAATATAATAAAAACAAAAAATGCACCTTGGTAATTATTGATTCAAACACTTTGAAATTTACAGGTCGAATAATTAAACTGACTCAGAATTTTTCTCCCTACATAAATAATCAATATTCGCAAAAGAGAAAAATTAAAAAAAAAAGAAGAAGAAATTTCAAATTGGAAACTAAAAGTATACATTGAAAATTTTCGTTCAGGCTGGGACTCGAACCCAGGGCCACTCGCTTGGAAGCCTAACACTCTAGCCATTAGTCTATGGGAGCTCTGTCGGTGGGAGTTTTAAATATAATAAAAACAAAAAATGCACCTTGGTAATTGTTTATTTAAACACTTTGAAATCTTCGTGTCGAAAAATTAAACTGACTCAGAATTTTCTTCCCTACATAAATAATCAATAATTGCAAAGGAAAGAAATTGAAAAAAAAAAGAATTTTCAAATTAGAAAAGAAATATATACATTGAAGATATTCGCTCCGGCTGGGACTCGAACCCAGGCCACTCGCTTGGAAGACCAGCGGTCTAGCCATTAGGCTATCGGAGTTCTGTCGAGCGGAGTCTTACTGCCTGACTGATACTGCCTGACTGACAGACTGACTCACTGACTGACTGATACTGACTGACTGACTCACTGACTGGCCGAGACTGACTGACTAACTGCCTGACTGACTGAGACTGGACTGACTGACTGACTGACTGACTGACTGACTAACTGACTGACTGAGACTGACTGACTGACTGCTTGACTCTCTGACTGGCTATTTCACTGACTGACTGAATGACTAAATGACTGACTGACACTGACTGACTGACTGCTTGACTACCTGACTGACTGCTTGACTGACTAACTGACTGGACAGGACTGACCGACTGACTGACTGACAGACTGACTGAATAAGGATGACTGACAGACTGACTGAATAAGGCTGACTGACTGACTGACTGACAGACTGACTGAATAAGGCTGACCGACTGACTGACTGCCTGACTGACTGACTGACTGAATGACTGACTGACTGACTGACCGAGACTGACTGACTGACTGACAGAGACTGGACTGGACTGACTGACTGACTGACTGACTGAGACTGACTGACTGCTTTAGTGACTAACTGACTGCACAGGACTGACCGACTGACTGACTGACTGACTGCCTGACTGACTGACTGACTGAATAACTGACTGACTGAGACTAAATGACTGACTGCTTGACTGACTGGCTGAAGGACTAACTGACTGACTGAGTGACTGACTGACTGGACTGACTGACTGAGACTGAATGACTGAGTGCTTGACTGATTGACTGTCAGACTGACTGACTGACTTCGCAAAAGGGAAAAATAAAAAAAAAAGAATTATAAAATTAGAAAAAAATATTTGCATTTAAGATTTCCTTTCCGGCTGGGATTTGAACCCAGGGCATCACTCATGGAAGCCCAACGCTCTCGCCAATATACTATCGGATCTCTGTTGATCGGTGTCTTAATTATAATAAAAACAAAAAATGCACCTTAGTAATTATTGATCTAAAATCTTTTAAATCTAAAGGTCGAATGATTAAACTGACTCAGAATTTTCTCCCGTACATAAATAATCCATATTTGCAAAAGAAAGAAATTGAAAAAAAAAAGAATCTTCAAATTAGAAGAGAAATATATACATGGAAGATTTTCGTTCCGGCCGGGACTCGAACCCAGTACCACGCGCTTGAAACCCAACGGTCTAGCCATTAGGCTATCGGAGCTCTGTCGATGGAAGTCTTAAATATAATAAAAACAAAAAATGCACCTTGGTAATTATTGAATCAAACACTTTGAAATTTACAGGTCGAATAATTAAACTGACTCAGAATTTTTTTCCCTACATAAATAATCAATATTCGCAAAAGAGAAAAATTAAAAAAAAAAAAGAAGAAATTTCAAATTAGAAACTAAAAGTATACATTGAAGATTTTCGTTCAGGCTGGGACTCGAACCCAGGGGCCACTCGCTTGGAAGCCTAACACTCTAGCCATTAGTCTATGGGAGCTCTGTCGGTGGGAGTTTTAAATATAATAAAAACAAAAAATGCACCATGGTAATTGTTTATTTAAACACTTTGAAATCTTCGTGTCGAAAAATTAAACTGACTCAGAATTTTCTTCCCTACATAAATAATCAATAATTGCAAAGGAAAGAAATTGAAAAAAAAAAAGAATTTTCAAATTAGAAAAGAAATATATACATTGAAGATATTCGCTCCGGCTGGGACTCGAACCCAGGCCACTCGCTTGGAAGACCAGCGGTCTAGCCATTAGGCTATCGGAGTTCTGTCGAGCGGAGTCTTACTGCCTGACTGATACTGCCTGACTGACAGACTGACACACTGACTGACTGATACTGACTGACTGACTCACTGACTGGCCGAGACTGACTGACTAACTGCCTGACTGACTGAGACTGGACTGACTGACTGACTGACTGACTGACTGACTAACTGACTGACTGAGACTGACTGACTGACTGCTTGACTCTCTGACTGGCTATTTCACTGACACTGACTGACTGACTGCTTGACTACCTGACTGACTGCTTGACTGACTAACTGACTGGACAGGACTGACCGACTGACTGACTGACAGACTGACTGAATAAGGATGACTGACAGACTGACTGAATAAGGCTGACTGACTGACTGACTGACAGACTGACTGAATAAGGCTGACCGACTGACTGACTGCCTGACTGACTGACTGACTGAATGACTGACTGACTGACTGACCGAGACTGACTGACTGACTGACTGAGACTGGACTGGACTGACTGACTGACTGACTGACTGAGACTGACTGACTGCTTTAGTGACTAACTGACTGCACAGGACTGACCGACTGACTGACTGACTGACTGCCTGACTGACTGACTGACTGAATGACTGACTGACTGAGACTAAATGACTGACTGCTTGACTGACTGGCTGAAGGACTAACTGACTGACTGAGTGACTGACTGACTGGACTGACTGACTGAGACTGAATGACTGAGTGCTTGACTGATTGACTGTCAGACTGACTGACTGACTTCGCAAAAGGGAAAAATAAAAAAAAAGAATTATAAAATTAGAAAAAAATATTTGCATTTAAGATTTCCTTTCCGGCTGGGATTTGAACCCAGGGCAACACTCATGGAAGCCCAACGCTCTCGCCAATATACTATCGGATCTCTTTTGATCGGTGTCTTAATTATAATAAAAACAAAAAATGCACCTTAGTAATTATTGATCTAAAATCTTTTAAATCTAAAGGTCGAATGATTAAACTGACTCAGAATTTTCTCCCGTACATAAATAATCCATATTTGCAAAAGAAAGAAATTGAAAAAAAAAAAAGAATCTTCAAATTAGAAGAGAAATATATACATGGAAGATTTTCGTTCCGGCCGGGACTCGAACCCAGTACCACGCGCTTGAAACCCAACGGTCTAGCGATTAGGCTATCGGAGCTCTGTCGATGGAAGTCTTAAATATAATAAAAACAAAAAATGCACCTTGGTAATTATTGAATCAAACACTTTGAAATTTACAGGTCGAATAATTAAACTGACTCAGAATTTTTCTCCCTACATAAATAATCAATATTCGCAAAAGAGAAAAATTAAAAAAAAAAAGAAGAAGAAATTTCAAATTAGAAACTAAAAGTATACATTGAAGATTTTCGTTCAGGCTGGGACTCGAACCCAGGGGCCACTCGCTTGGAAGCCTAACACTCTAGCCATTAGTCTATGGGAGCTCTGTCGGTGGGAGTTTTAAATATAATAAAAACAAAAAATGCACCATGGTAATTGTTTATTTAAACACTTTGAAATCTTCGTGTCGAAAAATTAAACTGACTCAGAATTTTCTTCCCTACATAAATAATTAATAATTGCAAAGGAAAGAAATTGAAAAAAAAAAGAATTTTCAAATTAGAAAAGAAATATATACATTGAAGATATTCGCTCCGGCTGGGACTCGAACCCAGGCCACTCGCTTGGAAGACCAGCGGTCTAGCCATTAGGCTATCGGAGTTCTGTCGAGCGGAGTCTTACTGCCTGACTGATACTGCCTGACTGACAGACTGACTCACTGACTGACTGATACTGACTGACTGACTCACTGACTGACCGAGACTGACTGACTAACTGCCTGACTGACTGAGACTGGACTGACTCACTGACTGACCGAGACTGACTGACTAACTGCCTGACTGACTGAGACTGGACTGACTGACTGACTGACTGACTAACTGACTGACTGAGACTGACTGACTGACTGCTTGACTCTCTGACTGGCTATTTCACTGACTGAATGAATGACTAAATGACTGACTGACACTGACTGACTGACTGCTTGACTACCTGACTGACTGCTTGACTGACTAACTGACTGGACAGGACTGACCGACTGACTGACTGACAGACTGACTGAATAAGGATGACTGAAAGACTGACTGAATAAGGCTGACTGACTGACTGACTGACAGACTGACTGAATAAGGCTGACCGACTGACTGACTGCCTGACTGACTGACTGACTGACCGAGACTGACTGACTGACTGACTGAGACTGGACTGGACTGACTGACTGACTGACTGACTGAGACTGACTGACTGCTTTAGTGACTAACTGACTGCACAGGACTGACCGACTGACTGACTGACTGACTGCCTGACTGACTGACTGACTGAATGACTGACTGACTGAGACTAAATGACTGACTGCTTGACTGACTGGCTGAAGGACTAACTGACTGACTGAGTGACTGACTGACTGGACTGACTGACTGAGACTGAATGACTGAGTGCTTGACTGATTGACTGTCAGACTGACTGACTGACTTCGCAAAAGGGAAAAATAAAAAAAAAGAATTATAAAATTAGAAAAAAATATTTGCATTTAAGATTTCCTTTCCGGCCGGGACTCGAACCCAGTACCACGCGCTAGGAACCCAACGGTCTAGCCATTAGGCTATCGGAGCTCTGTCGATGGAAGTCTTAAATATAATAAAAACAAAAAATGCACCTTGGTAATTATTGATTCAAACACTTTGAAATTTACAGGTCGAATAATTAAACTGACTCAGAATTTTTCTCCCTACATAAATAATCAATATTCGCAAAAGAGAAAAATTAAAAAAAAAAGAAGAAGAAATTTCAAATTAGAAACTAAAAGTATACATTGAAGATTTTCGTTCAGGCTGGGACTCGAACCCAGGGCCACTCGCTCGGAAGCCTAACACTCTAGCCATTAGTCTATGGGAGCTCTGTCGGTGGGAGTTTTAAATATAATAAAAACAAAAAATGCACCTTGGTAATTGTTTATTTAAACACTTTGAAAACTTCGTGTCGAAAAATTAAACTGACTCAGAATTTTCTTCCCTACATAAATAATCAATAATTGCAAAGGAAAGAAATTGAAAAAAAAAAAGAATTTTCAAATTAGAAAAGAAATATATACATTGAAGATATTCGCTCCGGCTGGGACTCGAACCCAGGCCACTCGCTTGGAAGACCAGCGGTCTAGCCATTAGGCTATCGGAGTTCTGTCGAGCGGAGTCTTACTGCCTGACTGATACTGCCTGACTGACAGACTGACTCACTGACTGACTGATACTGACTGACTGACTCACTGACTGACCGAGACTGACTGACTAACTGCCTGACTGACTGAGGCTGGACTGACTGACTGACTGACTGACTAACTGACTGACTGAGACTGACTGACTGACTGCTTGACTCTCTGACTGGATATTTCACTGACTGACTGAATGACTAAATGACTGACTGACACTGACTGACTGACTGCTTGACTACCTGACTGACTGCTTGACTGACTAACTGACTGGACAGGACTGACCGACTGACTAACTGACAGACTGACTGAATAAGGATGACTGACAGACTGACTGAATAAGGCTGACTGACTGACTGACTGACAGACTGACTGAATAAGGCTGACCGACTGACTGACTGCCTGACTGACTGACTGACTGAATGACTGACTGACTGACTGACCGAGACTGACTGACTGACTGACTGAGACTGGACTGGACTGACTGACTGACTGACTGACTGAGACTGACTGACTGCTTTAGTGACTAACTGACTGCACAGGACTGACCGACTGACTGACTGACTGACTGCCTGACTGACTGACTGCCTGACTGACTGACTGACTGAATGACTGACTGACTGAGACTAAATGACTGACTGCTTGACTGACTGATGAAGGACTAACTGACTGACTGAGTGACTGACTGACTGGACTGACGGACTGAGACTGAATGACTGAGTGCTTGACTGATTGACTGTCAGACTGACTGACTGACTTCGCAAAAGGGAAAAATAAAAAAAAAAAGAATTATAAAATTAGAAAAAAATATTTGCATTTAAGATTTCCTTTCCGGCTGGGATTTGAACCCAGGGCGACACTCATGGAAGCCCAACGCTCTCGCCAATATACTATCGGATCTCTGTTGATCGGTGTCTTAATTATAATAAAAATAAAAAATGCACCTTAGTAACTATTGATCTAAAATCTTTGAAATCTAAAGGTCGAATGATTAAACTGACTCAGAATTTTCTTCCGTACAATAATAATCCATATTTGCAAAAGAAAGAAATTGAAAAAAAAAAGAATCTTCAAATTAAAAGAGAAATATATACATGGAAGATTTTCGTTCCGGCCGGGACTCGAACCCAGTACCACGCGCTTGGAACCCAACGGTCTAGCCATTAGGCTATCGGAGCTCTGTCGATGGAAGTCTTAAATATAATAAAAACAAAAAATGCACCTTGTTAATTATTGATTCGAACATTTTGAAATTTACAGGTCGAATAATTAAACTGACTCAGAATTTTTCTCCCTACATAAATAATCAATATTCGCAAAAGAGAAAAATTAAAAAAAAAAGAAGAAGAAATTTCAAATTAGAAACTAAAAGCATACATTGAAGATTTTCGTTCTGGCTGGGACTCGAACCCAGGGCCACTCGCTTGGAAGCCTAACACTCTAGCCATTAGTCTATGGGAGCTCTGTCGGTGGGAGTTTTAAATATAATAAAAACAAAAAATGCACCTTGGTAATTGTTTATTTAAACACTTTGAAATCTTCGTGTCGAAAAATTAAACTGACTCAGAATTTTCTTCCCTACATAAATAATCAATAATTGCAAAGGAAAGAAATTGAAAAAAAAAGAATTTTCAAATTAGAAAAGAAATATATACATTGAAGATATTCGCTCCGGCTGGGACTCGAACCCAGGCCACTCGCTTGGAAGACCAGCGGTATAGCCATTAGGCTATCGGAGTGCTGTCGAGCGGAGTCTTACTGCCTGACTGATACTGCCTGACTGACAGACTGACTCACTGACTGACTGATACTGACTGACTGACTCACTGACTGACCGAGACTGACTGACTAACTGCCTGACTGACTGAGACTGGACTGACTGACTGACTGACTGACTGACTGACTAACTGACTGACTGAGACTGACTGACTGACTGCTTGACTCTCTGACTGGCTATTTCACTGACTGACTGAATGACTAAATGACTGACTGACACTGACTGACTGACTGCTTGACTACCTGACTGACTGCTCGACTGACTAACTGACTGGACAGGACTGACCGACTGACTGACTGACAGACTGACTGAATAAGGATGACTGACAGACTGACTGAATAAGGCTGACTGACTGACTGACTGACAGACTGACTGAATAAGGCTGACCGACTGACTGACTGCCTGACTGACTGACTGACTGACTGAATGACTGACTGACTGACTGACCGAGACTGACTGACTGACTGACTGAGACTGGACTGGACTGACTGAGACTGACTGACTGCTTTAGTGACTAACTGACTGCACAGGAATGACCGACTGACTGACTGACTGACTGCCTGACTGACTGACTGACTGAATGACTGACTGACTGAGACTAAATGACTGACTGCTTGACTGACTGGCTGATGGACTAACTGACTGACTGAGTGACTGACTGACTGGACTGACTGACTGAGACTGAATGACTGAGTGCTTGACTGATTGACTGTCAGACTGACTGACTGACTTCGCAAAAGGGGAAAAAAAAAGAATTATAAAATTAGAAAAAAATATTTGCATTTAAGATTTCCTTTCCGGCCGGGACTCGAACCCAGTACCACGCGCTAGGAACCCAACGGTCTAGCCATTAGGCTATCGGAGCTCTGTCGATTTAAGTCTTAAATATAATAAAAACAAAAAATGCACCTTGGTAATTATTGATTCAAACACTTTGAAATTTACAGGTCGAATAATTAAACTGACTCAGAATTTTTCTCCCTACATAAATAATCAATATTCGCAAAAGAGAAAAATTAAAAAAAAAAAGAAGAAGAAATTTCAAATTAGAAACAAAAAGTATACATTGAAGATTTTCGTTCAGGCTGGGACTCGAACCCAGGGCTACTCGCTCGGAAGCCTAACACTCTAGCCATTAGTCTATGGGAGCTCTGTCGGTGGGAGTTTTAAATATAATAAAAACAAAAAATGCACCTTGGTAATTGTTTATTTAAACACTTTGAAATCTTCGTGTCGAAAAATTAAACTGACTCAGAATTTTCTTCCCTACATAAATAATCAATAATTGCAAAGGAAAGAAATTGAAAAAAAAAAAGAATTTTCAAATTAGAAAAGAAATATATACATTGAAGATATTCGCTCCGGCTGGGACTCGAACCCAGGCCACTCGCTTGGAAGACCAGCGGTCTAGCCATTAGGCTATCGGAGTTCTGTCGAGCGGAGTCTTACTGCCTGACTGATACTGCCTGACTGACAGACTGACTCACTGACTGACTGATACTGACTGACTGACTCACTGACTGACCGAGACTGACTGACTAACTGCCTGACTGACTGAGGCTGGACTGACTGACTGACTGACTGACTAACTGACTGACTGAGACTGACTGACTGACTGCTTGACTCTCTGACTGGATATTTCACTGACTGACTGAATGACTAAATGACTGACTGACACTGACTGACTGACTGCTTGACTACCTGACTGACTGCTTGACTGACTAACTGACTGGACAGGACTGACCGACTGACTGACTGACAGACTGACTGAATAAGGATGACTGACAGACTGACTGAATAAGGCTGACTGACTGACTGACTGACAGACTGACTGAATAAGGCTGACCGACTGACTGACTGCCTGACTGACTGACTGACTGAATGACTGACTGACTGACTGACCGAGACTGACTGACTGACTGACCGAGACTGACTGACTGACTGACTGAGACTGGACTGGACTGACTGACTGACTGACTGACTGAGACTGACTGACTGCTTTAGTGACTAACTGACTGCACAGGACTGACCGACTGACTGACTGACTGACTGCCTGACTGACTGACTGACTGAATGACTGACTGACTGAGACTTAATGACTGACTGCTTGACTGACTGATGAAGGACTAACTGACTGACTGAGTGACTGACTGACTGGACTGACGGACTGAGACTGAATGACTGAGTGCTTGACTGATTGACTGTCAGACTGACTGACTGACTTCGCAAAAGGGAAAAATAAAAAAAAAAGAATTATAAAATTAGAAAAAAATATTTGCATTTAAGATTTCCTTTCCGGCTGGGATTTGAACCCAGGGCGACACTCATGGAAGCCCAACGCTCTCGCCAATATACTATCGGATCTCTGTTGATCGGTGTCTTAATTATAATAAAAACAAAAAATGCACCTTAGTAACTATTGATCTAAAATCTTTGAAATCTAAAGGTCGAATGATTAAACTGACTCAGAATTTTCTTCCGTACAATAATAATCCATATTTGCAAAAGAAAGAAATTGAAAAAAAAAAAAAGAATCTTCAAATTAAAAGAGAAATATATACATGGAAGATTTTCGTTCCGGCCGGGACTCGAACCCAGTACCACGCGCTTGGAACCCAACGGTCTAGCCATTAGGCTATCGGAGCTCTGTCGATGGAAGTCTTAAATATAATAAAAACAAAAAATGCACCTTGTTAATTATTGATTCGAACATTTTGAAATTTACAGGTCGAATAATTAAACTGACTCAGAATTTTTCTCCCTACATAAATAATCAATATTCGCAAAAGAGAAAAATTAAAAAAAAAAGAAGAAGAAATTTCAAATTAGAAACTAAAAGTATACATTGAAGATTTTCGTTCAGGCTGGGACTCGAACCCAGGGCCACTCGCTCGGAAGCCTAACACTCTAGCCATTAGTCTATGGGAGCTCTGTCGGTGGGAGTTTTAAATATAATAAAAACAAAAAATGCACCTTGGTAATTGTTTATTTAAACACTTTGAAATCTTCGTGTCGAAAAATTAAACTGACTCAGAATTTTCTTCCCTACATAAATAATCAATAATTGCAAAGGAAAGAAATTGAAAAAAAAAAAGAATTTTCAAATTAGAAAAGAAATATATACATTGAAGATATTCGCTCCGGCTGGGACTCGAACCCAGGCCACTCGCTTGGAAGACCAGCGGTCTAGCCATTAGGCTATCGGAGTTCTGTCGAGCGGAGTCTTACTGCCTGACTGATACTGCCTGACTGACAGACTGACTCACTGACTGACTGATACTGACTGACTGACTCACTGACTGACCGAGACTGACTGACTAACTGCCTGACTGACTGAGGCTGGACTGACTGACTGACTGACTGACTAACTGACTGACTGAGACTGACTGACTGAGACTGACTGACTGACTGCTTGACTCTCTGACTGGATATTTCACTGACTGACTGAATGACTAAATGACTGACTGACACTGACTGACTGACTGCTTGACTACCTGACTGACTGCTTGACTGACTAACTGACTGGACAGGACTGACCGACTGACTGACTGACAGACTGACTGAATAAGGATGACTGACAGACTGACTGAATAAGGCTGACTGACTGACTGACTGACAGACTGACTGAATAAGGCTGACCGACTGACTGACTGCCTGACTGACTGACTGACTGAATGACTGACTGACTGACTGACCGAGACTGACTGACTGACTGACTGAGACTGGACTGGACTGACTGACTGACTGACTGACTGAGACTGACTGACTGCTTTAGTGACTAACTGACTGCACAGGACTGACCGACTGACTGACTGACTGACTGCCTGACTGACTGACTGCCTGACTGACTGACTGACTGAATGACTGACTGACTGAGACTAAATGACTGACTGCTTGACTGACTGATGAAGGACTAACTGACTGACTGAGTGACTGACTGACTGGACTGACGGACTGAGACTGAATGACTGAGTGCTTGACTGATTGACTGTCAGACTGACTGACTGACTTCGCAAAAGGGAAAAATAAAAAAAAAAAAAAGAATTATAAAATTAGAAAAAAATATTTGCATTTAAGATTTCCTTTCCGGCTGGGATTTGAACCCAGGGCGACACTCATGGAAGCCCAACGCTCTCGCCAATATACTATCGGATCTCTGTTGATCGGTGTCTTAATTATAATAAAAATAAAAAATGCACCTTAGTAACTATTGATCTAAAATCTTTGAAATCTAAAGGTCGAATGATTAAACTGACTCAGAATTTTCTTCCGTACAATAATAATCCATATTTGCAAAAGAAAGAAATTGAAAAAAAAAAAGAATCTTCAAATTAAAAGAGAAATATATACATGGAAGATTTTCGTTCCGGCCGGGACTCGAACCCAGTACCACGCGCTTGGAACCCAACGGTCTAGCCATTAGGCTATCGGAGCTCTGTCGATGGAAGTCTTAAATATAATAAAAACAAAAAATGCACCTTGTTAATTATTGATTCGAACATTTTGAAATTTACAGGTCGAATAATTAAACTGACTCAGAATTTTTCTCCCTACATAAATAATCAATATTCGCAAAAGAGAAAAATTAAAAAAAAAAGAAGAAGAAATTTCAAATTAGAAACTAAAAGCATACATTGAAGATTTTCGTTCTGGCTGGGACTCGAACCCAGGGCCACTCGCTTGGAAGCCTAACACTCTAGCCATTAGTCTATGGGAGCTCTGTCGGTGGGAGTTTTAAATATAATAAAAACAAAAAATGCACCTTGGTAATTGTTTATTTAAACACTTTGAAATCTTCGTGTCGAAAAATTAAACTGACTCAGAATTTTCTTCCCTACATAAATAATCAATAATTGCAAAGGAAAGAAATTGAAAAAAAAAGAATTTTCAAATTAGAAAAGAAATATATACATTGAAGATATTCGCTCCGGCTGGGACTCGAACCCAGGCCACTCGCTTGGAAGACCAGCGGTATAGCCATTAGGCTATCGGAGTGCTGTCGAGCGGAGTCTTACTGCCTGACTGATACTGCCTGACTGACAGACTGACTCACTGACTGACTGATACTGACTGACTGACTCACTGACTGACCGAGACTGACTGACTAACTGCCTGACTGACTGAGACTGGACTGACTGACTGACTGACTGACTGACTGACTAACTGACTGACTGAGACTGACTGACTGACTGCTTGACTCTCTGACTGGCTATTTCACTGACTGACTGAATGACTAAATGACTGACTGACACTGACTGACTGACTGCTTGACTACCTGACTGACTGCTCGACTGACTAACTGACTGGACAGGACTGACCGACTGACTGACTGACAGACTGACTGAATAAGGATGACTGACAGACTGACTGAATAAGGCTGACTGACTGACTGACTGACAGACTGACTGAATAAGGCTGACCGACTGACTGACTGCCTGACTGACTGACTGACTGACTGAATGACTGACTGAATGACTGACCGAGACTGACTGACTGACTGACTGAGACTGGACTGGACTGACTGAGACTGACTGACTGCTTTAGTGACTAACTGACTGCACAGGAATGACCGACTGACTGACTGACTGACTGCCTGACTGACTGACTGACTGAATGACTGACTGACTGAGACTAAATGACTGACTGCTTGACTGACTGGCTGATGGACTAACTGACTGACTGAGTGACTGACTGACTGGACTGACTGACTGAGACTGAATGACTGAGTGCTTGACTGATTGACTGTCAGACTGACTGACTGACTTCGCAAAAGGGGAAAAAAAAAAAAAGAATTATAAAATTAGAAAAAAATATTTGCATTTAAGATTTCCTTTCCGGCCGGGACTCGAACCCAGTACCACGCGCTAGGAACCCAACGGTCTAGCCATTAGGCTATCGGAGCTCTGTCGATTTAAGTCTTAAATATAATAAAAACAAAAAATGCACCTTGGTAATTATTGATTCAAACACTTTGAAATTTACAGGTCGAATAATTAAACTGACTCAGAATTTTTCTCCCTACATAAATAATCAATATTCGCAAAAGAGAAAAATTAAAAAAAAAAGAAGAAGAAATTTCAAATTAGAAACTAAAAGTATACATTGAAGACTTTCGTTCAGGCTGGGACTCGAACCCAGGGCTACTCGCTCGGAAGCCTAACACTCTAGCCATTAGTCTATGGGAGCTCTGTCGGTGGGAGTTTTAAATATAATAAAAACAAAAAATGCACCTTGGTAATTGTTTATTTAAACACTTTGAAATCTTCGTGTCGAAAAATTAAACTGACTCAGAATTTTCTTCCCTACATAAATAATCAATAATTGCAAAGGAAAGAAATTGAAAAAAAAAAAGAATTTTCAAATTAGAAAAGAAATATATACATTGAAGATATTCGCTCCGGCTGGGACTCGAACCCAGGCCACTCGCTTGGAAGACCAGCGGTCTAGCCATTAGGCTATCGGAGTTCTGTCGAGCGGAGTCTTACTGCCTGACTGATACTGCCTGACTGACAGACTGACTCACTGACTGACTGATACTGACTGACTGACTCACTGACTGACCGAGACTGACTGACTAACTGCCTGACTGACTGAGGCTGGACTGACTGACTGACTGACTGACTAACTGACTGACTGAGACTGACTGACTGACTGCTTGACTCTCTGACTGGATATTTCACTGACTGACTGAATGACAAAATGACTGACTGACACTGACTGACTGACTGCTTGACTACCTGACTGACTGCTTGACTGACTAACTGACTGGACAGGACTGACCGACTGACTGACTGACAGACTGACTGAATAAGGATGACTGACAGACTGACTGAATAAGGCTGACTGACTGACTGACTGACAGACTGACTGAATAAGGCTGACCGACTGACTGACTGCCTGACTGACTGACTGACTGAATGACTGACTGACTGACTGACCGAGACTGACTGACTGACTGACCGAGACTGACTGACTGACTGACTGAGACTGGACTGGACTGACTGACTGACTGACTGACTGAGACTGACTGACTGCTTTAGTGACTAACTGACTGCACAGGACTGACCGACTGACTGACTGACTGACTGCCTGACTGACTGACTGACTGAATGACTGACTGACTGAGACTAAATGACTGACTGCTTGACTGACTGGCTGAAGGACTAACTGACTGACTGAGTGACTGACTGACTGGACTGACGGACTGAGACTGAATGACTGAGTGCTTGACTGATTGACTGTCAGACTGACTGACTGACTTCGCAAAAGGGAAAAATAAAAAAAAAAGAATTATAAAATTAGAAAAAAATATTTGCATTTAAGATTTCCTTTCCGGCTGGGATTTGAACCCAGGGCGACACTCATGGAAGCCCAACGCTCTCGCCAATATACTATCGGATCTCTGTTGATCGGTGTCTTAATTATAATAAAAACAAAAAATGCACCTTAGTAACTATTGATCTAAAATCTTTGAAATCTAAAGGTCGAATGATTAAACTGACTCAGAATTTTCTTCCGTACAATAATAATCCATATTTGCAAAAGAAAGAAATTGAAAAAAAAAAAAGAATCTTCAAATTAAAAGAGAAATATATACATGGAAGATTTTCGTTCCGGCCGGGACTCGAACCCAGTACCACGCGCTTGGAACCCAACGGTCTAGCCATTAGGCTATCGGAGCTCTGTCGATGGAAGTCTTAAATATAATAAAAACAAAAAATGCACCTTGTTAATTATTGATTCGAACATTTTGAAATTTACAGGTCGAATAATTAAACTGACTCAGAATTTTTCTCCCTACATAAATAATCAATATTCGCAAAAGAGAAAAATTAAAAAAAAAAGAAGAAGAAATTTCAAATTAGAAACTAAAAGTATACATTGAAGATTTTCGTTCAGGCTGGGACTCGAACCCAGGGCCACTCGCTCGGAAGCCTAACACTCTAGCCATTAGTCTATGGGAGCTCTGTCGGTGGGAGTTTTAAATATAATAAAAACAAAAAATGCACCTTGGTAATTGTTTATTTAAACACTTTGAAATCTTCGTGTCGAAAAATTAAACTGACTCAGAATTTTCTTCCCTACATAAATAATCAATAATTGCAAAGGAAAGAAATTGAAAAAAAAAAAGAATTTTCAAATTAGAAAAGAAATATATACATTGAAGATATTCGCTCCGGCTGGGACTCGAACCCAGGCCACTCGCTTGGAAGACCAGCGGTCTAGCCATTAGGCTATCGGAGTTCTGTCGAGCGGAGTCTTACTGCCTGACTGATACTGCCTGACTGACAGACTGACTCACTGACTGACTGATACTGACTGACTGACTCACTGACTGACCGAGACTGACTGACTAACTGCCTGACTGACTGAGGCTGGACTGACTGACTGACTGACTGACTAACTGACTGACTGAGACTGACTGACTGACTGCTTGACTCTCTGACTGGATATTTCACTGACTGACTGAATGACTAAATGACTGACTGACACTGACTGACTGACTGCTTGACTACCTGACTGACTGCTTGACTGACTAACTGACTGGACAGGACTGACCGACTGACTGACTGACAGACTGACTGAATAAGGATGACTGACAGACTGACTGAATAAGGCTGACTGACTGACTGACTGACAGACTGACTGAATAAGGCTGACCGACTGACTGACTGCCTGACTGACTGACTGACTGAATGACTGACTGACTGACTGACCGAGACTGACTGACTGACTGACTGAGACTGGACTGGACTGACTGACTGACTGACTGACTGAGACTGACTGACTGCTTTAGTGACTAACTGACTGCACAGGACTGACCGACTGACTGACTGACTGACTGCCTGACTGACTGACTGACTGAATGACTGACTGACTGAGACTAAATGACTGACTGCTTGACTGACTGATGAAGGACTAACTGACTGACTGAGTGACTGACTGACTGGACTGACGGACTGAGACTGAATGACTGAGTGCTTGACTGATTGACTGTCAGACTGACTGACTGACTTCGCAAAAGGGAAAAATAAAAAAAAAAGAATTATAAAATTAGAAAAAAATATTTGCATTTAAGATTTCCTTTCCGGCTGGGATTTGAACCCAGGGCGACACTCATTGAAGCCCAACGCTCTCGCCAATATACTATCGGATCTCTGTTGATCGGTGTCTTAATTATAATAAAAACAAAAAATGCACCTTAGTAACTATTGATCTAAAATCTTTGAAATCTAAAGGTCGAATGATTAAACTGACTCAGAATTTTCTTCCGTACAATAATAATCCATATTTGCAAAAGAAAGAAATTGAAAAAAAAAGAATCTTCAAATTAAAAGAGAAATATATACATGGAAGATTTTCGTTCCGGCCGGGACTCGAACCCAGTACCACGCGCTTGGAACCCAACGGTCTAGCCATTAGGCTATCGGAGCTCTGTCGATGGAAGTCTTAAATATAATAAAAACAAAAAATGCACCTTGTTAATTATTGATTCGAACATTTTGAAATTTACAGGTCGAAAAATTAAACTGACTCAGAATTTTTCTCCCTACATAAATAATCAATATTCGCAAAAGAGAAAAATTAAAAAAAAAAGAAGAAGAAATTTCAAATTAGAAACTAAAAGCATACATTGAAGATTTTCGTGGCTGGGACTCGAACCCAGGGCCACTCGCTTGGAAGCCTAACACTCTAGCCATTAGTCTATGGGAGCTCTGTCGGTGGGAGTTTTAAATATAATAAAAACAAAAAATGCACCTTGGTAATTGTTTATTTAAACACTTTGAAATCTTCGTGTCGAAAAATTAAACTGACTCAGAATTTTCTTCCCTACATAAATAATCAATAATTGCAAAGGAAAGAAATTGAAAAAAAAAGAATTTTCAAATTAGAAAAGAAATATATACATTGAAGATATTCGCTCCGGCTGGGACTCGAACCCAGGCCACTCGCTTGGAAGACCAGCGGTATAGCTATTAGGCTATCGGAGTGCTGTCGAGCGGAGTCTTACTGCCTGACTGATACTGCCTGACTGACAGACTGACTCACTGACTGACTGATACTGACTGACTGACTCACTGACTGACCGAGACTGACTGACTAACTGCCTGACTGACTGAGACTGGACTGACTGACTGACTGACTGACTGACTGACTAACTGACTGACTGAGACTGACTGACTGACTGAGACTGGACTGACTGACTGACTGACTGACTGACTGACTAACTGACTGACTGAGACTGACTGACTGACTGCTTGACTCTCTGACTGGCTATTTCACTGACTGACTGAATGACTAAATGACTGACTGACACTGACTGACTGACTGCTTGACTACCTGACTGACTGCTCGACTGACTAACTGACTGGACAGGACTGACCGACTGACTGACTGACAGACTGACAGAATAAGGATGACTGACAGACTGACTGAATAAGGCTGACTGACTGACTGACTGACAGACTGACTGAATAAGGCTGACCGACTGACTGACTGCCTGACTGACTGCCTGACTGACTGACTGACTGAATGACTGACTGACTGACTGACCGAGACTGACTGACTGACTGAGACTGGACTGGACTGACTGACTGACTGACTGACTGAGACTGACTGACTGCTTTAGTGACTAACTGACTGCACAGGAATGACCGACTGACTGACTGACTGACTGCCTGACTGACTGACTGACTGACTGCCTGACTGACTGAGACTAAATGACTGACTGCTTGACTGACTGGCTGATGGACTAACTGACTGACTGAGTGACTGACTGACTGGACTGACTGACTGAGACTGAATGACTGAGTGCTTGACTGATTGACTGTCAGACTGACTGACTGACTTCGCAAAAGGGGAAAAAAAAAAGAATTATAAAATTAGAAAAAAATATTTGCATTTAAGATTTCCTTTCCGGCCGGGACTCGAACCCAGTACCACGCGCTAGGAACCCAACGGTCTAGCCATTAGGCTATCGGAGCTCTATCGATTTAAGTCTTAAATATAATAAAAACAAAAAATGCACCTTGGTAATTATTGATTCAAACACTTTGAAATTTACAGGTCGAATAATTAAACTGACTCAGAATTTTTCTCCCTACATAAATAATCAATATTCGCAAAAGAGAAAAATTAAAAAAAAAAGAAGAAGAAATTTCAAATTAGAAACTAAAAGTATACATTGAAGATTTTCGTTCAGGCTGGGACTCGAACCCAGGGCCACTCGCTTGGAAGCCTAACACTCTAGCCATTAGTCTATGGGAGCTCTGTCGGTGGGAGTTTTAAATATAATAAAAACAAAAAATGCACCTTATTAATTGTTTATTTAAACACTTTGAAATCTTCGTGTCGAAAAATTAAACTGACTCAGAATTTTCTTCCCTACATAAATAATCAATAATTGCAAAGGAAAGAAATTGAAAAAAAAAAGAATTTTCAAATTAGAAAAGAAATATATACATTGAAGATATTCGCTCCGGCTGGGACTCGAACCCAGGCCACTCGCTTGGAAGACCAGCGGTCTAGCCATTAGGCTATCGGAGTTCTGTCGAGCGGAGTCTTACTGCCTGACTGATACTGCCTGACTGACAGACTGACTCACTGACTGACTGATAATGACTGACTGACTCACTGACTGACCGAGACTGACTGACTAACTGCCTGACTGACTGAGACTGGACTGACTGACTGACTGACTGACTGACTGAGACTGACTGACTGCTTTAGTGACTAACTGACTGCACAGGACTGACCGACTGACTGACTGACTGACTGCCTGACTGACTGACTGACTGAATGACTGACTGACTGAGACTAAATGACTGACTGCTTGACTGACTGATGAAGGACTAACTGACTGACTGAGTGACTGACTGACTGGACTGACGGACTGAGACTGAATGACTGAGTGCTTGACTGATTGACTGTCAGACTGACTGACTGACTTCGCAAAAGGGAAAAATAAAAAAAAAAGAATTATAAAATTAGAAAAAAATATTTGCATTTAAGATTTCCTTTCCGGCTGGGATTTGAACCCAGGGCGACACTCATGGAAGCCCAACGCTCTCGCCAATATACTATCGGATCTCTGTTGATCGGTGTCTTAATTATAATAAAAACAAAAAATGCACCTTAGTAACTATTGATCTAAAATCTTTGAAATCTAAAGGTCGAATGATTAAACTGACTCAGAATTTTCTTCCGTACAATAATAATCCATATTTGCAAAAGAAAGAAATTGAAAAAAAAAGAATCTTCAAATTAAAAGAGAAATATATACATGGAAGATTTTCGTTCCGGCCGGGACTCGAACCCAGTACCACGCGCTTGGAACCCAACGGTCTAGCCATTAGGCTATCGGAGCTCTGTCGATGGAAGTCTTAAATATAATAAAAACAAAAAATGCACCTTGTTAATTATTGATTCGAACATTTTGAAATTTACAGGTCGAAAAATTAAACTGACTCAGAATTTTTCTCCCTACATAAATAATCAATATTCGCAAAAGAGAAAAATTAAAAAAAAAAGAAGAAGAAATTTCAAATTAGAAACTAAAAGCATACATTGAAGATTTTCGTGGCTGGGACTCGAACCCAGGGCCACTCGCTTGGAAGCCTAACACTCTAGCCATTAGTCTATGGGAGCTCTGTCGGTGGGAGTTTTAAATATAATAAAAACAAAAAATGCACCTTGGTAATTGTTTATTTAAACACTTTGAAATCTTCGTGTCGAAAAATTAAACTGACTCAGAATTTTCTTCCCTACATAAATAATCAATAATTGCAAAGGAAAGAAATTGAAAAAAAAAGAATTTTCAAATTAGAAAAGAAATATATACATTGAAGATATTCGCTCCGGCTGGGACTCGAACCCAGGCCACTCGCTTGGAAGACCAGCGGTATAGCTATTAGGCTATCGGAGTGCTGTCGAGCGGAGTCTTACTGCCTGACTGATACTGCCTGACTGACAGACTGACTCACTGACTGACTGATACTGACTGACTGACTCACTGACTGACCGAGACTGACTGACTAACTGCCTGACTGACTGAGACTGGACTGACTGACTGACTGACTGACTGACTGACTAACTGACTGACTGAGACTGACTGACTGACTGAGACTGGACTGACTGACTGACTGACTGACTGACTGACTAACTGACTGACTGAGACTGACTGACTGACTGCTTGACTCTCTGACTGGCTATTTCACTGACTGACTGAATGACTAAATGACTGACTGACACTGACTGACTGACTGCTTGACTACCTGACTGACTGCTCGACTGACTAACTGACTGGACAGGACTGACCGACTGACTGACTGACAGACTGACAGAATAAGGATGACTGACAGACTGACTGAATAAGGCTGACTGACTGACTGACTGACAGACTGACTGAATAAGGCTGACCGACTGACTGACTGCCTGACTGACTGCCTGACTGACTGACTGACTGAATGACTGACTGACTGACTGACCGAGACTGACTGACTGACTGAGACTGGACTGGACTGACTGACTGACTGACTGACTGAGACTGACTGACTGCTTTAGTGACTAACTGACTGCACAGGAATGACCGACTGACTGACTGACTGACTGCCTGACTGACTGACTGACTGACTGCCTGACTGACTGAGACTAAATGACTGACTGCTTGACTGACTGGCTGATGGACTAACTGACTGACTGAGTGACTGACTGACTGGACTGACTGACTGAGACTGAATGACTGAGTGCTTGACTGATTGACTGTCAGACTGACTGACTGACTTCGCAAAAGGGGAAAAAAAAAAGAATTATAAAATTAGAAAAAAATATTTGCATTTAAGATTTCCTTTCCGGCCGGGACTCGAACCCAGTACCACGCGCTAGGAACCCAACGGTCTAGCCATTAGGCTATCGGAGCTCTATCGATTTAAGTCTTAAATATAATAAAAACAAAAAATGCACCTTGGTAATTATTGATTCAAACACTTTGAAATTTACAGGTCGAATAATTAAACTGACTCAGAATTTTTCTCCCTACATAAATAATCAATATTCGCAAAAGAGAAAAATTAAAAAAAAAAGAAGAAGAAATTTCAAATTAGAAACTAAAAGTATACATTGAAGATTTTCGTTCAGGCTGGGACTCGAACCCAGGGCCACTCGCTTGGAAGCCTAACACTCTAGCCATTAGTCTATGGGAGCTCTGTCGGTGGGAGTTTTAAATATAATAAAAACAAAAAATGCACCTTATTAATTGTTTATTTAAACACTTTGAAATCTTCGTGTCGAAAAATTAAACTGACTCAGAATTTTCTTCCCTACATAAATAATCAATAATTGCAAAGGAAAGAAATTGAAAAAAAAAAAGAATTTTCAAATTAGAAAAGAAATATATACATTGAAGATATTCGCTCCGGCTGGGACTCGAACCCAGGCCACTCGCTTGGAAGACCAGCGGTCTAGCCATTAGGCTATCGGAGTTCTGTCGAGCGGAGTCTTACTGCCTGACTGATACTGCCTGACTGACAGACTGACTCACTGACTGACTGATAATGACTGACTGACTCACTGACTGACCGAGACTGACTGACTAACTGCCTGACTGACTGAGACTGGACTGACTGACTGACTGACTGACTGACTGACTAACTGACTGACTGAGACTGACTGACTGACTGCTTGACTCTCTGACTGGCTATTTCACTGACTGACTGAATGACTAAATGACTGACTGACACTGACTGACTGACTGCTTGACTACCTGACTGACAGCTTGACTGACTAACTGACTGGACAGGACTGACCGACTGACTGACTGACAGACTGACTGAATAAGGATGACTGACAGACTGACTGAATAAGGCTGACTGATTGACTGACTGACAGACTGACTGAATAAGGCTGACCGACTGACTGACTGCCTGACTGACTGCCTGACTGACTGACTGACTGAATGACTGACTGACTGACTGACCGAGACTGACTGACTGACTGAGACTGGACTGGACTGACTGACTGACTGACTGACTGACTGAGACTGACTGACTGCTTTAGTGACTAACTGACTGCACAGGATTGACCGACTGACTGACTGACTGACTTCGCAAAAGGGAAAAATAAAAAAAAAAGAATTATAAAATTAGAAAAAAATATTTGCATTTAAGATTTCCTTTCCGGCTGGGATTTGAACCCAGGGCGACACTTATGGAAGCCCAACGCTCTCGCCAATATACTATCGGATCTCTGTTGATCGGTGTCTTAATTATAATAAAAACAAAAAATGCACCTTAGTAATTATTGATCTAAAATCTTTGAAATCTAAAGGTCGAATGATTAAACTGACTCAGAATTTTCTTCCGTACATAAATAATCCATATTTGCAAAAGAAAGAAATTGAAAAAAAAAAGAATCTTGAAATTAGAAGAGAAATATATACATGGAAGATTTTCGTTCCGGCCGGGACTCGAACCCAGTACCACGCGCTTGGAACCCAACGGTCTAGCCATTAGGCTATCGGAGCTCTGTCGATGGAAGTCTTAAATATAATAAAAACAAAAAATGCACCTTGGTAATTATTGATTCAAACACTTTGAAATTTACAGGTCGAATAATTAAACTGACTCAGAATTTTTCTCCCTACATAAATAATCAATATTCGCAAAAGAGAAAAATAAAAAAAAAAAGAAGAAGAAATTTCAAATTAGAAACTAAAAGTATACATTGAAGATTTTCGTTCAGGCTGGGACTCGAACCCAGGGCCACAAGCTTGGAAGCCTAACACTCTAGCCATTAGTCTATGGGAGCTCTGTCGGTGGGAGTTTTAAATATAATAAAAACAAAAAATGCACCTTGGTAATTGTTTATTTAAACACTTTGAAATCTTCGTGTCGAAAAATTAAACTGACTCAGAATTTTCTTCCCTACATAAATAATCAATAATTGCAAAGGAAAGAAATTGAAAAAAAAAGAATTTTCAAATTAGAAAAGAAATATATACATTGAAGATATTCGCTCCGGCTGGGACTCGAACCCAGGCCACTCGCTTGGAAGACCAGCGGTCTAGCCATTAGGCTATCGGAGTTCTGTCGAGCGGAGTCTTACTGCCTGACTGATAGTGCCTGAGTGACAGACTGACTCACTGACTGCTGATACTGACTGACTGACTCACTGACTGACCGAGACTGACTGACTAACTGCCTGACTGACTGAGACTGGACTGACTGACTGACTGACTGACTGACTGACTAACTGACTGACTGAGACTGACTGACTGACTGCTTGACTCTCTGACTGGCTATTTCACTGACTGACTGAATGACTAAATGACTGACTGACACTGACTGACTGACTGCTTGACTACCTGACTGACTGCTTGACTGACTAACTGACTGGACAGGACTGACCGACTGACTGACTGACAGACTGACTGAATAAGGATGACTGACAGACTGACTGAATAAGGCTGACTGACTGACTGACTGACAGACTGACTGAATAAGGCTGACCGACTGACTGACTGCCTGACTGACTGACTGAATGACTGACTGACTGACTGACCGAGACTGACTGACTGACTGACTGAGACTGGACTGGACTGACTGACTGACTGACTGACTGAGACTGACTGACTGCTTTAGTGACTAACTGACTGCACAGGACTGACCGACTGACTGACTGACTGACTGCCTGACTGACTGACTGACTGAATGACTGACTGACTGAGACTAAATGACTGACTGCTTGACTGACTGGCTGAAAGACTAACTGACTGACTGAGTGACTGACTGACTGGACTGACTGACTGAGACTGAATGAATGAGTGCTTGACTGATTGACTGTCAGACTGACTGACTGACTTCGCAAAAGGGAAAAATAAAAAAAAAAAAGAATTATAAAATTAGAAAAAAATATTTGCATTTAAGATTTCCTTTCCGGCCGGGACTCGAACCCAGTACCACGCGCTAGGAACCTAAAGGTCTAGCCATTAGGCTATCGGAGCTCTGTCGATGGAAGTCTTAAATATAATAAAAACAAAAAATGCTCCTTGGTAATTATTGATTCAAACACTTTGAAATTTACAGGTCGAATAATTAAACTGACTCAGAATTTTTCTCCCTACATAAATAATCAATATTCGCAAAAGAGAAAAATTTAAAAAAAAGAAGAAGAAGAAATTTCAAATTAGAAACTAAAAGTATACATTGAAGATTTTCGTTCAGGCTGGGACTCGAACCCAGGGCCACTCGCTTGGAAGCCTAACACTCTAGCCATTAGTCTATGGGAGCTCTGCCGGGGGGCGTTTTAAATATAATAAAAACAAAAAATGCACCTTGGTAATTGTTTATTTAAACACTTTGAAATCTTCGTGTCGAAAAATTAAACTGACTCAGAATTTTCTTCCCTACATAAATAATCAATAATTGCAAAGGAAAGAAATTGAAAAAAAAAAGAATTTTTAAATTAGAAAAGAAATATATACATTGAAGATATTCGCTCCGGCTGGGACTCGAACCCAGGCCACTCGCTTGGAAGACCAGCGGTCTAGCCATTAGGCTATCGGAGTTCTATCGAGCGGAGTCTTACTGCCTGACTGATACTGCCTGACTGACAGACTGACTCACTGACTGACTGATACTGACTGACTGACTCACTGACTGACCGAGACTGACTGACTAACTGCCTGACTGACTGAGACTGGACTGACTGACTGACTGACTGACTGACTGAGACTGACTGACTGACTGCTTGACTCTCTGACTGGCTATTTCACTGACTGACTGAATGAATAATGACTGACTGACACTGACTGACTGACTGCTTGACTACCTGACTGACTGCTTGACTGACTAACTGACTGGACAGGACTGACCGACTGACTGACTGACAGACTGACTGAATAAGGATGACTGACAGACTGACTGAATAAGGCTGACTGACTGACTGACTGACAGACTGACTGAATAAGGCTGACCGACTGACTGACTGCCTGACTGACTGACTGACTGAATGACTGACTGACTGACTGACCGAGACTGACTGACTGACTGACTGAGACTGGACTGGACTGACTGACTGACTGACTGACTGAGACTGACTGACTGCTTTAGTGACTAACTGACTGCACAGGACTGACCGACTGACTGACTGACTGACTGCCTGACTGACTGAATGACTGACTGACTGAGACTAAATGACTGACTGCTTGACTGACTGGCTGAAGTACTAACTGACTGACTGACTGGACTGACTGACTGAGACTGAATGACTGAGTGCTTGACTGATTGACTGTCAGACTGACTGACTGACTTCGCAAAAGGGAAAAATAAAAAAAAATAATTATAAAATTAGAAAAAAATATTTGCAAAGATTTCCTTTCCGGCCGGGACTCGAACCCAGTACCACGCGCTAGGAACCCAACGGTCTAGCCATTAGGCTATCGGAGCTCTGTCGATGGAAGTCTTAAATATAATAAAAACAAAAAATGCACCTTGGTAATAATTGATTCAAACACTTTGAAATTTACAGGTCGAATAATTAAACTGACTCAGAATTTTTCTCCCTACATAAATAATCAATATTCGCAAAAGAGAAAAATTAAAAAAAAAAGAAGAAGAAATTTCAAATTAGAAACTAAAAGTATACATTGAAGATTTTCGTACAGGCTGGGACTCGAACCCAGGGCCACTCGCTTGGAAGCCTAACACTCTAGCCATTAGTCTATGGGAGCTCTGTCGGTGGGAGTTTTAAATATAATAAAAACAAAAAATGCACCTTGGTAATTGTTTATTTAAACACTTTGAAATCTTCGTGTCGAAAAATTAAACTGACTCAGAATTTTCTTCCCTACATAAATAATCAATCATTGCAAAGGAAAGAAATTGAAAAAAAAAAAGAATTTTCAAATTAGAAAAGAAATATATACATTGAAGATATTCGCTCCGGCTGGGACTCGAACCCAGGCCACTCGCTTGGAAGACCAGCGGTCTAGCCATTAGGCTATCGGAGTTCTGTCGAGCGGAGTCTTACTGCCTGACTGATAGTGCCTGACTGATAGTGCCTGACTGACAGACTGACTCACTGACTGCTGATACTGACTGACTGACTCATTGACTGACCGAGACTGACTGACTAACTGCCTGACTGACTGAGACTGGACTGACTGACTGACTGACTGACTGACTGACTAACTGACTGACTGAGACTGACTGACTGACTGCTTGACTCTCTGACTGGCTATTTCACTGACTGACTGAATGACTAAATGACTGACTGACACTGACTGACTGACTGCTTGACTACCTGACTGACTGCTTGACTGACTAACTGACTGGACAGGACTGACCGACTGACTGACTGACAGACTGACTGAATAAGGATGACTGACAGACTGACTGAATAAGGCTGACTGACTGACTGACTGACAGACTGACTGAATAAGGCTGACCGACTGACTGACTGCCTGACTGACTGACTGAATGACTGACTGACTGACTGACTGACCGAGACTGACTGACTGACTGACTGAGACTGGACTGGACTGACTGACTGACTGACTGACTGAGACTGACTGACTGCTTTAGTGACTAACTGACTGCACAGGACTGACCGACTGACTGACTGACTGACTGCCTGACTGACTGACTGACTGAATGACTGACTGACTGAGACTAAATGACTGACTGCTTGACTGACTGGCTGAAAGACTAACTGACTGACTGAGTGACTGACTGACTGGACTGACTGACTGAGACTGAATGAATGAGTGCTTGACTGATTGACTGTCAGACTGACTGACTGACTTCGCAAAAGGGAAAAATAAAAAAAAAAGAATTATAAAATTAGAAAAAAATATTTGCATTTAAGATTTCCTTTCCGGCCGGGACTCGAACCCAGTACCACGCGCTAGGAACCCAACGGTCTAGCCATTAGGCTATCGGAGCTCTGTCGATGGAAGTCTTAAATATAATAAAAACAAAAAATGCACCTTGGTAATTATTGATTCAAACACTTTGAAATTTACAGGTCGAATATTTAAACTGACTCAGAATTTTTCTCCCTACATAAATAATCAATATTTGCAAAAGAGAAAAATTAAAAAAAAAAAGAAGATGAAATTTCAAATTAGAAACTAAAAGTATACATTGAAGATTTTCGTTCAGGCTGGGACTCGAACCCAGGGCCACTCGCTTGGAAGCCTAACACTCTAGCCATTAGTCTATGGGAGCTCTGTCGGGGGGAGTTTTAAATATAATAAAAACAAAAAATGCACCTTGGTAATTGTTTATTTAAACACTTTGAAATCTTCGTGTCGAAAAATTAAACTGACTCAGAATTTTCTTCCCTACATAAATAATCAATAATTGCAAAGGAAAGAAATTGAAAAAAAAAAGAATTTTTAAATTAGAAAAGAAATATATACATTGAAGATATTCGCTCCGGCTGGGACTCGAACCCAGGCCACTCACTTGGAAGACCAGCGGTCTAGCCATTAGGCTATCGGAGTTCTATCGAGCGGAGTCTTACTGCCTGACTGACAGACTGACTCACTGACTGACTGATACTGACTGACTCACTGACTGACCGAGACTGACTGACTAACTGCCTGACTGACTGAGACTGGACTGACTGACTGACTGACTGACTGACTGAGACTGACTGACTGACTGCTTGACTCTCTGACTGGCTATTTCACTGACTGACTGAATGACTAAATGACTGACTGACACTGACTGACTGACTGCTTGACTACCTGACTGACTGCTTGACTGACTAACTGACTGGACAGGACTGACCGACTGACTGACTGACAGACTGACTGAATAAGGATGACTGACAGACTGACTGAATAAGGCTGACTGACTGACTGACTGACAGACTGACTGAATAAGGCTGACCGACTGACTGACTGCCTGAGTGACTGACTGACTGAATGACTGACTGACTGACTGACCGAGACTGACTGACTGACTGACTGAGACTGGACTGGACTGACTGACTGATTGACTGACTGAGACTGACTGACTGCTTTAGTGACTAACTGACTGCTTGACTGACTGGCTGAAGGACTAACTGACTGACTGAGTGACTGACTGACTGGACTGACTGACTGAGACTGAATGACTGAGTGCTTGACTGATTGACTGTCAGACTGACTGACTGACTTCGCAAAAGGGAAAAATAAAAAAAAAAGAATTATAAAATTAGAAAAAATTATTTGCATTTAAGATTTCCTTTCCGGCCGGGACTCGAACCCAGTACCACGCGCTAGGAACCCAACGGTCTAGCCATTAGGCTATCGGAGCTCTGTCGATGGAAGTCTTAAATATAATAAAAACAAAAAATGCACCTTGGTAATTATTGATTTAAACACTTTGAAATTTACAGGTCGAATAATTAAACTGACTCAGAATTTTTCTCCCTACATAAATAATCAATATTCGCAAAAGAGAAAAATTAAAAAAAAAGAAGAAGAAATTTCAAATTAGAAACTAAAAGTATACATTGAAGATTTTCGTTCAGGCTGGGACTCGAACCCAGGGCCACTCGCTTGGAAGCCTAACACTCTAGCCATTAGTCTATGGGAGCTCTGTCGGGGGGAGTTTTCAATATAATAAAAACAAAAAATGCACCTTGGTAATTGTTTATTTAAACACTTTGAAATCTTCGTGTCAAAAAATTGAACTGACTCAGAATTTTCTTCCCTACATAAATAATCAATAATAGCAAAGGAAAGAAATTGAAAAAAAAAAGAATTTTCAAATTAGAAAAGAAATATATACATTGAAGATATTCGCTCCGGCTGGGACTCGAACCCAGGCCACTCGCTTGGAAGACCAGCGGTCTAGCCATTACGCTATCGGAGTTCTGTCGAGAGGAGTCTTACTGCCTGACTGATACTGCCTGACTGACAGACTGACTCACTGACTGACTGATACTGACTGACTGACTCACTGACTGACCGAGACTGACTGACTAACTGCCTGACTGACTGAGACTGGACTGACTGACTGACTGACTGACTGAGACTGACTGACTGACTGCTTGACTCTCTGACTGGCTATTTCACTGACTGACTGAATGACTAAATGACTGACTGACACTGACTGACTGACTGCTTGACTACCTGACTGACTGCTTGACTGACTAACTGACTGGACAGGACTGACCGACTGACTGACTGACAGACTGACTGAATAAGGATGACTGACAGACTGACTGAATAAGGCTGACTGACTGACTGACTGACAGACTGACTGAATAAGGCTGACCGACTGACTGACTGCCTGACTGACTGACTGACTGACTGAATGACTGACTGACTGACTGACCGAGACTGACTGACTGACTGACTGAGACTGGACTGGACTGACTGACTGACTGACTGACTGAGACTGACTGACTGCTTTAGTGACTAACTGACTGCACAGGACTGACCGACTGACTGACTGACTGACTGCCTGACTGACTGAATGACTGACTGACTGAGACTAAATGACTGACTGCTTGACTGACTGGCTGAAGTACTGACTGACTGACTGACTGGACTGACTGACTGAGACTGAATGACTGAGTGCTTGACTGATTGACTGTCAGACTGACTGACTGACTTCGCAAAAGGGAAAAATAAAAAAAAATAATTATAAAATTAGAAAAAAATATTTGCAAAGATTTCCTTTCCGGCCGGGACTCGAACCCAGTACCACGCGCTAGGAACCCAACGGTCTAGCCATTAGGCTATCGGAGCTCTGTCGATGGAAGTCTTAAATATAATAAAAACAAAAAATGCACCTTGGTAATTATTGATTCAAACACTTTGAAATTTACAGGTCGAATAATTAAACTGACTCAGAATTTTTCTCCCTACATAAATAATCAATATTCGCAAAAGAGAAAAATTAAAAAAAAAAGAAGAAGAAATTTCAAATTAGAAACTAAAAGTATACATTGAAGATTTTCGCTCAGGCTGGGACTCGAACCCAGGGCCACTCGCTTGGAAGCCTAACACTCTAGCCATTAGTCTATGGGAGCTCTGTCGGTGGGAGTTTTAAATATAATAAAAACAAAAAATGCACCTTGGTAATTGTTTATTTAAACACTTTGAAATCTTCGTGTCGAAAAATTAAACTGACTCAGAATTTTCTTCCCTACATAAATAATCAATAATTGCAAAGGAAAGAAATTGAAAAAAAAAAGAATTTTCAAATTAGAAAAGAAATATATACATTAAAGATATTCGCTCCGGCTGGGACTCGAACCCAGGCCACTTGCTTGGAAGACCAGCGGTCTAGCCATTAGGCTATCGGAGTTCTGTCGAGCGGAGTCTTACTGCCTGACTGATACTGCCTGACTGACAGACTGACTCACTGACTGACTGATACTGACTGACTGACTCACTGACTGAACGAGACTGACTGACTAACTGCCTGACTGACTGAGACTGGACTGACTGACTGACTGACTGACTGACTGACTAACTGACTGACTGAGACTGACTGACTGACTGCTTGACTCTCTGACTGGCTATTTCACTGACTGACTGAATGACTAAATGACTGACTGACACTGACTGACTGACTGCTTGACTACCTGACTGACTGCTTGACTGACTAACTGACTGGACAGGACTGACCGACTGACTGACTGACAGACTGACTGAATAAGGATGACTGACAGACTGACTGAATAAGGCTGACTGACTGACTGACTGACAGACTGACTGAATAAGGCTGACCGACTGACTGACTGCCTGACTGACTGACTGACTGACTGACTGAATGACTGACTGACTGTCTGACCGAGACTGACTGACTGACTGACTGAGACTGGACTGGACTGACTGACTGACTGACTGACTGAGACTGACTGACTGCTTTAGTGACTAACTGACTGCACAGGACTGACCGACTGACTGACTGACTGACTGCCTGACTGACTGACTGACTGAATGACTGACTGACTGAGACTAAATGACTGACTGCTTGACTGACTGGCTGAAGGACTAACTGACTGACTGAGTGACTGACTGACTGGACTGACTGACTGAGACTGAATGACTGAGTGCTTGACTGATTGACTGTCAGACTGACTGACTGACTTCGCAAAAGGGAAAAATAAAAAAAAAAGAATTATAAAATTAGAAAAAAATATTTGCATTTAAGATTTCCTTTCCAGCCGGGACTCGAACCCAGTACCACGCGCTTGGAACCCAACGGTCTAGCCATTAGGCTATCGGAGATCTGTCGATGGAAGTCTTAAATATAATAAAAACAAAAAATGCACCTTGGTAATTATTGATTCAAACACTTTGAAATCTTCGTGTCGAAAAATTAAACTGACTCAGAATTTTCTTCCCTACATAAATAATCAATAATAGCAAAGGAAAGAAATTGAAAAAAAAAAGAATTTTCAAATTAGAAAAGAAATATATACATTGAAGATATTCGCTCCGGCTGGGACTCGAACCCAGGCCACTCGCTTGGAAGACCAGCGGTCTAGCCATTAGGCTATCGGAGTTCTGTCGAGAGGAGTCTTACTGCCTGACTGATACTGCCTGACTGACAGACTGACTCACTGACTGACTGATACTGACTGACTGACTCACTGACTGACCGAGACTGACTGACTAACTGCCTGACTGACTGAGACTGGACTGACTGACTGACTGACTGACTGAGACTGACTGACTGACTGCTTGACTCTCTGACTGGCTATTTCACTGACTGACTGAATGACTAAATGACTGACTGACACTGACTGACTGACTGCTTGACTACCTGACTGACTGCTTGACTGACAGACTGACTGAATAAGGATGACTGACAGACTGACTGAATAAGGCTGACTGACTGACTGACTGACAGACTGACTGAATAAGGCTGACCGACTGACTGACTGCCTGACTGACTGACTGACTGACTGAATGACTGACTGACTGACTGACCGAGACTGACTGACTGACTGACTGAGACTGGACTGGACTGACTGACTGACTGACTGACTGAGACTGACTGACTGCTTTAGTGACTAACTGACTGCACAGGACTGACCGACTGACTGACTGACTGACTGCCTGACTGACTGAATGACTGACTGACTGAGACTAAATGACTGACTGCTTGACTGACTGGCTGAAGTACTAACTGACTGACTGACTGGATTGACTGACTGAGACTGAATGACTGAGTGCTTGACTGATTGACTGTCAGACTGACTGACTGACTTCGCAAAAGGGAAAAATAAAAAAAAATAATTATAAAATTAGAAAAAAATATTTGCAAAGATTTCCTTTCCGGCCGGGACTCGAACCCAGTACCATGCGCTAGGAACCCAACGGTCTAGCGATTAGGCTATCGGAGCTCTGTCGATGGAAGTCTTAAATATAATAAAAACAAAAAATGCACCTTGGTAATTATTGATTCAAACACTTTGAAATTTACAGGTCGAATAATTAAACTGACTCAGAATTTTTCTCCCTACATAAATAATCAATATTCGCAAAAGAGAAAAATTAAAAAAAAAAAGAAGAAGAAATTTCAAATTAGAAACTAAAAGTATACATTGAAGATTTTCGTTCAGGCTGGGACTCGAACCCAGGGCCACTCGCTTGGAAGCCTAACACTCTAGCCATTAGTCTATGGGAGCTCTGTCGGTGGGAGTTTTAAATATAATAAAAACAAAAAATGCACCTTGGTAATTGTTTATTTAAACACTTTGAAATCTTCGTGTCGAAAAATTAAACTGACTCAGAATTTTCTTCCCTACATAAATAATCAATAATTGCAAAGGAAAGAAATTGAAAAAAAAAAGAATTTTCAAATTAGAAAAGAAATATATACATTGAAGATATTCGCTCCGGCTAGGACTCGAACCCAGGCCACTTGCTTGGAAGACCAGCGGTCTAGCCACTAGGCTATCGGAGTTCTGTCGAGCGGAGTCTTACTGCCTGACTGATACTGCCTGACTGACAGACTGACTCACTGACTGACTGATACTGACTGACTGACTCACTGACTGAACGAGACTGACTGACTAACTGCCTGACTGACTGAGACTGGACTGACTGACTGACTGACTGACTGACTGACTAACTGACTGACTGAGACTGACTGACTGACTGCTTGACTCTCTGACTGGCTATTTCACTGACTGACTGAATGACTAAATGACTGACTGACACTGACTGACTGACTGCTTGACTACCTGACTGACTGCTTGACTGACTAACTGACTGGACAGGACTGACCGACTGACTGACTGACAGACTGACTGAATAAGGATGACTGACAGACTGACTGAATAAGGCTGACTGACTGACTGACTGACAGACTGACTGAATAAGGCTGACCGACTGACTGACTGCCTGACTGACTGACTGACTGACTGAATGACTGACTGACTGTCTGACCGAGACTGACTGACTGACTGACTGAGACTGGACTGGACTGACTGACTGACTGACTGACTGAGACTGACTGACTGCTTTAGTGACTAACTGACTGCACAGGACTGACCGACTGACTGACTGACTGACTGCCTGACTGACTGACTGACTGAATGACTGACTGACTGAGACTAAATGACTGACTGCTTGACTGACTGGCTGAAGGACTAACTGACTGACTGAGTGACTGACTGACTGGACTGACTGACTGAGACTGAATGACTGAGTGCTTGACTGATTGACTGTCAGACTGACTGACTGACTTCGCAAAAGGGAAAAATAAAAAAAAAAGAATTATAAAATTAGAAAAAAATATTTGCATTTAAGATTTCCTTTCCAGCCGGGACTCGAACCCAGTACCACGCGCTTGGAACCCAACGGTCTAGCCATTAGGCTATCGGAGATCTGTCGATGGAAGTCTTAAATATAATAAAAACAAAAAATGCACCTTGGTAATTATTGATTCAAACACTTTGAAATTTACAGGTCGAATAATTAAACTGACTCAGAATTTTTCTCCCTACATAAATAATCAATATTCGCAAAAGAGAAAAATTAAAAAAAAAGAAGAAATTTCAAATTAGAAACTAAAAGTATACATTGAAGATTTTCGTTCAGGCTGGGACTCGAACCCAGGGCCACTCGCTTGGAAGCCTAACAATCTAGCCATTAGTCTATGGGAGCTCTGTCGGTGGGAGTTTTAAATATAATAAAAACAAAAAATGCACCTTGGTAATTGTTTATTTAAACACTTTGAAATCTTCGTGTCGAAAAATTAAACTGACTCAGAACTTTCTTCCCTACATAAATAATCAATAATTGCAAAGGAAAGAAATTGAAAAAAAAAAGAATTTTCAAATTAGAAAAGAAATATATACATTGAAGATATTCGCTCCGGCTGGGACTCGAACCCAGGCCACTCGCTTGGAAGACGAGCGGTCTAGCCATTAGGCTATCGGAGTTCTGTCGAGCGGAGTCTTACTGCCTGACTGATACTGCCTGACTGACAGACTGACTCACTGACTGACTGATACTGACTGACTGACTCGCTGACTTACCGAGACTGACTGCCTGACTGACTGAGACTGGACTGACTGACTGACTGACTGACTGACTGACTAACTGACTGACTGAGACTGACTGACTGACTGCTTGAGTCTCTGACTGGCTATTTCACTGACTGACTGAATGACTAAATGACTGACTGAAACTGACTGACTGACTGCTTGACTACCTGACTGACTGCTTGACTGACTAACTGACTGGACAGTACTGACCGACTGACTGACTGACAGACTGACTGAATAAGGATGACTGACAGACTGACTGAATAAGGCTGACTGAATAAGGCTGACCGACTGACTGACTGCCTGACTGACTGACTGACTGAATGACTGACTGACTGACTGACCGAGACTGACTGACTGACTGACTGAGACTGGACTGGACTGACTGACTGACTGACTGACTGAGACTGACTGACTGCTTTAGTGACTAACTGACTGCACAGGACTGACCGACTGACTGACTGACTGACTGCCTGACTGACTGACTGACTGAATGACTGACTGACTGAGACTAAATGACTGACTGGCTGAAGGACTAACTGACTGACTGAGTGACTGACTGACTGGACTGACTGACTGAGACTGAATGACTGAGTGCTTGACTGATTGACTGTCAGACTGACTGACTGACTTCGCAAAAGGGAAAAATAAAAAAAAAAGAATTATAAAATTAGAAAAAAATATTTGCATTTAAGATTTCCTTTCCGGCCGGGACTCGAACCCAGAACCACGCGCTAGGAACCCAACGGTCTAGCCATTAGGCTATCGGAGCTCTGTCGATGGAAGTCTTAAATATAATAAAAACAAAAAATGCACCTTGGTAATTATTGATTCAAACACTTTGAAATTTACAGGTCGAATAATTAAACTGACTCAGAATTTTTCTCCCTACATAAATAATCAATATTCGCAAAAGAGAAAAATTAAAAAAAAAAAAGAAGAAGAAATTTCAAATTAGAAACTAAAAGTATACATTGAAGATTTTCGTTCAGGCTGGGACTCGAACCCAGGGCCACTCGCTTGGAAGCCTAACACTCTAGCCATTAGTCTATGGGAGCTCTGTCGGTGGGAGTTTTAAATATAATAAAAACAAAAAATGCACCTTGGTAATTGTTTATTTAAACACTTTGAAATCTTCGTGTCGCAAAATTAAACTGACTCAGAATTATCTTCCCTACATAAATAATCAATAATTGCAAAGGAAAGAAATTGAAAAAAAAAAAAGAATTTTCAAATTAGAAAAGAAATATATACATTGAAGATATTCGCTCCGGCTGGGACTCGAACCCAGGCCACTCGCTTGGAAGACCAGCGGTCTAGCCATTAGGCTATCGGAGTTCTGTCGAGCGGAGTCTTACTGCCTGACTGATACTGCCTGACTGACAGACTGACTCACTGACTGACTGATACTGACTGACTGACTCACTGACTGACCGAGACTGACGGACTAACTGCCTGACTGACTGAGACTGGACTGACTGACTGACTGACTGACTGACTGACTAACTGACTGACTGAGACTGACTGACTGACTGCTTGACTCTCTGACTGGCTATTTCACTGACTGACTGAATGACTAAATGACTGACTGACACTGACTGACTGACTGCTTGACTACCTGACTGACTGCTTGACTGACTAACTGACTGGACAGGACTGACCGACCGACTGACTGACTGACAGACTGACTGAATAAGGATGACTGACAGACTGACTGACAGACTGACTGACTGACTGACTGACAGACTGACTGAATAAGGATGACTGACAGACTGACTGAATAAGGCTGACCGACTGACTGACTGCCTGACTGACTGAATAAGGCTGACCGACTGACTGACTGCCTGACTGACTGACTGACTGAATGACTGACTGACTGACTGACCGAGACTGACTGAATGACTGACTGACTGACTGACCGAGACTGACTGACTGACTGACTGAGACTGGACTGGACTGACTGACTGACTGACTGACTGAGACTGACTGACTGCTTTAGTGACTAACTGACTGCACAGGACTGACCGACTGACTGACTGACTGACTGCCTGACTGACTGACTGACTGAATGACTGACTGACTGAGACTAAATGACTGACTGCTTGACTGACTGGCTGAAGGACTAACTGACTGACTGAGTGACTGACTGACTGGACTGACTGACTGAGACTGAATGACTGAGTGCTTGACTGATTGACTGTCAGACTGACTGACTGACTTCGCAAAAGGGAAAAATAAAAAAAAAAGAATTATAAAATTAGAAAAAAATACTTGCATTTAAGATTTCCTTTCCGGCCGGGACTCGAACCCAGTACCACGCGCTAGGAACCCAACGGTCTAGCCATTAGGCTATCGGAGCTCTGTCGATGGAAGTCTTAAATATAATAAAAACAAAAAATGCACCTTGGTAATTATTGATTCAAACACTTTGAAATTTATAGGTCGAATAATTAAACTGACTCAGAATTTTTCTCCCTACATAAATAATCAATATTCGCAAAAGAGAAAAATTAAAAAAAAAAGAAGAAGAAATTTCAAATTAGAAACTAAAAGTATACATTGAAGATTTTCGTTCAGGCTGGGACTCGAACCCAGGGCCACTCGCTTGGAAGCCTAACACTCTAGCCATTAGTCTATGGGAGCTCTGTCGGTGGGAGTTTTAAATATAATAAAAACAAAAAATGCACCTTGGTAATTGTTTATTTAAACACTTTGAAATCTTCGTGTCGCAAAATTAAACTGACTCAGAATTATCTTCCCTACATAAATAATCAATAATTGCAAAGGAAAGAAATTGAAAAAAAAAGAATTTTCAAATTAGAAAAGAAATATATACATTGAAGATATTCGCTCCGGCTGGGACTCGAACCCAGGCCACTCGCTTGGAAGACCAGCGGTCTAGCCATTAGGCTATCGGAGTTCTGTCGAGCGGAGTCTTACTGCCTGACTGATACTGCCTGACTGATACTGCCTGACTGACAGACTGACTCACTGACTGACTGATACTGACTGACTGACTCACTGACTGACCGAGACTGACAGACTAACTGCCTGACTGACTGAGACTGGACTGACTGACTGACTGACTGACTGACTGACTGACTGACTGACTAACTGACTGACTGAGACTGACTGACTGACTGCTTGACTCTCTGACTGGCTATTTCACTGACTGACTGAATGACTAAATGACTGACTGACACTGACTGACTGACTGCTTGACTACCTGACTGACTGCTTGACTGACTAACTGACTGGACAGGACTGACCGACTGACTGACTGACAGACTGACTGAATAAGGATGACTGACAGACTGAATGAATAAGGCTGACTGACTGACTGACTGACAGACTGACTGACTGACTGACTGACAGACTGACTGAATAAGGATGACTGACAGACTGACTGAATAAGGCTGACCGACTGACTGACTGCCTGACTGACTGAATAAGGCTGACCGACTGACTGACTGCCTGACTGACTGACTGACTGAATGACTGACTGACTGACTGACCGAGACTGACTGAATGACTGACTGACTGACTGACCGAGACTGACTGACTGAGACTGGACTGGACTGACTGACTGACTGACTGACTGAGACTGACTGACTGCTTTAGTGACTAATTGACTGCACAGGACTGACCGACTGACTGACTGACTGACTGACTGAATGACTGACTGACTGAGTGACTGACTGACTGGACTGACTGACTGAGACTGAATGACTGAGTGCTTGACTGATTGACTGTCAGACTGACTGACTGACTTCGCAAAAGGGAAAAATAAAAAAAAAAGAATTATAAAATTAGAAAAAAATACTTGCATTTAAGATTTCCTTTCCGGCCGGGACTCGAACCCAGTACCACGCGCTAGGAACCCAACGGTCTAGCCATTAGGCTATCGGAGCTCTGTCGATGGAAGTCTTAAATATAATAAAAACAAAAAATGCACCTTGGTAATTATTGATTCAAACACTTTGAAATTTACAGGTCGAATAATTAAACTGACTCAGAATTTTTCTCCCTACATAAATAATCAATATTCGCAAAAGAGAAAAATTAAAAAAAAAAGAAGAAATTTCAAATTAGAAACTAAAAGTATACATTGAAGATTTTCGTTCAGGCTGGGACTCGAACCCAGGGCCACTCGCTTGGAAGCCTAACACTCTAGCCATTAGTCTATGGGAGCTCTGTCGGTGGGACTTTTAAATATAATAAAAACAAAAAATGCACCTTGGTAATTGTTTATTTAAACACTTTGAAATCTTCGTGTCGCAAAATTAAACTGACTCAGAATTATCTTCCCTACATAAATAATCAATAATTGCAAAGGAAAGAAATTGAAAAAAAAAAGAATTTTCAAATTAGAAAAGAAATATATACATTGAAGATATTCGCTCCGGCTGGGACTCGAACCCAGGCCACTCGCTTGGAAGACCAGCGGTCTAGCCATTAGGCTATCGGAGTTCTGTCGAGCGGAGTCTTACTGCCTGACTGACAGACTGACTCACTGACTGACTGATACTGACTGACTGACTCACTGACTGACCGAGACTGACGGACTAACTGCCTGACTGACTGAGACTGGACTGACTGACTGACTGACTGACTGACTGACTGACTGACTGACTGAGACTGACTGACTGACTGCTTGACTCTCTGACTGGCTATTTCACTGACTGACTGAATGACTAAATGACTGACTGACACTGACTGACTGACTGCTTGACTACCTGACTGACTGCTTGACTGACTAACTGACTGGACAGGACTGACCGACTGACTGACTGACAGACTGACTGAATAAGGATGACTGACAGACTGACTGAATAAGGCTGACTGACTGACTGACTGACAGACTGACTGACTGACTGACTGACAGACTGACTGAATAAGGATGACTGACAGACTGACTGAATAAGGCTGACCGACTGACTGACTGCCTGACTGACTGAATAAGGCTGACCGACTGACTGACTGCCTGACTGACTGACTGACTGAATGACTGACTGACTGACTGACCGAGACTGACTGAATGACTGACTGACTGACTGACCGAGACTGACTGACTGACTGACTGAGACTGGACTGGACTGACTGACTGACTGACTGACTGAGACTGACTGACTGCTTTAGTGACTAACTGACTGCACAGGACTGACCGACTGACTGACTGACTGACTGACTGAATGACTGACTGACTGAGACTAAATGACTGACTGGCTGAAGGACTAACTGACTGACTGAGTGACTGACTGACTGGACTGACTGACTGAGACTGAATGACTGAGTGCTTGACTGATTGACTGTCAGACTGACTGACTGACTTCGCAAAAGGGAAAAATAAAAAAAAAGAATTATAAAATTAGAAAAAAATATTTGCATTTAAGATTTCCTTTCCGGCCGGGACTCGAACCCAGTACCACGCGCTAGGAACCCAACGGTCTAGCCATTAGGCTATCGGAGCTCTGTCGATGGAAGTCTTAAATATAATAAAAACAAAAAATGCACCTTGGTAATTATTGATTCAAACACTTTGAAATTTACAGGTCGAATAATTAAACTGACTCAGAATTTTTCTCCCTACATAAATAATCAATATTTGCAAAAGAGAAAAATTAAAAAAAAAAAGAAGAAATTTCAAATTAGAAACTAAAAGTATACATTGAAGATTTTCGTTCAGGCTGGGACTCGAACCCAGGGCCACTCGCTTGGAAGCCTAACACTCTAGCCATTAGTCTATGGGAGCTCTGTCGGTGGGAGTTTTAAATATAATAAAAACAAAAAATGCACCTTGGTAATTGTTTATTTAAACACTTTGAAATCTTCGTGTCGAAAAATTAAACTGACTGAGAATTTTCTTCCCTACATAAATAATCAATAATTGCAAAGGAAAGAAATTGAAAAAAAAAAGAATTTTCAAATTAGAAAAGAAATATATACATTGAAGATATTCGCTCCGGCTGGGACTCGAACCCAGGCCACTTGCTTGGAAGACCAGCGGTCTAGCCATTAGGCTATCGGAGTTCTGTCGAGCGGAGTCTTACTGCCTGACTGATACTGCCTGACTGACAGACTGACTCACTGACTGACTGACTGACTGACTGACTGACTGACTGACTAACTGACTGACTGCTTGACTCTCTGACTGGCTATTTCACTGACTGACTGACTGACTAACTGACTGACTGAGACTGACTGACTGACTGCTTGACTCTCTGACTGGCTATTTCACTGACTGACTGAATGACCAAATGACTGACTGACACTGACTGACCGACTGCTTGACTACCTGACTGACTGCTTGACTGACTAACTGACTGGACAGGACTGACCGACTGACTGACTGACAGACTGACTGAATAAGGATGACTGACAGACTGACTGAATAAGGCTGACCGACTGACTGACTGCCTGACTGACTGAATAAGGCTGACCGACTGACTGACTGCCTGACTGACTGAATGACTGAATGACTGACTGACTGACTGACCGAGACTGACTGACTGAATGACTGAGACTGGACTGGACTGACTGACTGTCTGACTGCTTTAGTGACTAACTGACTGCACAGGACTGACCGACTGACTGACTGACTGACTGCCTGACTGACTGACTGACTGAATGACTGACTGACTGAGACTAAATGACTGACTGCTTGACTGACTGGCTGAAGGACTAACTGACTGACTGAGTGACTGACTGACTGGACTGACTGACTGAGACTGAATGACTGAGTGCTTGACTGATTGACTGTCAGACTGACTGACTGACTTCGCAAAAGGGAAAAATAAAAAAAAAGAATTATAAAATTAGAAAAAAATATTTGCATTTAAGATTTCCTTTCCGGCCGGGACTCGAACCCCGTACCACGCGCTAGGAACCCAACGGTCAAGCCATTAGGCTATCGGAGCTCTGTCGATGGAAGTCTTAAATATAATAAAAACATAAAATGCACCTTGGTAATTATTGATTCAAACACTTTGAAATTTACAGGTCGAATAATTAAACTGACTCAGAATTTTTCTCCCTACATAAATAATCAATATTCGCAAAAGAGAAAAATTAAAAAAAAAAGAAGAAGAAATTTCAAATTAGAAACTAAAAGTATACATTGAAGATTTTCGTTCAGGCTGGGACTCGAACCCAGGGCCACTCGCTTGGAAGCCTAACACTCTAGCCATTAGTCTATGGGAGCTCTGTCGGTGCGAGTTTTAAATATAATAAAAACAAAAAATGCACCTTGGTAATTGTTTATTTAAACACTTTGAAATCTTCGTGTCGAAAAATTAAACTGACTCAGAATTTTCTTCCCTACATAAATAATCAATAATTGCAAAGGAAAGAAATTGAAAAAAAAAAAGAATTTTCAAATTAGAAAAGAAATATATACATCGAAGATATTCGCTCCGGCTGGGACTCGAACCCAGGCTACTCGCTTGGAAGACCAGCGGTCTAGCCATTAGGCTATCGGAGTTCTATCGAGCGGAGTCTTACTGCCTGACTGATACTGCCTGACTGACAGGCTGACTCACTGACTGACTGATACTGACTGACTGACTGCTTGACTCTCTGACTGGCTATTTCACTGACTGACTGAATGACTAAATGACTGACTGACACTGACTGACTGACTGCTTGACTGACTAACTGACTGGACAGGACTGACCGACTGACTGACTGACAGACTGACTGAATAAGGCTGACTGACTGACTGACAGACTGACTGAATAAGGCTGACCGTCTGACTGACTGCCTGACTGACTGACTGACTGCCTGACTGACTGACTGACCGAGACTGACTGACTGACTGACTGAGACTGGACTGGACTGACTGACTGACTGACTGACTGAGACTGACTGACTGCTTTAGTGACTAACTGACTGCACAGGACTGACCGACTGACTGACTGACTGACTGCCTGACTGACTGACTGACTGAATGACTGACTGACTGAGACTAAATGACTGACTGCTTGACTGACTGGCTGAAGGACTAACTGACTGACTGAGTGACTGACTGACTGGACTGACTGACTGAGACTGAATGACTGAGTGCTTGACTGATTGACTGTCAGACTGACTGACTGACTTCGCAAAAGGGAAAAATAAAAAAAAAAAGAATTATAAAATTAGAAAAAAATATTTGCATTTAAGATTTCCTTTCCGGCCGGGACTCGAACCCAGTACCACGCGCTAGGAACCCAACGGTGTAGCCATTAGGCTACCGGAGCTCTGTCGATGGAAGTCTTAAATATAATAAAAACAAAAAATGCACCTTGGTAATTATTGATTCAAACACTTTGAAATTTACAGGTCGAATAATTAAACTGACTCAGAATTTTTCTCCCTACATAAATAATTAATATTCGCAAAAGAGAAAAATTCAAAAAAAAGAAGAAGAAATTTCAAATTAGAAACTAAAAGTATACATTGAAGATTTTCGTTCAGGCTGGGACTCGAACCCAGGGCCACTCGCTTGGAAGCCTAACACTCTAGCCATTAGTCTATGGGAGCTCTGTCGGTGGGAGTTTTAAATATAATAAAAACAAAAAATGCACCTTGGTAATTGTTTATTTAAACACTTTGAAATCTTCGTGTCGAAAAATTAAACTGACTCAGAATTTTCTTCCCTACATAAATAATCAATAATTGCAAAAGGAAAGAAATTGAAAAAAAAAAGAATTTTCAAATTAGAAAAGAAATATATACATTGAAGATATTCCCTCCGGCTGGGACTCGAACCCAGGCCACTCGCTTGGAAGACCAGCGGTCTAGCCATTAGGCTATCGGAGTTCTATCGAGCGGAGTCTTACTGCCTGATTGATACTGCCTGACTGACAGACTGACTCACTGACTGACTGATACTGACTGACTGACTCACTGACTGACCGAGACTGACTGACTAACTGCCTGACTGACTGAGACTGGACTGACTGACTGACTGACTGACTAACTGACTGACTGAGACTGACTGACTGACTGCTTGACTCTCTGACTGGCTATTTCACTGACTGACTGAATGACTAAATGACTGACTGACACTGATTGACTGACTGCTTGACTACCTGACTGACTGCTTGACTGACTAACTGACTGGACAGGACTGACCGACTGACTGACTGACAGACTGACTGAATAAGGATGACTGACAGACTGACTGAATAAGGCTGACTGACTGACTGACTGACAGACTGACTGAATAAGGCTGACCGACTGACTGACTGCCTGACTGACTGACTGACTGACTGAATGACTGACTGACTGACTGACCGAGACTGACTGACTGACTGACTGAGACTGGACTGGACTGACTGACTGACTGACTGACTGAGACTGACTGACTGCTTTAGTGACTAACTGACTGCACAGGACTGACCGACTGACTGACTGACTGCCTGACTGACTGACTGACTGAATGACTGACTGACTGAGACTAAATGACTGACTGCTTGACTGACTGGCTGAAGGACTAACTGACTGACTGAGTGACTGACTGACTGGACTGACTGACTGAGACTGAATGACTGAGTGCTTGACTGATTGACTGTCAGACTGACTGACTGACTTCGCAAAAGGGAAAAATAAAAAAAAAAGAATTATAAAATTAGAAAAAAATATTTGCATTTAAGATTTCCTTTCCGGCCGGGACTCGAACCCAGTACCACGCGCTAGGAACCCAACGGTCTAGCCATTAGGCTATCGGAGCTCTGTCGATGGAAGTCTTAAATATAATAAAAACAAAAAATGCACCTTGGTAATTATTGATTCAAACACTTTGAAATTTACAGGTCGAATAATTAAACTGACTCAGAATTTTTCTCCCTACATAAATAATCAATATTCGCAAAAGAGAAAAATTAAAAAAAAAAAGAAGAAATTTCAAATTAGAAACTAAAAGTATACATTGAAGATTTTCGTTCAGGCTGGGACTCGAACCCAGGGCCACTCGCTTGGAAGCCTAACACTCTAGCCATTAGTCTATGGGAGCTCTGTCGGTGGGACTTTTAAATATAATAAAAACAAAAAATGCACCTTGGTAATTGTTTATTTAAACACTTTGAAATCTTCGTGTCGCAAAATTAAACTGACTCAGAATTATCTTCCCTACATAAATAATCAATAATTGCAAAGGAAAGAAATTGAAAAAAAAAAAGAATTTTCAAATTAGAAAAGAAATATATACATTAAAGATATTCGCTCCGGCTGGGACTCGAACCCAGGCCACTCGCTTGGAAGACCAGCGGTCTAGCCATTAGGCTATCGGAGTTCTGTCGAGCGGAGTCTTACTGCCTGACTGACAGACTGACTCACTGACTGACTGATACTGACTGACTGACTCACTGACTGACCGAGACTGACGGACTAACTGCCTGACTGACTGAGACTGGACTGACTGACTGACTGACTGACTGACTGACTAACTGACTGACTGAGACTGACTGACTGACTGCTTGACTCTCTGACTGGCTATTTCACTGACTGACTGAATGACTAAATGACTGACTGACACTGACTGACTGACTGCTTGACTACCTGACTGACTGCTTGACTGACTAACTGACTGGACAGGACTGACCGACTGACTGACTGACAGACTGACTGAATAAGGATGACTGACAGACTGACTGAATAAGGCTGACTGACTGACTGACTGACAGACTGACTGACTGACTGACTGACAGACTGACTGAATAAGGATGACTGACAGACTGACTGAATAAGGCTGACCGACTGACTGACTGCCTGACTGACTGAATAAGGCTGACCGACTGACTGACTGCCTGACTGACTGACTGACTGAATGACTGACTGACTGACTGACCGAGACTGACTGAATGACTGACTGACTGACTGACCGAGACTGACTGACTGACTGACTGAGACTGGACTGGACTGACTGACTGACTGACTGACTGAGACTGACTGACTGCTTTAGTGACTAACTGACTGCACAGGACTGACCGACTGACTGACTGACTGACTGACTGAATGACTGACTGACTGAGACTAAATGACTGACTGGCTGAAGGACTAACTGACTGACTGAGTGACTGACTGACTGGACTGACTGACTGAGACTGAATGACTGAGTGCTTGACTGATTGACTGTCAGACTGACTGACTGACTTCGCAAAAGGGAAAAATAAAAAAAAAAGAATTATAAAATTAGAAAAAAATATTTGCATTTTAGATTTCCTTTCCGGCCGGGACTCGAACCCAGTACCACGCGCTAGGAACCCAACGGTCTAGCCATTAGGCTATCGGAGCTCTGTCGATGGAAGTCTTAAATATAATAAAAACAAAAAATGCACCTTGGTAATTATTGATTCAAACACTTTGAAATTTACAGGTCGAATAATTAAACTGACTCAGAATTTTTCTCCCTACATAAATAATCAATATTTGCAAAAGAGAAAAATTAAAAAAAAAGAAGAAATTTCAAATTAGAAACTAAAAGTATACATTGAAGATTTTCGTTCAGGCTGGGACTCGAACCCAGGGCCACTCGCTTGGAAGCCTAACACTCTAGCCATTAGTCTATGGGAGCTCTGTCGGTGGGAGTTTTAAATATAATAAAAACAAAAAATGCACCTTGGTAATTGTTTATTTAAACACTTTGAAATCTTCGTGTCGAAAAATTAAACTGACTCAGAATTTTCTTCCCTACATAAATAATCAATAATTGCAAAGGAAAGAAATTGAAAAAAAAAAGAATTTTCAAATTAGAAAAGAAATATATACATCGAAGATATTCGCTCCGGCTGGGACTCGAACCCAGGCTACTCGCTTGGAAGACCAGCGGTCTAGCCATTAGGCTATCGGAGTTCTATCGAGCGGAGTCTTACTGCCTGACTGATACTGCCTGACTGACAGACTGACTCACTGACTGACTGATACTGACTGACTGACTCACTGACTGACCGAGACTGACTGACTAACTGCCTGACTGACTGAGACTGGACTGACTGACTGACTGATTAACTGACTGACTGAGACTGACTGACTGACTGCTTGACTCTCTGACTGGCTATTTCACTGACTGACTGAATGACTAAGTGACTGACTGACACTGACTGACTGACTGCTTGACTGACTAACTGACTGGACAGGACTGACCGACTGACTGACTGACAGACTGACTGAATAAGGATGACTGACAGACTGACTGAATAAGGCTGACTGACTGACTGACAGACTGACTGAATAAGGCTGACCGACTGACTGACTGCCTGACTGACTGACTGACTGACTGAATGACTGACTGACTGACTGACCGAGACTGACTGACTGACTGACTGAGACTGGACTGGACTGACTGACTGACTGACTGACTGAGACTGACTGACTGCTTTAGTGACTAACTGACTGCACAGGACTGACCGACTGACTGACTGACTGCCTGACTGACTGACTGACTGACTGACTGACTGACTAACTGACTGACTGAGACTGACTGACTGACTGCTTGACTCTCTGACTGGCTATTTCACTGACTGACTGAATGACTAAATGACTGACTGACACTGACTGACTGACTGCTTGACTACCTGACTGACTGCTTGACTGACTAACTGACTGGACAGGACTGACCGACTGACTGACTGACAGACTGACTGAATAAGGATGACTGACAGACTGACTGAATAAGGCTGACTGACTGACTGACTGACAGACTGACTGACTGACTGACTGCCTGACTGACTGAATAAGGATGACTGACAGACTGACTGCCTGACTGACTGACTGACTGAATGACTGACTGACCGAGACTGACTGAATGATTGACTGACTGACTGACCGAGACTGACTGACTGACTGACTGAGACTGGACTGGACTGACTGACTGACTGAGACTGGACAGGACTGACTGACTGACTGACTGACTGACTGAGACTGACTGACTGCTTTAGTGACTAATTGACTGCACAGGACTGACCGACTGACTGACTGACTGACTGACTGAATGACTGACTGACTGAGACTAAATGACTGACTGCTTGACTGACTGGCTGAAGGACTAACTGACTGACTGAGTGACTGACTGACTGGACTGACTGACTGAGACTGAATGACTGAGTGCTTGACTGATTGACTGTCAGAAGGACTGACTGACTTCGCAAAAGGGAAAAATAAAAAAAAAAGAATTATAAAATTAGAAAAAAATATTTGCATTTAAGATTTCCTTTCCGGCCGGGACTCGAACCCAGTACCACGCGCTAGGAACCCAACGGTCTAGCCATTAGGCTATCGGAGCTCTGTCGATGGAAGTCTTAAATATAATAAAAACAAAAAATGCACCTTGGTAATTATTGATTCAAACACTTTGAAATTTACAGGTCGAATAATTAAACTGACTCAGAATTTTTCTCCCTACATAAATAATCAATATTCGCAAAAGAGAAAAATTTAAAAAAAAAAGAAGAAATTTCAAATTAGAAACTAAAAGTATACATTGAAGATTTTCGTTCAGGCTGGGACTCGAACCCAGGGCCACTCGCTTGGAAGCCTAACACTCTAGCCATTAGTCTATGGGAGCTCTGTCGGTGGGAGTTTTAAATATAATAAAAACAAAAAATGCACCTTGGTAATTGTTTATTTAAACACTTTGAAATCTTCGTGTCGCAAAATTAAACTGACTCAGAATTATCTTCCCTACATAAATAATCAATAATTGCAAAGGAAAGAAATTGAAAAAAAAAAAGAATTTTCAAATTAGAAAAGAAATATATACATTGAAGATATTCGCTCCGGCTGGGACTCGAACCCAGGCCACTCGCTTGGAAGACCAGCGGTCTAGCCATTAGGCTATCGGAGTTCTGTCGAGCGGAGTCTTACTGCCTGACTGAAACTGCCTGACTGACAGACTGACTCACTGACTGACTGATACTGACTGACTGACTCACTGACTGACCGAGACTGACGGACTAACTGCCTGACTGACTGAGACTGGACTGACTGACTGACTGACTGACTGACTGACTAACTGACTGACTGAGACTGACTGACTGACTGCTTGACTCTCTGACTGGCTATTTCACTGACTGACTGAATGACTAAATGACTGACTGACACTGACTGACTGACTGCTTGACTACCTGACTGACTGCTTGACTGACTAACTGACTGGACAGGACTGACCGACTGACTGACTGACAGACTGACTGAATAAGGATGACTGACAGACTGACTGAATAAGGCTGACTGACTGACTGACTGACAGACTGACTGACTGACTGACTGACAGACTGACTGAATAAGGATGACTGACAGACTGACTGAATAAGGCTGACCGACTGACTGACTGCCTGACTGACTGAATAAGGCTGACCGACTGACTGACTGCCTGACTGACTGACTGACTGAATGACTGACTGACTGACTGACCGAGACTGACTGAATGACTGACTGACTGACTGACCGAGACTGACTGACTGACTGACTGAGACTGGACTGGACTGACTGACTGACTGACTGACTGAGACTGACTGACTGCTTTAGTGACTAACTGACTGCACAGGACTGACCGACTGACTGACTGACTGACTGACTGAATGACTGACTGACTGAGACTAAATGACTGACTGCTTGACTGACTGGCTGAAGGACTAACTGACTGACTGAGTGACTGACTGACTGGACTGACTGACTGAGACTGAATGACTGAGTGCTTGACTGATTGACTGTCAGACTGACTGACTGACTTCGCAAAAGGGAAAAATAAAAAAAAAAGAATTATAAAATTAGAAAAAAATATTTGCATTTAAGATTTCCTTTCCGGCCGGGACTCGAACCCAGTACCACGCGCTAGGAACCCAACGGTCTAGCCATTAGGCTATCGGAGCTCTGTCGATGGAAGTCTTAAATATAATAAAAACAAAAAATGCACCTTGGTAATTATTGATTCAAACACTTTGAAATTTACAGGTCGAATAATCAAACTGACTCAGAATTTTTCTCCCTACATAAATAATCAATATTCGCAAAAGAGAAAAATTAAAAAAAAAAGAAGAAATTTCAAATTAGAAACTAAAAGTATACATTGAAGATTTTCGTTCAGGCTGGGACTCGAACCCAGGGCCACTCGCTTGGAAGCCTAACACTCTAGCCATTAGTCTATGGGAGCTCTGTCGGTGGGAGTTTTAAATATAATAAAAACAAAAATGCACCTTGGTAATTGTTTATTTAAACACTTTGAAATCTTCGTGTCGAAAAATTAAACTGACTCAGAATTTTCTTCCCTACATAAATAATCAATAATTGCAAAGGAAAGAAATTGAAAAAAAAAAGAATTTTCAAATTAGAAAAGAAATATATACATTGAAGATATTCGCTCCGGCTGGGACTCGAACCCAGGCCACTTGCTTGGAAGACCAGCGGTCTAGCCATTAGGCTATCGGAGTTCTGTCGAGCGGAGTCTTACTGCCTGACTGATACTGCCTGACTGGCAGACTGACTCACTGACTGACTGACTGACTGACTGACTGACTGACTGACTAACTGACTGACTGCTTGACTCTCTGACTGGCTATTTCACTGACTGACTGACTGACTAACTGACTGACTGAGACTGACTGACTGACTGCTTGACTCTCTGACTGGCTATTTCACTGACTGACTGAATGACCAAATGACTGACTGACACTGACTGACCGACTGCTTGACTACCTGACTGACTGCTTGACTGACTAACTGACTGGACAGGACTGACCGACTGACTGTCTGACAGACTGACTGAATAAGGATGACTGACAGACTGACTGAATAAGGCTGACTGACTGACTGACTGACCGACTGACTGACTGCCTGACTGACTGACTGACTGACTGAATGACTGACTGACTGACCGAGACTGACTGACTGAATGACTGAGACTGGACTGGACTGACTGACTGACTGACTGCTTTAGTGACTAACTGACTGCACAGGACTGACCGACTGACTGACTGACTGACTGACTGCCTGACTGACTGACTGAATGACTGACTGACTGAGACTAAATGACTGACTGCTTGACTGACTGGCTGAAGGACTAACTGACTGACTGAGTGACTGACTGACTGGACTGACTGACTGAGACTGAATGACTGAGTGCTTGACTGATTGACTGTCAGACTGACTGACTGACTTCGCAAAAGGGAAAAATAAAAAAAAAGAATTATAAAATTAGAAAAAAATATTTGCATTTAAGATTTCCTTTCCGGCCGGGACTCGAACCCAGAACCACGCGCTAGGAACCCAACGGTCAAGCCATTAGGCTATCGGAGCTCTGTCGATGGAAGTCTTAAATATAATAAAAACATAAAATGCACCTTGGTAATTATTGATTCAAACACTTTGAAATTTACAGGTCGAATAATTAAACTGACTCAGAATTTTTCTCCCTACATAAATAATCAATATTCGCAAAAGAGAAAAATTAAAAAAAAAAGAAGAAGAAATTTCAAATTAGAAACTAAAAGTATACATTGAAGATTTTCGTTCAGGCTGGGACTCGAACCCAGGGCCACTCGCTTGGAAGTCTAACACTCTAGCCATTAGTCTATGGGAGCTCTGTCGGTGGGAGTTTTAAATATAATAAAAACAAAAAATGCACCTTGGTAATTGTTTATTTAAACACTTTGAAATCTTCGTGTCGAAAAATTAAACTGACTCAGAATTTTCTTCCCTACATAAATAATCAATAATTGCAAAGGAAAGAAATTGAAAAAAAAAAGAATTTTCAAATTAGAAAAGAAATATATACATCGAAGATATTCGCTCCGGCTGGGACTCGAACCCAGGCTACTCGCTTGGAAGACCAGCGGTCTAGCCATTAGGCTATCGGAGTTCTATCGAGCGGAGTCTTACTGCCTGACTGATACTGCCTGACTGACAGACTGACTCACTGACTGACTGATACTGACTGACTGACTCACTGACTGACCGAGACTGACTGACTAACTGCCTGACTGACTGAGACTGGACTGACTGACTGACTGACTGACTGACTGACTAACTGACTGACTGAGACTGACTGACTGACTGCTTGACTCTCTGACTGGCTATTTCACTGACTGACTGAATGACTAAATGACTGACTGACACTGACTGACTGACTGCTTGACTGACTAACTGACTGGACAGGACTGACCGACTGACTGACTGACAGACTGACTGAATAAGGATGACTGACAGACTGACTGAATAAGGCTGACTGACTGACTGACAGACTGACTGAATAAGGCTGACCGACTGACTGACTGCCTGACTGACTGACTGACTGAATGACTGACTGACTGACTGAATGACTGACTGACTGACTGACCGAGACTGAGACTGGACTGGACTGACTGACTGACTGACTGACTGAGACTGACTGACTGCTTTAGTGACTAACTGACTGCACAGGACTGACCGACTGACTGACTGACTGACTGCCTGACTGACTGACTGACTGAATGACTGACTGACTGAGACTAAATGACTGACTGCTTGACTGACTGGCTGAAGGACTAACTGACTGACTGAGTGACTGACTGACTGGACTGACTGACTGAGACTGAATGACAGAGTGCTTGACTGATTGACTGTCAGACTGACTGACTGACTTCGCAAAAGGGAAAAATAAAAAAAAAGAATTATAAAATTAGAAAAAAATATTTGCATTTAAGATTTCCTTTCCGGCCGGGACTCGAACCCAGTACCACGCGCTAGGAACCCAACGGTGTAGCCATTAGGCTATCGGAGCTCTGTCGATGGAAGTCTTAAATATAATAAAAACAAAAAATGCACCTTGGTAATTATTGATTCAAACACTTTGAAATTTACAGGTCGAATAATTAAACTGACTCAGAATTTTTCTCCCTACATAAATAATTAATATTCGCAAAAGAGAAAAATTCAAAAAAAAGAAGAAGAAATTTCAAATTAGAAACTAAAAGTATACATTGAAGATTTTCGTTCAGGCTGGGACTCGAACCCAGGGCCACTCGCTTGGAAGCCTAACACTCTAGCCATTAGTCTATGGGAGCTCTGTCGGTGGGAGTTTTAAATATAATAAAAACAAAAAATGCACCTTGGTAATTGTTTATTTAAACACTTTGAAATCTTCGTGTCGAAAAATTAAACTGACTCAGAATTTTCTTCCCTACATAAATAATCAATAATTGCAAAGGAAAGAAATTGAAAAAAAAAAGAATTTTCAAATTAGAAAAGAAATATATACATTGAAGATATTCCCTCCGGCTGGGACTCGAACCCAGGCCACTCGCTTGGAAGACCAGCGGTCTAGCCATTAGGCTATCGGAGTTCTATCGAGCGGAGTCTTACTGCCTGACTGATACTGCCTGACTGACAGACTGACTCACTGACTGACTGATACTGACTGACTGACTCACTGACTGACCGAGACTGACTGACTAACTGCCTGACTGACTGAGACTGGACTGACTGACTGACTGACTGACTAACTGACTGACTGAGACTGACTGACTGACTGCTTGACTGTCTGACTGGCTATTTCACTGACTGACTGAATGACTAAATGACTGACTGACACTGATTGACTGACTGCTTGCTACCTGACTGACTGCTTGACTGACTAACTGACTGGACAGGACTGACCGACTGACTGACTGACAGACTGACTGAATAAGGATGACTGACAGACTGACTGAATAAGGCTGACTGACTGACTGACTGACGGACTGACTGAATAAGGCTGACCGACTGACTGACTGCCTGACTGACTGACTGACTGACTGACTGACCGAGACTGACTGACTGACTGACTGAGACTGGACTGGACTGACTGACTGACTGACTGACTGAGACTGACTGACTGCTTTAGTGACTAACTGACTGCACAGGACTGACCGACTGACTGACTGACTGCCTGACTGACTGACTGACTGAATGACTGACTGACTGAGACTAAATGACTGACTGCTTGACTGACTGGCTGAAGGACTAACTGACTGACTGAGTGACTGACTGACTGGACTGACTGACTGAGACTGAATGACTGAGTGCTTGACTGATTGACTGTCAGACTGACTGAATGACTTCGCAAAAGGGAAAAATAAAAAAAAAAAGAATTATAAAATTAGAAAAAAATATTTGCATTTAAGATTTCCTTTCCGGCCGGCACTCGAACCCAGTACCACGCGCTAGGAACCCAACGGTCTAGCCATTAGGCTATCGTAGCTCTGTCGATGGAAGTCTTAAATATAATAAAAACAAAAAATGCTCCTTGGTAATTATTGATTCAAACACTTTGAAATTTACAGGTCGAATAATTAAACTGACTCAGAATTTTTCTCCCTACATAAATAATCAATATTCGCAAAAGAGAAAAATTTAAAAAAAAGAAGAAATTTCAAATTAGAAACTAAAAGTATACATTGAAGATTTTCGTTCAGGCTGGGACTCGAACCCAGGGCCACTCGCTTGGAAGCCTAACACTCTAGCCATTAGTCTATGGGAGCTCTGTCGGTGGGAGTTTTAAATATAATAAAAACAAAAAATGCACCTTGGTAATTGTTTATTTAAACACTTTGAAATCTTCGTGTCGAAAAATTAAACTGACTCAGAATTTTCTTCCCTACATAAATAATCAATAATTGCAAAGGAAAGAAATTGAAAAAAAAAAGAATTTTCAAATTAGAAAAGAAATATATACATTGAAGATATTCGCTCCGGCTGGGACTCGAACCCAGGCCACTTGCTTGGAAGACCAGCGGTCTAGCCATTAGGCTATCGGAGTTCTGTCGAGCGGAGTCTTACTGCCTGACTGATACTGCCTGACTGACAGACTGACTCACTGACTGACTGATACTGACTGACTGACTCACTGACTGACCGAGACTGACTGACTAACTGCCTGACTGACTGAGACTGGACTGACTGTCTGACTGACTGACTGACTAACTGACTGACTGAGACTGACTGACTGAGACTGACTGCTTGACTCTCTGACTGGCTATTTCACTGACTGACTGAATGACTAAATGGCTGACTGACACTGACTGACCGACTGCTTGACTACCTGACTGACTGCTTGACTGACTAACTGACTGGACAGGACTGACCGACTGACTGACTGACAGACTGACTGAATAAGGATGACTGACAGACTGACTGAATAAGGCTGACTGACTGACTGACTGACAGACTGACTGAATAAGGCTGACCGACTGACTGACTGCCTGACTGACTGACTGACTGAATGACTGACTGACTGACTGACCGAGACTGACTGACTGACTGACTGAGACTGGACTGGACTGACTGACTGACTGACTGCTTTAGTGACTAACTGACTGCACAGGACTGACCGACTGACTGACTGACTGACTGTCTGACTGACTGACTGACTGAATGACTGACTGACTGAGACTAAATGACTGACTGCTTGACTGACTGGCTGAAGGACTAACTGACTGACTGAGTGACTGACTGACTGGACTGACTGACTGAGACTGAATGACTGAGTGCTTGACTGATTGACTGTCAGACTGACTGACTGACTTCGCAAAAGGGAAAAATAAAAAAAAAAGAATTATAAAATTAGAAAAAAATATTTGCATTTAAGATTTCCTTTCCGGCCGGGACTCGAACCCAGTACCACGCGCTAGGAACCCAACGGTCTAGCCATTAGGCTATCGGAGCTCTGTCGATGGAAGTCTTAAATATAATAAAAACAAAAAATGCACCTTGGTAATTATTGATTCAAACACTTTGAAATTTACAGGTCGAATAATTAAACTGACTCAGAATTTTTCTCCCTACATAAATAATCAATATTCGCAAAAGAGAAAAATTAAAAAAAAAAGAAGAAGAAATTTCAAATTAGAAACTAAAAGTATACATTAAAGATTTTCGTTCAGGCTGGGACTCGAACCCAGGGCCACTCGCTTGGAAGCCTAACACTCTAGCCATTAGTCTATGGGAGCTCTGTCGGTGGGAGTTTTAAATATAATAAAAACAAAAAATGCACCTTGGTAATTGTTTATTTAAACACTTTGAAATCTTCGTGTCGAAAAATTAAACTGACTCAGAATTTTCTTCCCTACATAAATAATCAATAATTGCAAAGGAAAGAAATTGAAAAAAAAAAGAATTTTCAAATTAGAAAAGAAATATATACATTGAAGATATTCGCTCCGGCTGGGACTCGAACCCAGGCCACTCGCTTGGAAGACCAGCGGTCTAGCCATTAGGCTATCGGAGTTCTATCGAGCGGAGTCTTACTGCCTGCCTGATACTGCCTGACTGACAGACTGACTCACTGACTGACTGATAATGACTGACTGACTGACTGACTGACTGACTGACTGACTAACTGACTGACTGAGACTGACTGACTGACTGCTTGACTCTCTGACTGGCTATTTCACTGACTGACTGAATGACTAAATGACTGACTGACACTGACTGACTGACTGCTTGACTGACTAACTGACTGGACAGGACTGACCGACTGACTGACTGACAGACTGACAGAATAAGGATGACTGACAGACTGACTGAATAAGGCTGACTGACTGACTGACTGACAGACTGACTGAATAAGGCTGACCGACTGACTGACTGCCTGACTGACTGACTGACTGAATGACTGACCGAGACTGACTGACTGACTGACTGAGACTGGACTGGACTGACTGACTGACTGACTGACTGAGACTGACTGACTGCTTTAGTGACTAACTGACTGCACAGGACTGACCGACTGACTGACTGACTGACTGCCTGACTGACTGACTGACTGAATGACTGACTGACTGAGACTAAATGACTGACTGCTTGACTGACTGGCTGAAGGACTAACTGACTGACTGAGTGACTGACTGACTGGACCGACTGACTGAGACTGAATGACTGAGTGCTTGACTGATTGACTGTCAGACTGACTGACTGACTTCGCAAAAGGGAAAAATAAAAAAAAAGAATTATAAAATTAGAAAAAAATATTTGCATTTAAGATTTCCTTTCCGGCCGGGACTCGAACCCAGAACCACGCGCTAGGAACCCAACGGTCAAGCCATTAGGCTATCGGAGCTCTGTCGATGGAGGTCTTAAATATAATAAAAACATAAAATGCACCTTGGTAATTATTGATTCAAACACTTTGAAATTTACAGGTCGAATAATTAAACTGACTCAGAATTTTTCTCCCTACATAAATAATCAATATTCGCAAAAGAGAAAAATTAAAAAAAAAAGAAGAAGAAATTTCAAATTAGAAACTAAAAGTATACATTGAAGATTTTCGTTCAGGCTGGGACTCGAACCCAGGGCCACTCGCTTGGAAGCCTAACACTCTAGCCATTAGTCTATGGGAGCTCTGTCGGTGGGAGTTTTAAATATAATAAAAACAAAAAATGCACCTTGGTAATTGTTTATTTAAACACTTTGAAATCTTCGTGTCGAAAAATTAAACTGACTCAGAATTTTCTTCCCTACATAAATAATCAATAATTGCAAAGGAAAGAAATTGAAAAAAAAAAGAATTTTCAAATTAGAAAAGAAATATATACATCGAAGATATTCGCTCCGGCTGGGACTCGAACCCAGGCTACTCGCTTGGAAGACCAGCGGTCTAGCCATTAGGCTATCGGAGTTCTATCGAGCGGAGTCTTACTGCCTGACTGATACTGCCTGACTGACAGACTGACTCACTGACTGACTGATACTGACTGACTGACTCACTGACTGACCGAGACTGACTGACTAACTGCCTGACTGACTGAGACTGGACTGACTGACTGACTGACTGACTGACTGACTAACTGACTGACTGAGACTGACTGACTGACTGCTTGACTCTCTGACTGGCTATTTCACTGACTGACTGAATGACTAAATGACTGACTGACACTGACTGACTGACTGCTTGACTGACTAACTGACTGGACAGGACTGATCGACTGACTGACTGACAGACTGACTGAATAAGGATGACTGACAGACTGACTGAATAAGGCTGACTGACTGACTGACAGACTGACTGAATAAGGCTGACCGACTGACTGACTGCCTGACTGACTGACTGACTGAATGACTGACTGACTGACTGAATGACTGACTGACTGACTGACCGAGACTGAGACTGGACTGGACTGACTGACTGACTGACTGACTGAGACTGACTGACTGCTTTAGTGACTAACTGACTGCACAGGACTGACCGACTGACTGACTGACTGACTGCCTGACTGACTGACTGACTGAATGACTGACTGACTGAGACTAAATGACTGACTGCTTGACTGACTGGCTGAAGGACTAACTGACTGACTGGACTGACTGACTGACTGGACTGACTGACTGAGACTGAATGACAGAGTGCTTGACTGATTGACTGTCAGACTGACTGACTTACTTCGCAAAAGGGAAAAATAAAAAAAAAGAATTATAAAATTAGAAAAAAATATTTGCATTTAAGATTTCCTTTCCGGCCGGGACTCGAACCCAGTACCACGCGCTAGGAACCCAACGGTGTAGCCATTAGGCTATCGGAGCTCTGTCGATGGAAGTCTTAAATATAATAAAAACAAAAAATGCACCTTGGTAATTATTGATTCAAACACTTTGAAATTTACAGGTCGAATAATTAAACTGACTCAGAATTTTTCTCCCTACATAAATAATTAATATTCGCAAAAGAGAAAAATTCAAAAAAAAGAAGAAGAAATTTCAAATTAGAAACTAAAAGTATACATTGAAGATTTTCGTTCAGGCTGGGACTCGAACCCAGGGCCACTCGCTTGGAAGCCTAACACTCTAGCCATTAGTCTATGGGAGCTCTGTCGGTGGAAGTTTTAAATATAATAAAAACAAAAAATGCACCTTGGTAATTGTTTATTTAAACACTTTGAAATCTTCGTGTCGAAAAATTAAACTGACTCAGAATTTTCTTCCCTACATAAATAATCAATAATTGCAAAGGAAAGAAATTGAAAAAAAAAAGAATTTTCAAATTAGAAAAGAAATATATACATTGAAGATATTCCCTCCGGCTGGGACTCGAACCCAGGCCACTCGCTTGGAAGACCAGCGGTCTAGCCATTAGGCTATCGGAGTTCTATCGAGCGGAGTCTTACTGCCTGACTGATACTGCCTGACTGACAGACTGACTCACTGACTGACTGATACTGACTGACTGACTCACTGACTGACCGAGACTGACTGACTAACTGCCTGACTGACTGAGACTGGACTGACTGACTGACTGACTGACTAACTGACTGACTGAGACTGACTGACTGACTGCTTGACTGTCTGACTGGCTATTTCACTGACTGACTGAATGACTAAATGACTGACTGACACTGATTGACTGACTGCTTGCTACCTGACTGACTGCTTGACTGACTAACTGACTGGACAGGACTGACCGACTGACTGACTGACAGACTGACTGAATAAGGATGACTGACAGACTGACTGAATAAGGCTGACTGACTGACTGACTGACAGACTGACTGAATAAGGCTGACCGACTGACTGACTGCCTGACTGACTGACTGACTGACTGACTGACCGAGACTGACTGACTGACTGACTGAGACTGGACTGGACTGACTGACTGACTGACTGACTGAGACTGACTGACTGCTTTAGTGACTAACTGACTGCACAGGACTGACCGACTGACTGACTGACTGCCTGACTGACTGACTGACTGAATGACTGACTGACTGAGACTAAATGACTGACTGCTTGACTGACTGGCTGAAGGACTAACTGACTGACTGAGTGACTGACTGACTGGACTGACTGACTGAGACTGAATGACTGAGTGCTTGACTGATTGACTGTCAGACTGACTGAATGACTTCGCAAAAGGGAAAAATAAAAAAAAAAGAATTATAAAATTAGAAAAAAATATTTGCATTTAAGATTTCCTTTCCGGCCGGCACTCGAACCCAGTACCACGCGCTAGGAACCCAACGGTCTAGCCATTAGGCTATCGTAGCTCTGTCGATGGAAGTCTTAAATATAATAAAAACAAAAAATGCTCCTTGGTAATTATTGATTCAAACACTTTGAAATTTACAGGTCGAATAATTAAACTGACTCAGAATTTTTCTCCCTACATAAATAATCAATATTCGCAAAAGAGAAAAATTTAAAAAAAAGAAGAAATTTCAAATTAGAAACTAAAAGTATACATTGAAGATTTTCGTTCAGGCTGGGACTCGAACCCAGGGCCACTCGCTTGGAAGCCTAACACTCTAGCCATTAGTCTATGGGAGCTCTGTCGGTGGGAGTTTTAAATATAATAAAAACAAAAAATGCACCTTGGTAATTGTTTATTTAAACACTTTGAAATCTTCGTGTCGAAAAATTAAACTGACTCAGAATTTTCTTCCCTACATAAATAATCAATAATTGCAAAGGAAAGAAATTGAAAAAAAAAAGAATTTTCAAATTAGAAAAGAAATATATACATTGAAGATATTCGCTCCGGCTGGGACTCGAACCCAGGCCACTTGCTTGGAAGACCAGCGGTCTAGCCATTAGGCTATCGGAGTTCTGTCGAGCGGAGTCTTACTGCCTGACTGATACTGCCTGACTGACAGACTGACTCACTGACTGACTGATACTGACTGACTGACTCACTGACTGACCGAGACTGACTGAATAACTGCCTGACTGACTGAGACTGGACTGACTGTCTGACTGACTGACTGACTAACTGACTGACTGAGACTGACTGACTGAGACTGACTGCTTGACTCTCTGACTGGCTATTTCACTGACTGACTGAATGACTAAATGACTGACTGACACTGACTGACCGACTGCTTGACTACCTGACTGACTGCTTGACTGACTAACTGACTGGACAGGACTGACCGACTGACTGACTGACAGACTGACTGAATAAGGATGACTGACAGACTGACTGAATAAGGCTGACTGACTGACTGACTGACAGACTGACTGAATAAGGCTGACCGACTGACTGACTGCCTGACTGACTGACTGACTGAATGACTGACTGACTGACTGACCGAGACTGACTGACTGACTGACTGAGACTGGACTGGACTGACTGACTGACTGACTGCTTTAGTGACTAACTGACTGCACAGGACTGACCGACTGACTGACTGACTGACTGTCTGACTGACTGACTGACTGAATGACTGACTGACTGAGACTAAATGACTGACTGCTTGACTGACTGGCTGAAGGACTAACTGACTGACTGAGTGACTGACTGACTGGACTGACTGACTGAGACTGAATGACTGAGTGCTTGACTGATTGACTGTCAGACTGACTGACTGACTTCGCAAAAGGGAAAAATAAAAAAAAAGAATTATAAAATTAGAAAAAAATATTTGCATTTAAGATTTCCTTTCCGGCCGGGACTCGAACCCAGTACCACGCGCTAGGAACCCAACGGTCTAGCCATTAGGCTATCGGAGCTCTGTCGATGGAAGTCTTAAATATAATAAAAACAAAAAATGCTCCTTGGTAATTATTGATTCAAACACTTTGAAATTTACAGGTCGAATAATTAAACTGACTCAGAATTTTTCTCCCTACATAAATAATCAATATTCGCAAAAGAGAAAAATTTAAAAAAAAGAAGAAATTTCAAATTAGAAACTAAAAGTATACATTGAAGATTTTCGTTCAGGCTGGGACTCGAACCCAGGGCCACTCGCTTGGAAGCCTAACACTCTAGCCATTAGTCTATGGGAGCTCTGTCGGTGGGAGTTTTAAATATAATAAAAACAAAAAATGCACCTTGGTAATTGTTTATTTAAACACTTTGAAATCTTCGTGTCGAAAAATTAAACTGACTCAGAATTTTCTTCCCTACATAAATAATCAATAATTGCAAAGGAAAGAAATTGAAAAAAAAAAGAATTTTCAAATTAGAAAAGAAATATATACATTGAAGATATTCGCTCCGGCTGGGACTCGAACCCAGGCCACTTGCTTGGAAGACCAGCGGTCTAGCCATTAGGCTATCGGAGTTCTGTCGAGCGGAGTCTTACTGCCTGACTGATACTGCCTGACTGACAGACTGACTCACTGACTGACTGATACTGACTGACTGACTCACTGACTGACCGAGACTGACTGACTAACTGCCTGACTGACTGAGACTGGACTGACTGTCTGACTGACTGACTGACTAACTGACTGACTGAGACTGACTGACTGAGACTGACTGCTTGACTCTCTGACTGGCTATTTCACTGACTGACTGAATGACTAAATGACTGACTGACACTGACTGACCGACTGCTTGACTACCTGACTGACTGCTTGACTGACTAACTGACTGGACAGGACTGACCGACTGACTGACTGACAGACTGACTGAATAAGGATGACTGACAGACTGACTGAATAAGGCTGACTGACTGACTGACTGACAGACTGACTGAATAAGGCTGACCGACTGACTGACTGCCTGACTGACTGACTGACTGAATGACTGACTGACTGACTGACCGAGACTGACTGACTGACTGACTGAGACTGGACTGGACTGACTGACTGACTGACTGCTTTAGTGACTAACTGACTGCACAGGACTGACCGACTGACTGACTGACTGACTGTCTGACTGACTGACTGACTGAATGACTGACTGACTGAGACTAAATGACTGACTGCTTGACTGACTGGCTGAAGGACTAACTGACTGACTGAGTGACTGACTGACTGGACTGACTGACTGAGACTGAATGACTGAGTGCTTGACTGATTGACTGTCAGACTGACTGACTGACTTCGCAAAAGGGAAAAATAAAAAAAAAGAATTATAAAATTAGAAAAAAATATTTGCATTTAAGATTTCCTTTCCGGCCGGGACTCGAACCCAGTACCACGCGCTAGGAACCCAACGGTCTAGCCATTAGGCTATCGGAGCTCTGTCGATGGAAGTCTTAAATATAATAAAAACAAAAAATGCACCTTGGTAATTATTGATTCAAACACTTTGAAATTTACAGGTCGAATAATTAAACTGACTCAGAATTTTTCTCCCTACATAAATAATCAATATTCGCAAAAGAGAAAAATTAAAAAAAAAAGAAGAAGAAATTTCAAATTAGAAACTAAAAGTATACATTAAAGATTTTCGTTCAGGCTGGGACTCGAACCCAGGGCCACTCGCTTGGAAGCCTAACACTCTAGCCATTAGTCTATGGGAGCTCTGTCGGTGGGAGTTTTAAATATAATAAAAACAAAAAATGCACCTTGGTAATTGTTTATTTAAACACTTTGAAATCTTCGTGTCGAAAAATTAAACTGACTCAGAATTTTCTTCCCTACATAAATAATCAATAATTGCAAAGGAAAGAAATTGAAAAAAAAACGAATTTTCAAATTAGAAAAGAAATATATACATTGAAGATATTCGCTCCGGCTGGGACTCGAACCCAGGCCACTCGCTTGGAAGACCAGCGGTCTAGCCATTAGGCTATCGGAGTTCTAACGAGCGGAGTCTTACTGCCTGCCTGATACTGCCTGACTGACAGACTGACTCACTGATAATGACTGACTGACTGACTGACTGACTAACTGACTGACTGAGACTGACTGACTGACTGCTTGACTCTCTGACTGGCTATTTCACTGACTGACTGAATGACTAAATGACTGACTGACACTGACTGACTGACTGCTTGACTGACTAACTGACTGGACAGGACTGACCGACTGACTGACTGACAGACTGACAGAATAAGGATGACTGACAGACTGACTGAATAAGGCTGACTGACTGACTGACTGACAGACTGACTGAATAAGGCTGACCGACTGACTGACTGCCTGACTGACTGACTGACTGAATGACTGACCGAGACTGACTGACTGACTGACTGAGACTGGACTGGACTGACTGACTGACTGACTGACTGAGACTGACTGACTGCTTTAGTGACTAACTGACTGCACAGGACTGACCGACTGACTGACTGACTGACTGCCTGACTGACTGACTGACTGAATGACTGACTGACTGAGACTAAATGACTGACTGCTTGACTGACTGGCTGAAGGACTAACTGACTGACTGAGTGACTGACTGACTGGACCGACTGACTGAGACTGAATGACTGAGTGCTTGACTGATTGACTGTCAGACTGACTGACTGACTTCGCAAAAGGGAAAAATAAAAAAAAAGAATTATAAAATTAGAAAAAAATATTTGCATTTAAGATTTCCTTTCCGGCCGGGACTCGAACCCAGTACCACGCGCTAGGAACCCAACGGTCTAGCCATTAGGCTATCGGAGCTCTGTCGATGGAAGTCTTAAATATAATAAAAACAAAAAATGCACCTTGGTAATTATTGATTCAAACACTTTGAAATTTACAGGTCGAATAATTAAACTGACTCAGAATTTTTCTCCCTACATAAATAATCAATATTCGCAAAAGAGAAAAATTAAAAAAAAAAGAAGAAGAAATTTCAAATTAGAAACTAAAAGTATACATTAAAGATTTTCGTTCAGGCTGGGACTCGAACCCAGGGCCACTCGCTTGGAAGCCTAACACTCTAGCCATTAGTCTATGGGAGCTCTGTCGGTGGGAGTTTTAAATATAATAAAAACAAAAAATGCACCTTGGTAATTGTTTATTTAAACACTTTGAAATCTTCGTGTCGAAAAATTAAACTGACTCAGAATTTTCTTCCCTACATAAATAATCAATAATTGCAAAGGAAAGAAATTGAAAAAAAAACGAATTTTCAAATTAGAAAAGAAATATATACATTGAAGATATTCGCTCCGGCTGGGACTCGAACCCAGGCCACTCGCTTGGAAGACCAGCGGTCTAGCCATTAGGCTATCGGAGTTCTAACGAGCGGAGTCTTACTGCCTGCCTGATACTGCCTGACTGACAGACTGACTCACTGATAATGACTGACTGACTGACTGACTGACTAACTGACTGACTGAGACTGACTGACTGACTGCTTGACTCTCTGACTGGCTATTTCACTGACTGACTGAATGACTAAATGACTGACTGACACTGACTGACTGACTGCTTGACTGACTAACTGACTGGACAGGACTGACCGACTGACTGACTGACAGACTGACAGAATAAGGATGACTGACAGACTGACTGAATAAGGCTGACTGACTGACTGACTGACAGACTGACTGAATAAGGCTGACCGACTGACTGACTGCCTGACTGACTGACTGACTGAATGACTGACCGAGACTGACTGACTGACTGACTGAGACTGGACTGGACTGACTGACTGACTGACTGACTGAGACTGACTGACTGCTTTAGTGACTAACTGACTGCACAGGACTGACCGACTGACTGACTGACTGACTGCCTGACTGACTGACTGACTGAATGACTGACTGACTGAGACTAAATGACTGACTGCTTGACTGACTGGCTGAAGGACTAACTGACTGACTGAGTGACTGACTGACTGGACCGACTGACTGAGACTGAATGACTGAGTGCTTGACTGATTGAGTGTCAGACTGACTGACTGACTTCGCAAAAGGGAAAAATAAAAAAAAAAGAATTATAAAATTAGAAAAAAATATTTGCATTTAAGATTTCCTTTCCGGCCGGGACTCGAACCCAGTACCACGCGCTAGGAACCCAACGGTCTAGCCATTAGGCTATCGGAGCTCTGTCGATGGAAGTCTTAAATATAATAAAAACAAAAAATGCACCTTGGTAATTATTGATTCAAACACTTTGAAATTTAGAGGTCGAATAATTAAACTGACTCAGAATTTTTCTCCCTACATAAATAATCAATATTCGCAAAAGAGAAAAATTAAAAAAAAAAGAAGAAGAAATTTCAAATTAGAAACTAAAAGTATACATTGAAGATTTTCGTTCAGGCTGGGACTCGAACCCAGGGCCACTCGCTTGGAAGCCTAACACTCTAGCCATTAGTCTATGGGAGCTCTGTCGGTGGAAGTTTTAAATATAATAAAAACAAAAAATGCACCTTGGTAATTGTTTATTTAAACACTTCGAAATCTTCGTGTCGAAAAATTAAACTGACTCAGAATTTTCTTCCCTCCATAAATAATCAATAATTGCAAAGGAAAGAAATTGAAAAAAAAAGAATTTTCAAATTAGAAAAGAAATAGATACATAGAAGATATTCGCTCCGGCTGGGACTCGAACGCAGGCCACTCGCTTGGAAGACCAACGGTCTAGCCATTAGGCTATCGGAGTTCTGTCGAGCGGAGTCTTACTGCCTGACTGATACTGCCTGACTGACAGACTGACTCACTGACTGACTGATACTGACTGACTGACTCACTGACTGACCGAGACTGACTGACTAACTGCCTGACTGACTGAGACTGGACTGGCTGACTGACTGACTGACTAACTGACTGACTGAGACTGACAGACTGACTGCTTGACTCTCTGACTGGCTATTTCACTGACTGACTGAATGACTAAATGACTGACTGACACTGACTGACTGACTGCTTGACTGACTAACTGACTGGACAGGACTGACCGACTGACTGACTGACAGGCTGACTGAATAAGGATGATTGACAGACTGACTGAATAAGGCTGACTGACTGACTGACTGACAGACTGACTGAATAAGGCTGACCGACTGACTGACTGCCTGACTGACTGACTGACTGAATGACTGACTGACTGTCTGACCGAGACTGACTGACTGAGACTGGACTGGACTGACTGACTGACTGACTGTCTGAGACTGACTGACTGCTTTAGTGACTAACTTACTGCACAGGACTGACCGACTGACTGACTGACTGACTGACTGCCTGACTGACTGACTGACTGAATGACTGACTGACTGAGACTAAATGACTGACTGCTTGACTGACTGGCTGAAGGACTAACTGACTGACTGAGTGACTGACTGACTGGACTGACTGACTGAGACTGAATGACTGAGTGCTTGACTGATTGACTGTCAGACTGACTGACTGACTTCGCAAAAGGGAAAAATAAAAAAAAAATTATAAAATTAGAAAAAAGTATTTGCATTTAAGATTTCCTTTCCGGCCGGGACTCGAACCCAGTACCACGCGCGAGGAACCCAACGGTCTAGCCATTAGGCTATCGGAGCTCTGTCGATGGAAGTCTTAAATATAATAAAAACAAAAAATGCACCTTGGTAATTATTGATTCAAACACTTTGAAATTTACAGGTCGAATAATTAAACTGACTCAGAATTTTTCTCCCTACATAAATAATCAATATTCGCAAAAGAGAAAAATTAAAAAAAAAGAAGAAATTTCAAATTAGAAACTAAAAGTATACATTGAAGATTTTCGTTCAGGCTGGGACTCGAACCCAGGGCCACTCGCTTGGAAGCCTAACACTCTAGCCATTAGTCTATGGGAGCTCTGTCGGTGGGAGTTTTAAATATAATAAAAACAAAAAATGCACCTTGGTAATTGTTTATTTAAACACTTTGAAATCTTCGTGTCGAAAAATTAAACTGACTCAGAATTTTCTTCCCTACATAAATAATCAATAATTGCAAACAAAAGAAATTGAAAAAAAAAGAATTTTCAAATTAGAAAAGAAATATATATATTGAAGATATTCGCTCCGGCTGGGACTCGAACCCAGGCCACTCGCTTGGAAGACCAGCGGTCTAGCCATTAGGCTATCGGAGTTCTGTCGAGCGGAGTCTTACTGCCTGACTGATACTGCCTGACTGACAGACTGACTCACTGACTGACTGATACTGACTGACTGACTCACTGACTGACCGAGACTGACTGACTAACTGCCTGACTGACTGAGACTGGACTGACTGACTGACTGACTGACTGACTGACTAACTGACTGAGTGAGACTGACTGACTGACTGCTTGACTCTCTGACTGGCTATTTCACTGACTGACTGAATGACTAAATGACTGACTGACACTGACTGACTGACTGCTTGACTGACTAACTGACTGGACAGGACTGACCGACTGACTGACTGACAGACTGACTGAATAAGGATGACTGACAGACTGACGGAATAAGACTGACTGACTGACTGACTGACAGACTGACTGAATAAGGCTGACCGACTGACTGACTGCCTGACTGACTGAATGACTGACTGATTGACTGACCGAGACTGACTGACTGACTGACTGAGACTGGACTGGACTGACTGACTGACTGACTGACTGAGACTGACTGACTGCTTTAGTGACTAACTGACTGCACAGGACTGACCGACTGACTGACTGACTGACTGCCTGACTGACTGACTGACTGAATGACTGACTGACTGAGACTAAATGACTGACTGCTTGACTGACTGGCTGAAGGACTAACTGACTGACTGAGTGACTGAGTGACTGGACTGACTGACTGAGACTGAATGACTGAGTGCTTGACTGATTGACTGTCAGACTGACTGACTGACTTCGCAAAAGGGAAAAATAAAAAAAAAAGAATTATAAAAAAATATTTGCATTTAAGATTTCCTTTCCGGCCGGGACTCGAACCCAGTACCACGCGCTAGGAACCCAACGGTCTAGCCATTAGGCTATCGGAGCTCTGTCGGTGGAAGTCTTAAATATAATAAAAACAAAAAATGCACCTTGATAATTATTGATTCAAACACTTTGAAATTTACAGGTCGAATAATTAAACTGACTCAGAATTTTTCTCCCTACATAAATAATTAATATTCGCAAAAGAGAAAAATTAAAAAAAAAAGAAGAAGAAATTTCAAATTAGAAACTAAAAGTATACATTGAAGATTTTCGTTCAGGCTGGGACTCGAACCCAGGGCGACTCGCTTGGAAGCCTAACACTCTAGCCATTAGTCTATGGGAGCTCTGTCGGTGGGAGTTTTAAATATAATAAAAACAAAAAATGCACCTTGGTAATTGTTTATTTAAACACTTTGAAATCTTCGTGTCGAAAAATTAAACTGACTCAGAATTTTCTTCCCTACATAAATAATCAATAATTGCAAAGGAAAGAAATTGAAAAAAAAAAGAATTTTCAAATTAGAAAAGAAATATATACATTGAAGATATTCGCTCCGGCTGGGACTCGAACCCAGGCCACTCGCTTGGAAGACCAGCGGTCTAGCCATTAGGCTATCGGAGTTCTATCGAGCGGAGTCTTACTGCCTGACTGATACTGCCTGACTGACAGACTGACTCACTGACTGACTGATACTGACTGACTGACTCACTGACTGACCGAGACTGACTGACTAACTGCCTGACTGACTGAGACTGGACTGACTGACTGACTGACTGACTGACTGACTAACTGACTGACTGAGACTGACTGACTGACTGCTTGACTCTCTGACTGGCTATTTCACTGACTGACTGAATGACTAAATGACTGACTGACACTGACTGACTGACTGCTTGACTGACTAACTGACTGGACAGGACTGACCGACTGACTGACTGACAGACTGACTGAATAAGGATGACTGACAGACTGACTGAATAAGGCTGACTGACTGACTGACTGACAGACTGACTGAATAAGGCGGACCGACTGACTGACTGCCTGACTGACTGAATGACTGACTGACTGACTGACCGAGACTGACTGACTGACTGACTGAGACTGGACTGGACTGACTGCACAGGACTGACCGACTGAGACTGACTGACTGCCTGACTGACTGACTGACTGAATGACTGACTGACTGAGACTAAATGACTGACTGCTTGACTGACTGGCTGAAGGACTAACTGACTGACTGAGTGACTGACTGACTGCTTTAGTGACTAACTGACTGCACAGGACTGACCGACTGACTGCCTGACTGACTGACTGACTGAATGACTGACTGACTGAGACTAAATGACTGACTGCTTGACTGACTGGCTGAAGGACTAACTGACTGACTGAGTGACTGACTGACTGGACTGACTGACTGAGACTGAATGACTGAGTGCTTGACAGATTGACTGTCAGACTGACTGACTGACTTCGCAAAAGGGAAAAATAAAAAAAAAAGAATTATAAAATTAGAAAAAAATATTTGCATTTAAGATTTCCTTTCCGGCCGGGACTCGAACCCAGTACCACGCGCTAGGAACCCAACGGTCTAGCCATTAGGCTATCGGAGCTCTGTCGATGGAAGTCTTAAATATAATAAAAACAAAAAATGCACCTTGGTAATTATTGATTCAAACACTTTGAAATTTACAGGTCGAATAATTACACTGACTCAGAATTTTTCTCCCTACATAAATAATCAATATTCGCAAAAGAGAAAAATTAAAAAAAAAAGAAGAAGAAATTTCAAATTAGAAACTAAAAGTATACATTGAAGATTTTCGTTCAGGCTGGGACTCGAACCCAGGGCCGCTCGCTTGGAATCCTAACACTCTAGCCATTAGTCTATGGGAGCTCTGTCGGTGGGAGTTTTAAATATAATAAAAACAAAAAATGCACCTTGGTAATTGTTTATTTAAACACTTTGAAATCTTCGTGTCGAAAAATTAAACTGACTCAGAATTTTCTTCCCTACATAAATAATCAATAATTGCAAAGGAAAGAAATTGAAAAAAAAAGAATTTTCAAATTAGAAAAGAAATAGATACATTGAAGATATTCGCTCCGGCTGGGACTCGAACCCAGGCCACTCGCTTGGAAGACCAGCGGTCTAGCCATTAGGCTATCGGAGTTCTGTCGAGCGGAGTCTTACTGCCTGACTGATACTGCCTGACTGACAGACTGACTCACTGACTGACTGATACTGACTGACTGACTCACTGACTGACCGAGACTGACTGACTAACTGCCTGACTGACTGAGACTGGACTGACTGACTGACTGACTGACTGACTGACTAACTGACTGACTGAGACTGACTGACTGACTGCTTGACTCTCTGACTGGCTATTTCACTGACTGACTGAATGACTAAATGACTGACTGACACTGACTGACTGACTGCTTGACTACCTGACTGACTGCTTGACTGACTAACTGACTGGACAGGACTGACCGACTGACTGAATAAGGATGACTGACAGACTGACTGAATAAGGCTGACTGACTGACTGACTGACAGACTGACTGAATAAGGCTGACCGACTGACTGACTGCCTGACTGACTTAGACTGGACTGGACTGACTGACTGACTGACTGACTGAGACTGACTGACTGCTTTAGTGACTAACTGACTGCACAGGACTGACCGACTGACTGACTGACTGACTGCCTGACTGACTGACTGACTGAATGACTGACTGACTGAGACTAAATGACTGACTGCTTGACTGACTGGCTGAAGGACTAACTGACTGACTGAGTGACTGACTGACTGGACTGACTGACTGAGACTGAATGACTGAGTGCTTGACTGATTGACTGTCAGACTGACTGACTGACTTCGCAAAAGGGAAAAATAAAAAAAAAGAATTATAAAATTAGAAAAAAGTATTTGCATTTAAGATTTCCTTTCCGGCCGGGACTCGAACCCAGTACCACGCGCTAGGAACCCAACGGTCTAGCCATTAGGCTATCGGAGCTCTGTCGATGGAAGTCTTAAATATAATAAAAACAAAAAATGCACCTTGGTAATTATTGATTCAAACACTTTGAAATTTACAGGTCGAATAATTAAACTGACTCAGAATTTTTCTCCCTACATAAATAATCAATATTCGCAAAAGAGAAAAATTAAAAAAAAAAAAGAAGAAGAAATTTCAAATTAGAAACTAAAAGTACACATTGAAGATTTTCGTTCAGGCTGGGACTCGAACCCAGGGCCACTCGCTTGGAAGCCTAACACTCTAGCCATTAGTCTATGGGAGCTCTGTCGGTGGGAGTTTTAAATATAATAAAAACAAAAAATGCACCTTGGTAATTGTTTATTTAAACACTTTGAAATCTTCGTGTCGAAAAATTAAACTGACTCAGAATTTTCTTCCCTACATAAATAATCAATAATTGCAAAGGAAAGAAATTGAAAAAAAAAATTTTCAAATTAGAAAAGAAATATATACATTGAAGATATTCGCTCCGGCTGGGACTCGAACCCAGGCCACTCGCTTGGAAGACCAGCGGTCTAGCCATTAGGCTATCGGAGTTCTGTCGAGCGGAGTCTTACTGCCTGACTGATACTGCCTGACTGACAGACTGACTCACTGACTGACTGATACTGACTGACTGACTCACTGACTGACCGAGACGGACTGACTAACTGCCTGACTGACTGAGACTGGACTGACTGACTGACTGACTGACTGACTGACTAACTGACTGACTGAGACTGACTGACTGACTGCTTGACTCTCTGACTGGCTATTTCACTGACTGACTGAATGACTAAATGACTGACTGACACTGACTGACTGACTGCTTGACTACCTGACTGACTGCTTGACTGACTAACTGACTGGACAGGACTGACCGACTGACTGACTGACAGACTGACTGAATAAGGATGACTGACAGACTGACTGAATAAGGCTGACTGACTGACTGACTGACAGACTGACTGAATAAGGCTGACCGACTGACTGACTGCCTGACTGACTGACTGACTGAATGACTGACTGACTGACTGACCGAGACTGACTGACTGACTGAGACTGGACTGGACTGACTGACTGACTGACTGACTGACTGCTTTAGTGACTAACTGACTGCACAGGACTGACCGACTGACTGACTGACTGACTGCCTGACTGACTGACTGACTGAATGACTGACTGACTGAGACTAAATGACTGACTGCTTGACTGACTGGCTGAAGGACTAACTGACTGACTGAGTGACTGACTGACTGGACTGACTGACTGAGACTGAATGACTGAGTGCTTGACTGATTGACTGTCAGACTGACTGACTGACTTCGCAAAAGGGAAAAATAAAAAAAAAGAATTATAAAATTAGAAAAAAATATTTGCATTTAAGATTTCCTTTCCGGCCGGGACTCGAACCCAGTACCACGCGCTAGGAACCCAACGGTCTAGCCATTAGGCTATCGGAGCTCTGTCGATTGAAGTCTTAAATATAATAAAAACAAAAAATGCACCTTGGTAATTATTGATTCAAACACTTTGAAATTTACAGGTCGAATAATTAAACTGACTCAGAATTTTTCTTCCTACATAAATAATCAATATTTGCAAAAGAGAAAAATTAAAAAAAAAGAAGAAGAAATTTCAAATTAGAAACTAAAAGTATACATTGAAGATTTTCGTTCAGGCTGGGACTCGAACCCAGGGCCACTCGCTTGGAAGCCTAACACTCTAGCCATTAGTCTATGGGAGCTCTGTCGGTGGGGGTTTTAAATATAATAAAAACAAAAAATGCACCTTGGTAATTGTTTATTTAAACACTTTGAAATCTTCGTGTCGAAAAATTAAACTGACTCAGAATTTTCTTCCCTACATAAATAATCAATAATTGCAAAGGAAAGAAATTGAAAAAAAAAGAATTTTCAAATTAGAAAAGAAATATATACATTGAAGATATTCGCTCCGCCTGGGACTCGAACCCAGGCCACTCGCTTGGAAGACCAGCGGTCTAGCCATTAGGCTATCGGAGTTCTGTCGATCGGAGTCTTACTGCCTGACTGATACTGCCTGACTGACAGACTGACTCACTGACTGACTGATACTGACTGACTGACTCACTGACTGACCGAGACTGACTGACTAACTGCCTGACTGACTGAGACTGGACTGACTGACTGACTGACTGACTGACTGACTAACTGACTGACTGAGACTGACTGTCTGACTGCTTGACTCTCTGACTGGCTATTTCACTGACTGACTGAATGACTAAATGACTGATTGACACTGACTGACTGACTGCTTGACTACCTGACTGACTGCTTGACTGACTAACTGACTGGACAGGACTGACCGACTGACTGACTGACAGACTGACTGAATAAGGATGACTGACAGACTGACTGAATAAGGCTGACTGACTGACTGACTGACAGACTGACTGAATAAGGCTGACCGACTGACTGACTGCCTGACTGACTGACTGACTGAATGACTGACTGACTGACTGACCGAGACTGACTGACTGACTGACTGAGACTGGACTGGACTGACTGACTGACTGACTGACTGAGACTGACTGACTGCTTTAGTGACTGACTGACTGCTTTAGTGACTAACTGACTGCACAGGACTGACCGACTGACTGACTGACTGACTGCCTGACTGACTGACTGACTGAATCACTGACTGACTGAGACTAAATGACTGACTGCTTGACTGACTGGCTGAAGGACTAACTGACTGACTGAGTGACTGACTGACTGGACTGACTGACTGAGATTGAATGACTGAGTGCTTGACTGATTGACTGTCAGACTGACTGACTGACTTCGCAAAAGGGAAAAATAAAAAAAAAGAATTATAAAATTAGAAAAAAATATTTGCATTTAAGATTTCCTTTCCGGCCGGGACTCGAACCCAGTACCACGCGCTAGGAACCCAACGGTCTAGCCATTAGGCTATCGGAGCTCTGTCGATTGAAGTCTTAAATATAATAAAAACAAAAAATGCACCTTGGTAATTATTGATTCAAACACTTTGAAATTTACAGGTCGAATAATTAAACTGACTCAGAATTTTTCTTCCTACATAAATAATCAATATTTGCAAAAGAGAAAAATTAAAAAAAAGAAGAAGAAATTTCAAATTAGAAACTAAAAGTATACATTGAAGATTTTCGTTCAGGCTGGGACTCGAACCCAGGGCCACTCGCTTGGAAGCCTAACACTCTAGCCATTAGTCTATGGGAGCTCTGTCGGTGGGAGTTTTAAATATAATAAAAACAAAAAATGCACCTTGGTAATTGTTTATTTAAACACTTTGAAATCTTCGTGTCGAAAAATTAAACTGACTCAGAATTTTCTTCCCTACATAAATAATCAATAATTGCAAAGGAAAGAAATTGAAAAAAAAAGAATTTTCAAATTAGAAAAGAAATATATACATTGAAGATATTCGCTCCGCCTGGGACTCGAACCCAGGCCACTCGCTTGGAAGACCAGCGGTCTAGCCATTAGGCTATCGGAGTTCTGTCGATCGGAGTCTTACTGCCTGACTGATACTGCCTGACTGACAGACTGACTCACTGACTGACTGATACTGACTGACTGACTCACTGACTGACCGAGACTGACTGACTAACTGCCTGACTGACTGAGACTGGACTGACTGACTGACTGACTGACTGACTGACTAACTGACTGACTGAGACTGACTGTCTGACTGCTTGACTCTCTGACTGGCTATTTCACTGACTGACTGAATGACTAAATGACTGACTGACACTGACTGACTGACTGCTTGACTACCTGACTGACTGCTTGACTGACTAACTGACTGGACAGGACTGACCGACTGACTGACTGACAGACTGACTGAATAAGGATGACTGACAGACTGACTGAATAAGGCTGACTGACTGACTGACTGACAGACTGACTGAATAAGGCTGACCGACTGACTGACTGCCTGACTGACTGACTGACTGAATGACTGACTGACTGACTGACCGAGACTGACTGACTGACTGACTGAGACTGGACTGGACTGACTGACTGACTGACTGACTGAGACTGACTGACTGCTTTAGTGACTAACTGACTGCACAGGACTGACCGACTGACTGACTGACTGACTGCCTGACTGACTGACTGACTGAATGACTGACTGACTGAGACTAAATGACTGACTGCTTGACTGACTGGCTGAAGGACTAACTGACTGACTGAGTGACTGACTGACTGGACTGACTGACTGAGACTGAATGACTGAGTGCTTGACTGATTGACTGTCAGACTGACTGACTGACTTCGCAAAAGGGAAAAATAAAAAAAAAAGAATTATAAAATTAGAAAAAAATATTTGCATTTAAGATTTCCTTTCCGGCTGGGATTTGAACCCAGGGCGACACTCATGGAAGCCCAACGCTCTCGCCAATATACTATCGGATCTCTGTAGATCGGTGTCTTAATTATAATAAAAACAAAAAATGCACCTTAGTAATTATTGATCTAAAATCTTTGAAATCTAAAGGTCGAATGATTAAACTCACTCAGAATTTTCTTCCGTACATAAATAATCCATATTTGCAAAAGAAAGAAATTGAAAAAAAAAAGAATCTTCAAATTAGAAGAGAAATATATACATGGAAGATTTTCGTTCCGGCCGGGACTCGAACCCAGTACCACGCGCTTGGAACCCAACGGTCTAGCCATTAGGCTATCGGAGCTCTGTCGATGGAAGTCTTAAATATAATAAAAACAAAAAATGCACCTTGGTAATTATTGATTCAAACACTTTGAAATTTACAGGTCGAATAATTAAACTGACTCAGAATTTTTCTCCCTACATAAATAATCAATATTCGCAAAAGAGGAAAATTTAAAAAAAAGAAGAAGAAATTTCAAATTAGAAACTAAAAGTATACATTGAAGATTTTCGTTCAGGCTGGGACTCGAACCCAGGGCCACTCGCTTGGAAGCCTAACACTCTAGCCATTAGTCTATGGGAGCTCTGTCGGTGGGAGTTTTAAATATAATAAAAACAAAAAATGCACCTTGGTAATTGTTTATTTAAACACTTTGAAATCTTCGTGTCGAAAAATTAAACTGACTCAGAATTTTCTTCCCTACATAAATAATCAATAATTGCAAAGGAAAGAAATTGAAAAAAAAAAAAGAATTTTCAAATTAGAAAAGAAATATATACATTGAAGATATTCGCTCCGGCTGGGACTCGAACCCAGGCCACTCGCTTGGAAGACCAGCGGTCTAGCCATTAGGCTATCGGAGTTCTGTCGAGCGGAGTCTTACTGCCTGACTGATACTGCCTGACTGACAGACTGACTCACTGACTGACTGATACTGACTGACTGACTCACTGACTGACCGAGACTGACTGACTAACTGCCTGACTGACTGAGACTGGACTGACTGACTGACTGACTGACTGACTGACTAACTGACTGACTGAGACTGACTGACTGACTGCTTGACTCTCTGACTGGCTATTTCACTGACTGACTGAATGACTAAATGACTGACTGACACTGACTGACTGACTGCTTGACTACCTGACTGACTGCTTGACTGACTAACTGACTGGACAGGACTGACCGACTGACTGACTGACAGACTGACTGAATAAGGATGACTGACAGACTGACTGAATAAGGCTGACTGACTGACTGACTGACAGACTGACTGAATAAGGCTGACCGACTGACTGACTGCCTGACTGACTGACTGACTGAATGACTGACTGACTGACTGACCGAGACTGACTGACTGACTGACTGAGACTGGACTGGACTGACTGACTGACTGACTGAGACTGACTGACTGCTTTAGTGACTAACTGACTGCACAGGACTGACCGACTGACTGACTGACTGACTGCCTGACTGACTGACTGACTGAATGACTGACTGACTGAGACTAAATGACTGACTGCTTGACTGACTGGCTGAAGGACTAACTGACTGACTGAGTGACTGACTGACTGGACTGACTGACTGAGACTGAATGACTGAGTGCTTGACTGATTGACTGTCAGACTGACTGACTGACTTCGCAAAAGGGAAAAATAAAAAAAAAGAATTATAAAATTAGAAAAAAATATTTGCATTTAAGATTTCCTTTCCGGCCGGGATTCGAACCCAGTACCACGCGCTAGGAACCCAACGGTCTAGCCATTAGGATATCGGAGCTCTGTCGATGGAAGTCTTAAATATAATAAAAACAAAAAATGCACCTTGGTAATTATTGATTCAAACACTTTGAAATTTACAGGTTGAATAATTAAACTGACTCAGAATTTTTCTCCCTACATAAATAATCAATATTCGCAAAAGAGAAAAATTAAAAAAAAAGAAGAAGAAATTTTAAATTAGAAACTAAAAGTATTCATTGAAGATTTTCGTTCAGGCTGGGACTCGAACCCAGGGCCACGCGCTTGGAAGCCTAACACTCTAGCCATTACTCTATGGGAGCTCTGTCGGTGGGAGTTTTAAATATAATAAAAACAAAAAATGCACCTTGGTAATTGTTTATTTAAACACTTTGAAATCTTCGTGTCGAAAAATTAAACTGACTCAGAATTTTCTTCCCTACATAAATAATCAATAATTGCAAAGGAAAGAAATTGAAAAAAAAAAAGAATTTTCAAATTAGAAAAGAAATATATACATTGAAGATATTCGCTCCGGCTGGGACTCGAACCCAGGCCACTCGCTTGGAAGACCAGCGGTCTAGCCATTAGGCTATCGGAGTTCTGTCGAGCGGAGTCTTACTGCCTGACTGATACTGCCTGACTGACAGACTGACTCACTGACTGACTGATACTGACTGACTGACTCACTGACTGACCGAGACTGACTGACTAACTGCCTGACTGACTGAGACTGGACTGACTGACTGACTGACTGACTGACTAACTGACTGACTGAGACTGACTGACTGACTGCTTGACTCTCTGACTGGCTATTTCACTGACTGACTGAATGACTAAATGACTGACTGACACTGACTGACTGACTGCTTGACTACCTGACTGACTGCTTGACTGACTAACTGACTGGACAGGACTGACCGACTGACTGACTGACAGACTGACTGAATAAGGCTGACTGACTGACTGACTGACAGACTGACTGAATAAGGCTGACCGACTGACTGACTGCCTGACTGACTGACTGACTGAATGACTGACTGACTGACTGACCGAGACTGACTGACTGACTGACTGAGACTGGACTGGACTGACTGACTGACTGACTGACTGAGACTGACTGACTGCTTTAGTGACTAACTGACTGCACAGGACTGACCGACTGACTGACTGACTGACTGCCTGACTGACTGACTGACTGAATGACTGACTGACTGAGACTAAATGACTGACTGCTTGACTGACTGGCTGAAGGACTAACTGACTGACTGAGTGACTGACTGACTGGACTGACTGACTGAGACTGAATGACTGAGTGCTTGACTGATTGACTGTCAGACTGACTGACTGACTTCGCAAAAGGGAAAAATAAAAAAAAAAGAATTATAAAATTAGAAAAAAAAAAAAGCATTAAAGATTTCCTTTCCGGCCGGGATTCGAACCCAGTACCACGCGCTAGGAACCCAACGGTCTAGCCATTAGGATATCGGAGCTCTGTCGATGGAAGTCTTAAATATAATAAAAACAAAAAATGCACCTTGGTAATTATTGATTCAAACACTTTGAAATTTACAGGTCGAATAATTAAACTGACTCAGAATTTTTCTCCCTACATAAATAATCAATATTCGCAAAAGAGAAAAATTAAAAAAAAAGAAGAAGAAATTTTAAATTAGAAACTAAAAGTATTCATTGAAGATTTTCGTTCAGGCTGGGACTCGAACCCAGGGCCACTCGCTTGGAAGCCCAACACTCTAGCCATTACTCTATGGGAGCTCTGTCGGTGGGAGTTTTAAATATAATAAAAACAAAAAATGCACCTTGGTAATTGTTTATTTAAACACTTTGAAATCTTCGTGTCGAAAAATTAAACTGACTCAGAATTTTCTTCCCTACAGAAATAATCAATAATTGCAAAGGAAAGAAATTGAAAAAAAAAAGAATTTTCAAATTAGAAAAGAAATATATACATTGAAGATATTCGCTCCGGCTGGGACTCGAACCCAGGCCACTCGCTTGGAAGACCAGCGGTCTAGCCATTAGGCTATCGGAGTTCTGTCGAGCGGAGTCTTACTGCCTGACTGATACTGCCTGACTGACAGACTGACTCACTGACTGACTGATACTGACTGACTGACTCACTGACTGACCGAGACTGACTGACTAACTGCCTGACTGACTGAGACTGGACTGACTGACTGACTGACTGACTGACTAACTGACTGACTGAGACTGACTGACTGACTGCTTGACTCTCTGACTGGCTATTTCACTGACTGACTGAATGACTAAATGACTGACTGACACTGACTGACTGACTGCTTGACTACCTGACTGACTGCTTGACTGACTAACTGACTGGACAGGACTGACCGACTGACTGACTGACAGACTGACTGAATAAGGATGACTGACAGACTGACTGAATAAGGCTGACTGACTGACTGACTGACAGACTGACTGAATAAGGCTGACCGACTGACTGACTGCCTGACTGACTGACTGACTGAATGACTGACTGACTGACTGACTGAGACTGGACTGGACTGACTGACTGAGACTGGACTGGACTGACTGACTGACTGAGACTGACTGACTGCTTTAGTGACTAACTGACTGCACAGGACTGACCGACTGACTGACTGACTGACTGCCTGACTGACTGACTGACTGAATGACTGACTGACTGAGACTAAATGACTGACTGCTTGACTGACTGGCTGAAGGACTAACTGACTGACTGAGTGACTGACTGACTGGACTGACTGACTGAGACTGAATGACTGAGTGCTTGACTGATTGACTGTCAGACTGACTGACTGACTTCGCAAAAGGGAAAAATAAAAAAAAAGAATTATAAAATTAGAAAAAAATATTTGCATTTAAGATTTCCTTTCCGGCCGGGACTCGAACCCAGTACCACGCGCTAGGAACCCAACGGTCTAGCCATTAGGCTATCGGAGCTCTGTCGATTGAAGTCTTAAATATAATAAAAACAAAAAATGCACCTTGGTAATTATTGATTCAAACACTTTGAAATTTACAGGTCGAATAATTAAACTGACTCAGAATTTTTCTTCCTACATAAATAATCAATATTTGCAAAAGAGAAAAATTAAAAAAAAAAGAAGAAGAAATTTCAAATTAGAAACTAAAAGTATACATTGAAGATTTTCGTTCAGGCTGGGACTCGAACCCAGGGCCACTCGCTTGGAAGCCTAACACTCTAGCCATTAGTCTATGGGAGCTCTGTCGGTGGGAGTTTTAAATATAATAAAAACAAAAAATGCACCTTGGTAATTGTTTATTTAAACACTTTGAAATCTTCGTGTCGAAAAATTAAACTGACTCAGAATTTTCTTCCCTACATAAATAATCAATAATTGCAAAGGAAAGAAATTGAAAAAAAAAGAATTTTCAAATTAGAAAAGAAATATATACATTGAAGATATTCGCTCCGCCTGGGACTCGAACCCAGGCCACTCGCTTGGAAGACCAGCGGTCTAGCCATTAGGCTATCGGAGTTCTGTCGATCGGAGTCTTACTGCCTGACTGATACTGCCTGACTGACAGACTGACTCACTGACTGACTGATACTGACTGACTGACTCACTGACTAACCGAGACTGACTGACTAACTGCCTGACTGACTGAGACTGGACTGACTGACTGACTGACTGACTGACTGACTAACTGACTGACTGAGACTGACTGTCTGACTGCTTGACTCTCTGACTGGCTATTTCACTGACTGACTGAATGACTAAATGACTGACTGACACTGACTGACTGACTGCTTGACTACCTGACTGACTGCTTGACTGACTAACTGACTGGACAGGACTGACCGACTGACTGACTGACAGACTGACTGAATAAGGATGACTGACAGACTGACTGAATAAGGCTGACTGACTGACTGACTGACAGACTGACTGAATAAGGCTGACTGCCTGACTGACTGACTGACTGAATGACTGACTGACTGACTGACCGAGACTGACTGACTGACTGAGACTGGACTGGACTGACTGACTGACTGACTGACTGAGACTGACTGACTGCTTTAGTGACTAACTGACTGCACAGGACTGACCGACTGACTGACTGACTGACTGCCTGACTGACTGACTGACTGAATGACTGACTGACTGAGACTAAATGACTGACTGCTTGACTGACTGGCTGAAGGACTAACTGACTGACTGAGTGACTGACTGACTGGACTGACTGACTGAGTGACTGACTGACTGGACTGACTGACTGAGACTGAATGACTGAGTGCTTGACTGATTGACTGTCAGACTGACTGACTGACTTCGCAAAAGGGAAAAATAAAAAAAAAGAATTATAAAATTAGAAAAAAATATTTGCATTTAAGATTTCCTTTCCGGCTGGGATTTGAACCCAGGGCGACACTCATGGAAGCCCAACGCTCTCGCCAATATACTATCGGATCTCTGTTGATCGGTGTCTTAATTATAATAAAAACAAAAAATGCACCTTAGTAATTATTGATCTAAAATCTTTGAAATCTAAAGGTCGAATGATTAAACTCACTCAGAATTTTCTTCCGTACATAAATAATCCATATTTGCAAAAGAAAGAAATTGAAAAAAAAAAGAATCTTCAAATTAGAAGAGAAATATATTCATGGAAGATTTTCGTTCCGGCCGGGACTCGAACCCAGTACCACGCGCTTGGAACCCAACGGTCTAGCCATTAGGCTATCGGAGCTCTGTCGATGGAAGTCTTAAATATAATAAAAACAAAAAATGCACCTTGGTAATTATTGATTCAAACACTTTGAAATTTACAGGTCGAATAATTAAACTGACTCAGAATTTTTCTCCCTACATAAATAATCAATATTCGCAAAAGAGGAAAATTAAAAAAAAAAGAAGAAGAAATTTCAAATTAGAAAATAAAAGTATACATTGAAGATTTTCGTTCAGGCTGGGACTCGAACCCAGGGCCACTCGCTTGGAAGCCTAACACTCTAGCCATTAGTCTATGGGAGCTCTGTCGGTGGGAGTTTTAAATATAATAAAAACAAAAAATGCACCTTGGTAATTGTTTATTTAAACACTTTGAAATCTTCGTGTCGAAAAATTAAACTGACTCAGAATTTTCTTCCCTACATAAATAATCAATAATTGCAAAGGAAAGAAATTGAAAAAAAAAAAGAATTTTCAAATTAGAAAAGAAATATATACATTGAAGATATTCGCTCCGGCTGGGACTCGAACCCAGGCCACTCGCTTGGAAGACCAGCGGTCTAGCCATTAGGCTATCGGAGTTCTGTCGAGCGGAGTCTTACTGCCTGACTGATACTGCCTGACTGACAGACTGACTCACTGACTGACTGATACTGACTGACTGACTCACTGACTGACCGAGACTGACTGACTAACTGCCTGACTGACTGAGACTGGACTGACTGACTGACTGACTGACTGACTGACCGACTGACTGACTGACAGACTGACTGAATAAGGATGACTGACAGACTGACTGAATAAGGCTGACTGACTGACTGACTGACAGACTGACTGACTGACTGACCGAGACTGACTGACTGACTGACTGAGACTGGACTGGACTGACTGACTGACTGACTGACTGAGACTGACTGACTGCTTTAGTGACTAACTGACTGCACAGGACTGACCGACTGACTGACTGACTGACTGCCTGACTGACTGACTGACTGAATGACTGACTGACTGAGACTAAATGACTGACTGCTTGACTGACTGGCTGAAGTACTAACTGACTGACTGAGTGACTGACTGACTGGACTGACTGACTGAGACTGAATGACTGAGTGCTTGACTGATTGACTGTCAGACTGACTGACTGACTTCGCAAAAGGGAAAAATAAAAAAAAAAAGAATTATAAAATTAGAAAAAAATATTTGCATTTAAGATTTCCTTTCCGGCCGGGATTCGAACCCAGTACCACGCGCTAGGAACCCAACGGTCTAGCCATTAGGATATCGGAGCTCTGTCGATGGAAGTCTTAAATATAATAAAAACAAAAAATGCACCTTGGTAATTATTGATTCAAACACTTTGAAATTTACAGGTCGAATAATTAAACTGACTCAGAATTTTTCTCCCTACATAAATAATCAATATTCGCAAAAGAGAAAAATTAAAAAAAAAGAAGAAGAAATTTTAAATTAGAAACTAAAAGTATTCATTGAAGATTTTCGTTCAGGCTGGGACTCGAACCCAGGGCCACTCGCTTGGAAGCCTAACACTCTAGCCATTACTCTATGGGAGCTCTATCGGTGGGAGTTTTAAATATAATAAAAACAAAAAATGCACCTTGGTAATTGTTTATTTAAACACTTTGAAATCTTCGTGTCGAAAAATTAAACTGACTCAGAATTTTCTTCCCTACATAAATAATCAATAATTGCAAAGGAAAGAAATTGAAAAAAAAAAGAATTTTCAAATTAGAAAAGAAATATATACATTGAAGATATTCGCTCCGGCTGGGACTCGAACCCAGGCCACTCGCTTGGAAGACCGGCGGTCTAGCCATTAGGCTATCGGAGTTCTGTCGAGCGGAGTCTTACTGCCTGACTGATACTGCCTGACTGACAGACTGACTCACTGACTGACTGATACTGACTGACTGACTCACTGACTGACTGACTCACTGACTGACCGAGACTGACTGACTAACTGCCTGACTGACTGAGACTGGACTGACTGACTGACTGACTGACTGACTAACTGACTGACTGAGACTGACTGACTGAGTGCTTGACTCTCTGACTGGCTATTTCACTGACTGACTGAATGACTAAATGACTGACTGACACTGACTGACTGACTGCTTGACTACCTGACTGACTGCTTGACTGACTAACTGACTGGACAGGACTGACCGACTGACTGACTGACAGACTGACTGAATAAGGATGACTGACAGACTGACTGAATAAGGCTGACTGACTGACTGACTGACAGACTGACTGAATAAGGCTGACCGACTGACTGACTGCCTGACTGACTGACTGACTGAATGACTGACTGACTGACTGACCGAGACTGACTGACTGACTGACTGAGACTGGACTGGACTGACTGACTGACTGACTGACTGAGACTGACTGACTGCTTTAGTGACTAACTGACTGCACAGGACTGACCGACTGACTGACTGACTGACTGCCTGACTGACTGACTGACTGAATGACTGACTGACTGAGACTAAATGACTGACTGCTTGACTGACTGGCTGAAGGACTAACTGACTGACTGAGTGACTGACTGACTGGACTGACTGACTGAGACTGAATGACTGAGTGCTTGACTGATTGACTGTCAGACTGACTGACTGACTTCGCAAAAGGGAAAAATAAAAAAAAAAGAATTATAAAATTAGAAAAAAATATTTGCATTTAAGATTTCCTTTCCGGCCGGGATTCGAACCCAGTACCACGCGCTAGGAACCCAACGGTCTAGCCATTAGGATATCGGAGCTCTGTCGATGGAAGTCTTAAATATAATAAAAACAAAAAATGCACCTTGGTAATTATTGATTCAATCACTTTGAAATTTACAGGTCGAATAATTAAACTGACTCAGAATTTTTCTCCCTACATAAATAATCAATATTCGCAAAAGAGAAAAATTAAAAAAAAAGAAGAAGAAATTTTAAATTAGAAACTAAAAGTATTCATTGAAGATTTTCGTTCAGGCTGGGACTCGAACCCAGGGCCACTCGCTTGGAAGCCTAACACTCTAGCCATTACTCTATGGGAGCTCTGTCGGTGGGAGTTTTAAATATAATAAAAACAAAAAATGCACCTTGGTAATTGTTTATTTAAACACTTTGAAATCTTCGTGTCGAAAAATTAAACTGACTCAGAATTTTCTTCCCTACATAAATAATCAATAATTGCAAAGGAAAGAAATTGAAAAAAAAAAGAATTTTCAAATTAGAAAAGAAATATATACATTGAAGATATTCGCTCCGGCTGGGACTCGAACCCAGGCCACTCGCTTGGAAGACCAGCGGTCTAGCCATTAGGCTATCGGAGTTCTGTCGAGCGGAGTCTTACTGCCTGACTGATACTGCCTGACTGACAGACTGACTCACTGACTGACTGATACTGACTGACTGACTCACTGACTGACCGAGACTGACTGACTAACTGCCTGACTGACTGAGACTGGACTGACTGACTGACAAACTGACTGACTAACTGACTGACTGAGACTGACTGACTGACTGCTTGACTCTCTGACTGGCTATTTCACTGACTGACTGAATGACTAAATGACTGACTGACACTGACTGACTGACTGCTTGACTACCTGACTGACTGCTTGACCCACTAACTGACTGGACAGGACTGACCGACTGACTGACTGACAGACTGACTGAATAAGGATGACTGACAGACTGACTGAATAAGGCTGACTGACTGACTGACTGACAGACTGACTGAATAAGGCTGACAGACTGACTGACTGCCTGACTGACTGACTGACTGAATGACTGACTGACTGACTGACTGACTGACTGAGACTGGACTGGACTGACTGACTGACTGACTGACTGAGACTGACTGACTGCTTTAGTGACTAACTGACTGCACAGGACTGACCGACTGACTGACTGACTGACTGCCTGACTGACTGACTGACTGAATGACTGACTGACTGAGACTAAATGACTGACTGCTTGACTGACTGGCTGAAGGACTAACTGACTGACTGAGTGACTGACTGACTGGACTGACTGACTGACTGACTGACTAACTGACTGACTGAGACTGACTGACTGACTGCTTGACTCTCTGACTGGCTATTTCACTGACTGACTGAATGACTAAATGACTGACTGACACTGACTGACTGACTGCTTGACTACCTGACTGACTGCTTGACTGACTAACTGACTGGACAGGACTGACCGACTGACTGACTGACAGACTGACTGAATAAGGATGACTGACAGACTGACTGAATAAGGCTGACTGACTGACTGACTGACAGACTGACTGAATAAGGCTGACCGACTGACTGACTGCCTGACTGACTGACTGACTGAATGACTGACTGACTGACTGACTGAGACTGGACTGGACTGACTGACTGAGACTGGACTGGACTGACTGACTGACTGAGACTGACTGACTGCTTTAGTGACTAACTGACTGCACAGGACTGACCGACTGCCTGACTGACTGACTGCCTGACTGACTGACTGACTGAATGACTGACTGACTGAGACTAAATGACTGACTGCTTGACTGACTGGCTGAAGGACTAACTGACTGACTGAGTGACTGACTGACTGGACTGACTGACTGAGACTGAATGAATGAGTGCTTGACTGATTGACTGTCAGACTGACTGACTGACTTCGCAAAAGGGAAAAATAAAAAAAAAGAATTATAAAATTAGAAAAAAATATTTGCATTTAAGATTTCCTTTCCGGCCGGGACTCGAACCCAGTACCACGCGCTAGGAACCCAACGGTCTAGCCATTAGGCTATCGGAGCTCTGTCGATTGAAGTCTTAAATATAATAAAAACAAAAAATGCACCTTGGTAATTATTGATTCAAACACTTTGAAATTTACAGGTCGAATAATTAAACTGACTCAGAATTTTTCTTCCTACATAAATAATCAATATTTGCAAAAGAGAAAAATTAAAAAAAAAAGAAGAAGAAATTTCAAATTAGAAACTAAAAGTATACATTGATGATTTTCGTTCAGGCTGGGACTCGAACCCAGGGCCACTCTCTTGGAAGCCTAACACTCTAGCCATTAGTCTATGGGAGCTCTGTCGGTGGGAGTTTTAAATATAATAAAAACAAAAAATGCACCTTGGTAATTGTTTATTTAAACACTTTGAAATCTTCGTGTCGAAAAATTAAACTGACTCAGAATTTTCTTCCCTACATAAATAATCAATAATTGCAAAGGAAAGAAATTGAAAAAAAAAAGAATTTTCAAATTAGAAAAGAAATATATACATTGAAGATATTCGCTCCGCCTGGGACTCGAACCCAGGCCACTCGCTTGGAAGACCAGCGGTCTAGCCATTAGGCTATCGGAGTTCTGTCGATCGGAGTCTTACTGCCTGACTGATACTGCCTGACTGACAGACTGACTCACTGACTGACTGATACTGACTGACTGACTCACTGACTGACCGAGACTGACTGACTAACTGCCTGACTGACTGAGACTGGACTGACTGACTGACTGACTGACTGACTGACTAACTGACTGACTGAGACTGACTGTCTGACTGCTTGACTCTCTGACTGGCTATTTCACTGACTGACTGAATGACTAAATGACTGACTGACACTGACTGACTGACTGCTTGACTACCTGACTGACTGCTTGACTGACTAACTGACTGGACAGGACTGACCGACTGACTGACTGACAGACTGACTGAATAAGGATGACTGACAGACTGACTGAATAAGGCTGACTGACTGACTGACTGACAGACTGACTGAATAAGGCTGACCGACTGACTGACTGCCTGACTGACTGACTGACTGAATGACTGACTGACTGACTGACCGAGACTGACTGACTGACTGACTGAGACTGGACTGGACTGACTGACTGACTGACTGACTGAGACTGACTGACTGCTTTAGTGACTAACTGACTGCACAGGACTGACCGACTGACTGACTGACTGACTGCCTGACTGACTGACTGACTGAATGACTGACTGACTGAGACTAAATGACTGACTGCTTGACTGACTGGCTGAAGGACTAACTGACTGACTGAGTGACTGACTGACTGGACTGACTGACTGAGACTGAATGACTGAGTGCTTGACTGATTGACTGTCAGACTGACTGACTGACTTCGCAAAAGGGAAAAAAAAAAAAAAGAATTATAAAATTAGAAAAAAATATTTGCATTTAAGATTTCCTTCCCGGCCGGGATTCGAACCCAGTACCACGCGCTAGGAACCCAACGGTCTAGCCATTAGGATATCGGAGCTCTGTCGATGGAAGTCTTAAATATAATAAAAACAAAAAATGCACCTTGGTAATTATTGATTCAAACACTTTGAAATTTACAGGTCGAATAATTAAACTGACTCAGAATTTTTCTCCCTACATAAATAATCAACATTCGCAAAAGAGAAAAATTAAAAAAAGAAGAAGAAGAAATTTTAAATTATAAACTAATAGTATTCATTGAAGATTTTCGTTCAGGCTGGGACTCGAACCCAGGGCCACTCGCTTGGAAGCCTAACACTCTAGCCATTACTCTATGGGAGCTCTGTCGGTGGGAGTTTTAAATATAATAAAAACAAAAAATGCACCTTGGTAATTGTTTATTTAAACACTTTGAAATCTTCGTGTCGAAAATTTAAACTGACTCAGAATTTTCTTCCCTACATAAATAATCAATAATTGCAAAGGAAAGAAATTGAAAAAAAAAAGAATTTTCAAATTAGAAAAGAAATATATACATTGAAGATATTCGCTCCGGCTGGGACTCGAACCCAGGCCACTCGCTTGGAAGACCAGCGGTCTAGCCATTAGGCTATCGGAGTTCTGTCGAGCGGAGTCTTACTGCCTGACTGATACTGCCTGACTGACAGACTGACTCACTGACTGACCGAGACTGACTGACTAACTGCCTGACTGACTGAGACTGGACTGACTGACTGACTGACTGACTGACTAACTGACTGACTGAGACTGACTGACTGACTGCTTGACTCTCTGACTGGCTATTTCACTGACTGACTGAATGACTAAATGACTGACTGACACTGACTGACTGACTGCTTGACTACCTGACTGACTGCTTGACTGACTAACTGACTGGACAGGACTGACCGACTGACTGACTGACAGACTGACTGAATAAGGATGACTGACAGACTGACTGAATAAGGCTGACTGACTGACTGACTGACAGACTGACTGAATAAGGCTGACCGACTGACTGACTGCCTGACTGACTGACTGACTGAATGACTGACTGACTGACTGACTGAGACTGGACTGGACTGACTGACTGAGACTGGACTGGACTGACTGACTGACTGAGACTGACTGACTGCTTTAGTGACTAACTGACTGCACAGGACTGACCGACTGCCTGACTGACTGACTGCCTGACTGACTGACTGACTGAATGACTGACTGACTGAGACTAAATGACTGACTGCTTGACTGACTGGCTGAAGGACTAACTGACTGACTGAGTGACTGACTGACTGGACTGACTGACTGAGACTGAATGAATGAGTGCTTGACTGATTGACTGTCAGACTGACTGACTGACTTCGCAAAAGGGAAAAATAAAAAAAAAGAATTATAAAATTAGAAAAAAATATTTGCATTTAAGATTTCCTTTCCGGCCGGGACTCGAACCCAGTACCACGCGCTAGGAACCCAACGGTCTAGCCATTAGGCTATCGGAGCTCTGTCGATTGAAGTCTTAAATATAATAAAAACAAAAAATGCACCTTGGTAATTATTGATTCAAACACTTTGAAATTTACAGGTCGAATAATTAAACTGACTCAGAATTTTTCTTCCTACATAAATAATCAATATTTGCAAAAGAGAAAAATTAAAAAAAAAAGAAGAAGAAATTTCAAATTAGAAACTAAAAGTATACATTGATGATTTTCGTTCAGGCTGGGACTCGAACCCAGGGCCACTCTCTTGGAAGCCTAACACTCTAGCCATTAGTCTATGGGAGCTCTGTCGGTGGGAGTTTTAAATATAATAAAAACAAAAAATGCACCTTGGTAATTGTTTATTTAAACACTTTGAAATCTTCGTGTCGAAAAATTAAACTGACTCAGAATTTTCTTCCCTACATAAATAATCAATAATTGCAAAGGAAAGAAATTGAAAAAAAAAAGAATTTTCAAATTAGAAAAGAAATATATACATTGAAGATATTCGCTCCGCCTGGGACTCGAACCCAGGCCACTCGCTTGGAAGACCAGCGGTCTAGCCATTAGGCTATCGGAGTTCTGTCGATCGGAGTCTTACTGCCTGACTGATACTGCCTGACTGACAGACTGACTCACTGACTGACTGATACTGACTGACTGACTCACTGACTGACCGAGACTGACTGACTAACTGCCTGACTGACTGAGACTGGACTGACTGACTGACTGACTGACTGACTGACTAACTGACTGACTGAGACTGACTGTCTGACTGCTTGACTCTCTGACTGGCTATTTCACTGACTGACTGAATGACTAAATGACTGACTGACACTGACTGACTGACTGCTTGACTACCTGACTGACTGCTTGACTGACTAACTGACTGGACAGGACTGACCGACTGACTGACTGACAGACTGACTGAATAAGGATGACTGACAGACTGACTGAATAAGGCTGACTGACTGACTGACTGACAGACTGACTGAATAAGGCTGACCGACTGACTGACTGCCTGACTGACTGACTGACTGAATGACTGACTGACTGACTGACCGAGACTGACTGACTGACTGACTGAGACTGGACTGGACTGACTGACTGACTGACTGACTGAGACTGACTGACTGCTTTAGTGACTAACTGACTGCACAGGACTGACCGACTGACTGACTGACTGACTGCCTGACTGACTGACTGACTGAATGACTGACTGACTGAGACTAAATGACTGACTGCTTGACTGACTGGCTGAAGGACTAACTGACTGACTGAGTGACTGACTGACTGGACTGACTGACTGAGACTGAATGACTGAGTGCTTGACTGATTGACTGTCAGACTGACTGACTGACTTCGCAAAAGGGAAAAAAAAAAAAAGAATTATAAAATTAGAAAAAAATATTTGCATTTAAGATTTCCTTCCCGGCCGGGATTCGAACCCAGTACCACGCGCTAGGAACCCAACGGTCTAGCCATTAGGATATCGGAGCTCTGTCGATGGAAGTCTTAAATATAATAAAAACAAAAAATGCACCTTGGTAATTATTGATTCAAACACTTTGAAATTTACAGGTCGAATAATTAAACTGACTCAGAATTTTTCTCCCTACATAAATAATCAACATTCGCAAAAGAGAAAAATTAAAAAAAGAAGAAGAAGAAATTTTAAATTATAAACTAATAGTATTCATTGAAGATTTTCGTTCAGGCTGGGACTCGAACCCAGGGCCACTCGCTTGGAAGCCTAACACTCTAGCCATTACTCTATGGGAGCTCTGTCGGTGGGAGTTTTAAATATAATAAAAACAAAAAATGCACCTTGGTAATTGTTTATTTAAACACTTTGAAATCTTCGTGTCGAAAATTTAAACTGACTCAGAATTTTCTTCCCTACATAAATAATCAATAATTGCAAAGGAAAGAAATTGAAAAAAAAAAGAATTTTCAAATTAGAAAAGAAATATATACATTGAAGATATTCGCTCCGGCTGGGACTCGAACCCAGGCCACTCGCTTGGAAGACCAGCGGTCTAGCCATTAGGCTATCGGAGTTCTGTCGAGCGGAGTCTTACTGCCTGACTGATACTGCCTGACTGACAGACTGACTCACTGACTGACCGAGACTGACTGACTAACTGCCTGACTGACTGAGACTGGACTGACTGACTGACTGACTGACTGACTAACTGACTGACTGAGACTGACTGACTGACTGCTTGACTCTCTGACTGGCTATTTCACTGACTGACTGAATGACTAAATGACTGACTGACACTGACTGACTGACTGCTTGACTACCTGACTGACTGCTTGACTGACTAACTGACTGGACAGGACTGACCGACTGACTGACTGACAGACTGACTGAATAAGGATGACTGACAGACTGACTGAATAAGGCTGACTGACTGACTGACTGACAGACTGACTGAATAAGGCTGACCGACTGACTGACTGCCTGACTGACTGACTGACTGAATGACTGACTGACTGACTGACTGAGACTGGACTGGACTGACTGACTGAGACTGGACTGGACTGACTGACTGACTGAGACTGACTGACTGCTTTAGTGACTAACTGACTGCACAGGACTGACCGACTGCCTGACTGACTGACTGCCTGACTGACTGACTGACTGAATGACTGACTGACTGAGACTAAATGACTGACTGCTTGACTGACTGGCTGAAGGACTAACTGACTGACTGAGTGACTGACTGACTGGACTGACTGACTGAGACTGAATGAATGAGTGCTTGACTGATTGACTGTCAGACTGACTGACTGACTTCGCAAAAGGGAAAAATAAAAAAAAAGAATTATAAAATTAGAAAAAAATATTTGCATTTAAGATTTCCTTTCCGGCCGGGACTCGAACCCAGTACCACGCGCTAGGAACCCAACGGTCTAGCCATTAGGCTATCGGAGCTCTGTCGATTGAAGTCTTAAATATAATAAAAACAAAAAATGCACCTTGGTAATTATTGATTCAAACACTTTGAAATTTACAGGTCGAATAATTAAACTGACTCAGAATTTTTCTTCCTACATAAATAATCAATATTTGCAAAAGAGAAAAATTAAAAAAAAAAGAAGAAGAAATTTCAAATTAGAAACTAAAAGTATACATTGATGATTTTCGTTCAGGCTGGGACTCGAACCCAGGGCCACTCTCTTGGAAGCCTAACACTCTAGCCATTAGTCTATGGGAGCTCTGTCGGTGGGAGTTTTAAATATAATAAAAACAAAAAATGCACCTTGGTAATTGTTTATTTAAACACTTTGAAATCTTCGTGTCGAAAAATTAAACTGACTCAGAATTTTCTTCCCTACATAAATAATCAATAATTGCAAAGGAAAGAAATTGAAAAAAAAAGAATTTTCAAATTAGAAAAGAAATATATACATTGAAGATATTCGCTCCGCCTGGGACTCGAACCCAGGCCACTCGCTTGGAAGACCAGCGGTCTAGCCATTAGGCTATCGGAGTTCTGTCGATCGGAGTCTTACTGCCTGACTGATACTGCCTGACTGACAGACTGACTCACTGACTGACTGATACTGACTGACTGACTCACTGACTGACCGAGACTGACTGACTAACTGCCTGACTGACTGAGACTGGACTGACTGACTGACTGACTGACTGACTGACTAACTGACTGACTGAGACTGACTGTCTGACTGCTTGACTCTCTGACTGGCTATTTCACTGACTGACTGAATGACTAAATGACTGACTGACACTGACTGACTGACTGCTTGACTACCTGACTGACTGCTTGACTGACTAACTGACTGGACAGGACTGACCGACTGACTGACTGACAGACTGACTGAATAAGGATGACTGACAGACTGACTGAATAAGGCTGACTGACTGACTGACTGACAGACTGACTGAATAAGGCTGACCGACTGACTGACTGCCTGACTGACTGACTGACTGAATGACTGACTGACTGACTGACCGAGACTGACTGACTGACTGACTGAGACTGGACTGGACTGACTGACTGACTGACTGACTGAGACTGACTGACTGCTTTAGTGACTAACTGACTGCACAGGACTGACCGACTGACTGACTGACTGACTGCCTGACTGACTGACTGACTGAATGACTGACTGACTGAGACTAAATGACTGACTGCTTGACTGACTGGCTGAAGGACTAACTGACTGACTGAGTGACTGACTGACTGGACTGACTGACTGAGACTGAATGACTGAGTGCTTGACTGATTGACTGTCAGACTGACTGACTGACTTCGCAAAAGGGAAAAAAAAAAAGAATTATAAAATTAGAAAAAAATATTTGCATTTAAGATTTCCTTTCCGGCCGGGATTCGAACCCAGTACCACGCGCTAGGAACCCAACGGTCTAGCCATTAGGATATCGGAGCTCTGTCGATGGAAGTCTTAAATATAATAAAAACAAAAATTGCACCTTGGTAATTATTGATTCAAACACTTTGAAATTTACAGGTCGAATAATTAAACTGACTCAGAATTTTTCTCCCTACATAAATAATCAACATTCGCAAAAGAGAAAAATTAAAAAAAAAGAAGAAGAAATTTTAAATTATAAACTAATAGTATTCATTGAAGATTTTCGTTCAGGCTGGGACTCGAACCCAGGGCCACTCGCTTGGAAGCCTAACACTCTAGCCATTACTCTATGGGAGCTCTGTCGGTGGGAGTTTTAAATATAATAAAAACAAAAAATGCACCTTGGTAATTGTTTATTTAAACACTTTGAAAAATCTTCGTGTCGAAAATTTAAACTGACTCAGAATTTTCTTCCCTACATAAATAATCAATAATTGCAAAGGAAAGAAATTGAAAAAAAAAAGAATTTTCAAATTAGAAAAGAAATATATACATTGAAGATATTCGCTCCGGCTGGGACTCGAACCCAGGCCACTCGCTTGGAAGACCAGCGGTCTAGCCATTAGGCTATCGGAGTTCTGTCGAGCGGAGTCTTACTGCCTGACTGATACTGCCTGACTGACAGACTGACTCACTGACTGACCGAGACTGACTGACTAACTGCCTGACTGACTGAGACTGGACTGACTGACTGACTGACTGACTGACTAACTGACTGACTGAGACTGACTGACTGACTGCTTGACTCTCTGACTGGCTATTTCACTGACTGACTGAATGACTAAATGACTGACTGACACTGACTGACTGACTGCTTGACTACCTGACTGACTGCTTGACTGACTAACTGACTGGACAGGACTGACCGACTGACTGACTGACAGACTGACTGAATAAGGATGACTGACAGACTGACTGAATAAGGCTGACTGACTGACTGACTGACAGACTGACTGAATAAGGCTGACCGACTGACTGACTGCCTGACTGACTGACTGACTGAATGACTGACTGACTGACTGACCGAGACTGACTGACTGACTGACTGAGACTGGACTGGACTGACTGACTGACTGACTGACTGAGACTGACTGACTGCTTTAGTGACTAACTGACTGCACAGGACTGACCGACTGACTGACTGACTGACTGCCTGACTGACTGACTGACTGAATGACTGACTGAGACTAAATGACTGACTGCTTGACTGACTGGCTGAAGGACTAACTGACTGACTGAGTGACTGACTGACTGGACTGACTGACTGAGACTGAATGACTGAGTGCTTGACTGATTGACTGTCAGACTGACTGACTGACTTCGCAAAAGGGAAAAATAAAAAAAAAAGAATTATAAAATTAGAAAAAAATATTTGCATTTAAGATTTCCTTTCCGGCTGGGATTTGAACCCAGGGCGACACTCATGGAAGCCCAACGCTCTCGCCAATATACTTTCGGATCTCTGTTGATTGGTGTCTTAATTATAATAAAAACAAAAAATGCACCTTAGTAATTATTGATCTAAAATCTTTGAAATCTAAAGGTCGAATGATTAAACTGACTCAGAATTTTCTTCCGTACATAAATAATCCATATTTGCAAAAGAAAGAAATTGAAAAAAAAAGAATCTTCAAATTAGAAGAGAAAGATATACATGGAAGATTTTCGTTCCGGCCGGGACTCGAACCCAGTACCACGCGCTTGGATACCAACGGTCTAGCCATTAGGCTATCGGAGCTCTGTCGGTGGGAGTTTTAAATATAATAAAAACAAAAAATGCACCTTGGTAATTGTTTATTTAAACACTTTGAAATCTTCGTGTCGAAAAATTAAACTGACTCAGAATTTTCTTCCCTACATAAATAATCAATAATTGCAAAGGAAAGAAATTGAAAAAAAAAGAATTTTCAAATTAGAAAAGAAATATATACATTGAAGATATTCGCTCCGGCTGGGACTCGAACCCAGGCCACTCGCTTGGAAGACCAGCGGTCTAGCCATTAGGCTATCGGAGTTCTGTCGAGCGGAGTCTTACTGCCTGACTGATACTGCCTGACTGAAAGACTGACTCACTGACTGACTGATATTGACTGACTGACTCACTGACTGACCGAGACTGACTGACTAACTGCCTGACTGACTGAGACTGGACTGACTGACTGACTGACTGACTAACTGACTGACTGAGACTGACTGACTGACTGCTTGACACTCTGACTGGCTATTTCACTGACTGACTGAATGACTAAATGACTGACTGACACTGACTGACTGACTGCTTGACTACCTGACTGACTGCTTGACTGACTTACTGACTGGACAGGACTGACCGACTGACTGACTGACAGACTGACTGAATAAGGATGACTGACAGACTGACTGAATAAGGCTGACTGACTGACTGACTGACAGACTGACTGAATAAGGCTGACCGACTGACTGACTGCCTGACTGACTGACTGACTGACTGAATGACTGACTGACTGACTGACCGAGACTGACTGACTGACTGACTGAGACTGGACTGGACTGACTGACTGACTGACTGACTGAGACTGACTGACTGCTTTAGTGACTAACTGACTGCACAGGACTGACCGACTGACTGACTGACTGACTGCCTGACTGACTGACTGACTGAATGACTGACTGACTGAGACTAAATGACTGACTGCTTGACTGACTGGCTGAAGGACTAACTGACTGACTGAGTGACTGACTGATTGGACTGACTGACTGAGACTGAATGACTGAGTGCTTGACTGATTGACTGTCAGACTGACTGACTGACTTCGCAAAAGGGAAAAATAAAAAAAAAGAATTATAAAATTAGAAAAAAATATTTGCATTTAGGATTTCCTTTCCGGCCGGGACTCGAACCCAGGGCCACTCGCTTGGAAGCCTAACACTCTAGCCATTAGTCTATGGGAGCTCTGTCGGTGGGAGTTTTAAATATAATAAAAACAAAAAATGCACCTTGGTAATTGTTTATTTAAACACTTTGAAATCTTCGTGTCGAAAAATTAAACTGACTCAGAATTTTCTTCCCTACATAAATAATCAATAATTGCAAAGGAAAGAAATTGAAAAAAAAAGAATTTTCAAATTAGAAAAGAAATATATACATTGAAGATATTCGCTCCGGCTGGGACTCGAACCCAGGCCACTCGCTTGGAAAACCAGCGGTCTAGCCATCAGGCTATCGGAGTTCTGTCGAGCGGAGTCTTACTGCCTGACTGATACTGCCTTACTGACAGACTGACTCACTGACTGACCGATACTGACTGACTGACTCACTGACTGACCGAGACTGACTGACTAACTGCCTGACTGACTGAGACTGGACTGACTGACTGACTGACTGACTGACTGACTAACTGACTGACTGAGACTGACTGACTGACTGCTTGACTCTCTGACTGGCTATTTCACTGACTGACTGAATGACTAAATGACTGACTGACACTGACTGACTGACTGCTTGACTACCTGACTGACTGCTTGACTGACTAACTGACTGGACAGGACTGACCGACTGAGTGACTGACAGACTGACTGAATAAGGATGACTGACAGACTGACTGAATAAGGCTGACTGACTGACTGACTGACAGACTGACTGAATAAGGCTGACCGACTGACTGACTGCCTGACTGACTGACTGACTGAATGACTGACTGACCGAGACTGACTGACAGACTGACTGAGACTGGACTGGACTGACTGACTGACTGACTGACTGAGACTGACTGACTGCTTTAGTGACTAACTGACTGCACAGGACTGACCGACTGACTGACTGACTGACTGCCTGACTGACTGACTGACTGAATGACTGACTGACTGAGACTAAATGACTGACTGCTTGACTGACTGGCTGAAGGACTAACTGACTGACTGAGTGACTGACTGACTGGACTGACTGACTGAGACTGAATGACTGAGTGCTTGACTGATTGACTGTCAGACTGACTGACTGACTTCGCAAAAGGGAAAAATAAAAAAAAAGAATTATAAAAAAACATTTGCATTTAAGATTTCCTTTCCGGCCGGGACTCGAACCCAGTACCACGCGCTAGGAACCCAACGGTCTAGCAATTAGGCTATCGGAGCTCTGTCGATGGAAGTCTTAAATATAATAAAAACAAAAAATGCACCTTGGTAATTATTGATTCAAACACTTTGAAATTTACAGGTCGAATAATTAAACTGACTCAGAATTTTTCTCAATACATAAATAATCAATATTCGCAAAAGAGAAAAATTAAAAAAAAAAGAAGAAGAAATTTCAAATTAGAAACTAAAAGTATACATTGAAGATTTTCGTTCAGGCTGGGACTCGAACCCAGGGCCACTCGCTTGGAAGCCTAACACTCTAGCCATTAGTCTATGGGAGCTCTGTCGGTGGGAGTTTTAAATATAATAAAAACAAAAAATGCACCTTGGTAATTGTTTATTTAAACACTTTGAAATCTTCGTGTCGAAAAATTAAACTGACTCAGAATTTTCTTCCCTACATAAATAATCAATAATTGCAAAGGAAAGAAATTGAAAAAAAAAAAGAATTTTCAAATTAGAAAAGAAATATATACATTGAAGATATTCGCTCCGGCTGGGACTCGAACCCAGGCCACTCGCTTGGAAAACCAGCGGTCTAGCCATCAGGCTATCGGAGTTCTGTCGAGCGGAGTCTTACTGCCTGACTGATACTGCCTGACTGACAGACTGACTCACTGACTGACCGATACTGACTGACTGACTCACTGACTGACCGAGACTGACTGACTAACTGCCTGACTGACTGAGACTGGACTGACTGACTGACTGACTGACTGACTGACTAACTGACTGACTGAGACTGACTGACTGACTGCTTGACTCTCTGACTGGCTATTTCACTGACTGACTGAATGACTAAATGACTGACTGACACTGACTGACTGACTGCTTGACTACCTGACTGACTGCTTGACTGACTAACTGACTGGACAGGACTGACCGACTGAGTGACTGACAGACTGACTGAATAAGGATGACTGACAGACTGACTGAATAAGGCTGACTGACTGACTGACTGACAGACTGACTGAATAAGGCTGACCGACTGACTGACTGCCTGACTGACTGACTGACTGAATGACTGACTGACCGAGACTGACTGACAGACTGACTGAGACTGGACTGGACTGACTGACTGACTGACTGACTGAGACTGACTGACTGCTTTAGTGACTAACTGACTGCACAGGACTGACCGACTGACTGACTGACTGACTGCCTGACTGACTGCTTGACTGACTGGCTGAAGGACTAACTGACTGACTGAGTGACAGACTGACTGGACTGACTGACTGAGACTGAATGACTGAGTGCTTGACTGATTGACTGTCAGACTGACTGACTGACTTCGCAAAAGGGAAAAATAAAAAAAAAAGAATTATAAAATTAGAAAAAAACATTTGCATTTAAGATTTCCTTTCCGGCCGGGACTCGAACCCAGTACCACGCGCTAGGAACCCAACGGTCTAGCAATTAGGCTATCGGAGCTCTGTCGATGGAAGTCTTAAATATAATAAAAACAAAAAATGCACCTTGGTAATTATTGATTCAAACACTTTGAAATTTACAGGTCGAATAATTAAACTGACTCAGAATTTTTCTCAATACATAAATAATCAATATTCGCAAAAGAGAAAAATTAAAAAAAAAGAAGAAGAAATTTCAAATTAGAAACTAAAAGTATACATTGAAGATTTTCGTTCAGGCTGGGACTCGAACCCAGGGCCACTCGCTTGGAAGCCTAACACTCTAGCCATTAGTCTATGGGAGCTCTGTCGGTGGGAGTTTTAAATATAATAAAAACAAAAAATGCACCTTGGTAATTGTTTATTTAAACACTTTGAAATCTTCGTGTCGAAAAATTAAACTGACTCAGAATTTTCTTCCCTACATAAATAATCAATAATTGCAAAGGAAAGAAATTGAAAAAAAAAGAATTTTCAAATTAGAAAAGAAATATATACATTGAAAATATTCGCTCCGGCTGGGACTCGAACCCAGGCCACTCGCTTGGAAGACCAGCGGTCTAGCCATTAGGCTATCGGAGTTCTGTCGAGCGGAGTCTTACTGCCTGACTGATACTGCCTGACTGACAGACTGACTCACTGACTGACTGATACTGACTGACTGACTCACTGACTGACCGAGACTGACTGACTAACTGCCTGACTGACTGAGACTGGACTGACTGAGTGACTGACTGACTTACTGACTAACTGACTGACTGAGACTGACTGACTGACTGCTTGACTCTCTGACTGGCTATTTCACTGACTGACTGAATGACTAAATGACTGACTGACACTGACTGACTGACTGCTTGACTACCTGACTGACTGCTTGACTGACTAACTGACTGGACAGGACTGACCGACTGACTGACTGACAGACTGACTGAATAAGGATGACTGACAGACTGACTGAATAAGGCTGACTGACTGACTGACTGACAGACTGACTGAATAAGGCTGACCGACTGACTGACTGCCTGACTGACTGACTGACCGAGACTGACTGACTGACTGACTGAGACTGGATTGGACTGACTGACTGACTGACTGACTGAGACTGACTGACTGCTTTAGTGACTAACTGACTGCACAGGACTGACCGACTGATTGACTGACTGACTGCCTGACTGACTGACTGACTGAATGACTGACTGACTAAGACTAAATGACTGACTGGCTGAAGGACTAATTGACTGACTGAGTGACTGACTGACTGGACTGAATGACTGAGTGCTTGACTGATTGACTGTCAGACTGACTGACTGACTTCGCAAAAGGGAAAAATAAAAAAAAAGAATTATAAAATTAGAAAAAAAATATTTGCATTTAAGATTTCCTTTCCGGCCGGGACTCGAACCCAGTACCACGCGCTAGGAACCCAACGGTCTAGCCATTAGGCTATCGGAGCTCTGTCGATGGAAGTCTTAAATATAATAAAAACAAAAAATGCACCTTGGTAATTATTGATTCAAACACTTTGAAATTTACAGGTCGAATAATTAAACTGACTCAGAATTTTTCTCCCTACATAAATAATCAATATTCGCAAAAGAGAAAAATTAAAAAAAAAGAAGAAGAAATTTCAAATTAGAAACTAAAAGTATACATTGAAGATTTTCGTTCAGGCTGGGACTCGAACCCAGGGCCACTCGCTTGGAAGCCTAACACTCTAGCCATTAGTCTATGGGAGCTCTGTCGGTGGGAGTTTTAAATATAATAAAAACAAAAAATGCACCTTGGTAATTGTTTATTTAAACACTTTGAAATCTTCGTGTCGAAAAATTAAACTGACTCAGAATTTTCTTCCCTACATAAATAATCAATAATTGCAAAGGAAAGAAATTGAAAAAAAAAAAGAATTTTCAAATTAGAAAAGAAATATATACATTGAAGATATTCGCTCCGGCTAGGACTCGAACCCAGGCCACTCGCTTGGAAAACCAGCGGTCTAGCCATCAGGCTATCGGAGTTCTGTCGAGCGGAGTCTTACTGCCTGACTGATACTGCCTGACTGACAGACTGACTCACTGACTGACCGATACTGACTGACTGACTCACTGACTGACCGAGACTGACTGACTAACTGCCTGACTGACTGAGACTGGACTGACTGACTGACTGACTGACTGACTGACTAACTGACTGACTGAGACTGACTGACTGACTGCTTGACTCTCTGACTGGCTATTTCACTGACTGACTGAATGACTAAATGACTGACTGACACTGACTGACTGACTGCTTGACTACCTGACTGAGTGCTTGACTGACTAACTGACTGGACAGGACTGACCGACTGAGTGACTGACAGACTGACTGAATAAGGATGACTGACAGACTGACTGAATAAGGCTGACTGACTGACTGACTGACAGACTGACTGAATAAGGCTGACCGACTGACTGACTGCCTGACTGACTGACTGACTGAATGACTGACTGACCGAGACTGACTGACAGACTGACTGAGACTGGACTGGACTGACTGACTGACTGACTGACTGAGACTGACTGACTGCTTTAGTGACTAACTGACTGCACAGGACTGACCGACTGACTGACTGACTGACTGCCTGACTGACTGACTGACTGAATGACTGACTGACTGAGACTAAATGACTGACTGCTTGACTGACTGGCTGAAGGACTAACTGACTGACTGAGTGACTGACTGACTGGACTGACTGACTGAGACTGAATGACTGAGTGCTTGACTGATTGACTGTCAGACTGACTGACTGACTTCGCAAAAGGGAAAAATAAAAAAAAAGAATTATAAAATTAGAAAAAAACATTTGCATTTAAGATTTCCTTTCCGGCCGGGACTCGAACCCAGTACCACGCGCTAGGAACCCAACGGTCTAGCAATTAGGCTATCGGAGCTCTGTCGATGGAAGTCTTAAATATAATAAAAACAAAAAATGCACCTTGGTAATTATTGATTCAAACACTTTGAAATTTACAGGTCGAATAATTAAACTGACTCAGAATTTTTCTCAATACATAAATAATCAATATTCGCAAAAGAGAAAAATTAAAAAAAAAAGAAGAAGAAATTTCAAATTAGAAACTAAAAGTATACATTGAAGATTTTCGTTCAGGCTGGGACTCGAACCCAGGGCCACTCGCTTGGAAGCCTAACACTCTAGCCATTAGTCTATGGGAGCTCTGTCGGTGGGAGTTTTAAATATAATAAAAACAAAAAATGCACCTTGGTAATTGTTTATTTAAACACTTTGAAATCTTCGTGTCGAAAAATTAAACTGACTCAGAATTTTCTTCCCTACATAAATAATCAATAATTGCAAAGGAAAGAAATTGAAAAAAAAAAGAATTTTCAAATTAGAAAAGAAATATATACATTGAAGATATTCGCTCCGGCTGGGACTCGAACCCAGGCCACTCGCTTGGAAGACCAGCGGTCTAGCCATTAGGCTATCGGAGTTCTGTCAAGCGGAGTCTTACTGCCTGACTGATACTGCCTGACTGACAGACTGACTCACTGACTGACTGATATTGACTGACTGACCGAGACTGACTGACTAACTGCCTGACTGACTGAGACTGGACTGACTGACTGACTGACTGACTGACTGACTAACTGACTGACTGAGACTGACTGACTGACTGCTTGACTCTCTGACTGGCTATTTCACTGACTGACTGAATGACTAAATGACTGACTGACACTGACTGACTGACTGCTTGATTACCTGACTGACTGCTTGACTGACTAACTGACTGGACAGGACTGACCGACTGACTGACTGGACAGGACTGACCGACTGACTGACTGACAGACTGACTGAATAAGGATGACTGACAGACTGACTGAATAAGGCTGACTGAATAAGGCTGACCGACTGACTGACTGAATAAGGCTGACCGACTGACTGACTGCCTGACTGACTGACTGACCGAGACTGACTGACTGACTGACTGAGACTGGACTGGACTGACTGACTGACTGACTGACTGAGACTGACTGACTGCTTTAGTGATTAACGGACTGCACAGGACTGACCGACTGACTGACTGACTGACTGCCTGACTGACTGAGACTGAATGACTGAGTGCTTGACTGATTGACTGTCAGACTGACTGACTGACTTCGCAAAAGGGAAAAATAAAAAAAAAAGAATTATAAAATTAGTAAAAAATATTTGCATTTAAGATTTCCTTTCCGGCCGGGACTCGAACCCAGGGCCACTCGCTTGGAAGCCTAACACTCTAGCCATTAGTCTATGGGAGCTCTGTCGGTGGGAGTTTTAAATATAATAAAAACAAAAAATGCACCTTGGTAATTGTTTATTTAAACACTTTGAAATCTTCGTGTCGAAAAATTAAACTGACTCAGAATTTTCTTCCCTACATAAATAATCAATAATTGCAAAGGAAAGAAATTGAAAAAAAAAAGAATTTTCAAATTAGAAAAGAAATATATACATTGAAGATATTCGCTCCGGCTGGGACTCGAACCCAGGCCACTCGCTTGGAAGACCAGCGGTCTAGCCATCAGGCTATCGGAGTTCTGTCGAGCGGAGTCTTACTGCCTGACTGATACTGCCTGACTGACAGACTGACTCACTGACTGACCGATACTGACTGACTGACTCACTGACTGACCGAGACTGACTGACTAACTGCCTGACTGACTGAGACTGGACTGACTGACTGACTGACTGACTGACTGACTAACTGACTGACTGAGACTGACTGACTGACTGCTTGACTCTCTGACTGGCTATTTCACTGACTGACTGAATGACTAAATGACTGACTGACACTGACTGACTGACTGCTTGACTACCTGACTGACTGCTTGACTGACTAACTGACTGGACAGGACTGACCGACTGAGTGACTGACAGACTGACTGAATAAGGATGACTGACAGACTGACTGAATAAGGCTGACTGACTGACTGACTGACAGACTGACTGAATAAGGCTGACCGACTGACTGACTGCCTGACTGACTGACTGACTGAATGACTGACTGACCGAGACTGACTGACTGACTGACTGAGACTGGACTGGACTGACTGACTGACTGACTGACTGAGACTGACTGACTGCTTTAGTGACTAACTGACTGCACAGGACTGAGTGACTGACTGACTGCCTGACTGCCTGACTGACTGACTGACTGAATGACTGACTGACTGAGACTAAATGGCTGACTGCTTGACTGACTGGCTGAAGGACTAACTGACTGACTGAGTGACTGACTGACTGGACTGACTGACTGAGACTGAATGACTGAGTGCTTGACTGATTGACTGTCAGACTGACTGACTGACTTCGCAAAAGGAAAAAATAAAAAAAAAAGAATTATAAAATTAGAAAAAAATATTTGCATGTAAGATTTCCTTTCCGGCCGGGACTCGAACCCAGTACCACGCGCTAGGAACCCAACGGTCTAGCCATTAGGCTATCGGAGCTCTGTCGATGGAAGTCTTAAATATAATAAAAACAAAAAATGCACCTTGGTAATTATTGATTCAAACACTTTGAAATTTACATGTCGAATAATTAAACTGACTCAGAATTTTTCTCCCTACATAAATAATCAATATTCGCAAAAGAGAAAAATTAAAAAAAAAAGAAGAAGAAATTTCAAATTAGAAACTAAAAGTATACATTGAAGATTTTCGTTCAGGCTGGGACTCGAACCCAGGGCCACTCGCTTGGAAGCCTAACACTCTAGCCATTAGTCTATGGGAGCTCTGTCGGTGGGAGTTTTAAATATAATAAAAACAAAAAATGCACCTTGGTAATTGTTTATTTAAACACTTTGAAATCTTCGTGTCGAAAAATTAAACTGACTCAGAATTTTCTTCCCTACAAAAATAATCAATATTCGCAAAAGAGAAAAATTAAAAAAAAAGAATTTTCAAATTAGAAAAGAAATATATACATTGAAGATATTCGCTCCGGCTGGGACTCGAACCCAGGCCACTCGCTTGGAAGACCAGCGGTCTAGCCATGAGGCTATCGGAGTTCTGTCGAGAGGAGTCTTACTGCCTGACTGATACTGCCTGACTGACAGACTGACTCACTGACTGACCGATAATGACTGACTGACTCACTGACTGACCGAGACTGACTGACTAACTGCCTGACTGACTGACTGACTAACTGACTGACTGAGACTGACTGACTGACTGCTTGACTCTCTGACTGGCTATTTCACTGACTGACTGAATGACTAAATGACTGACTGACACTGACTGACTGACTGCTTGACTACCTGACTGACTGCTTGACTGACTAACTGACTGGACAGGACTGACCGACTGAGTGACTGACAGACTGACTGAATAAGGATGACTGACAGACTGACTGAATAAGGCTGACTGACTGACTGACTGGCAGACTGACTGAATAAGGCTGACCGAATGACTGACTGCCTGACTGACTGACTGACTGAATGACTGACTGACCGAGACTGACTGACTGACTGACTGAGACTGGACTGGACTGACTGACTGACTGACTGACTGAGACTGACTGACTGCTTTAGTGACTAACTGACTGCACAGGACTGACTGACTGACTGACTGACTGCCTGACTGACTGACTGACTGAATGACTGACTGACTGAGACTAAATGGCTGACTGCTTGACTGACTGGCTGAAGGACTAACTGACTGACTGAGTGACTGACTGACTGGACTGACTGACTGAGACTGAATGACTGAGTGCTTGACTGATTGACTGTCAGACTGACTGACTGACTTCGCAAAAGGGAAAAATAAAAAAAAAAGAATTATAAAATTAGAAAAAAATATTTGCATTTAAGATTTTCTTTCCGGCCGGGACTCGAACCCAGTACCACGCGCTAGGAACCCAACGGTCTAGCCATTAGGCTATCGGAGCTCTGTCGATGGAAGTCTTAAATATAGTAAAAACAAAAAATGCACCTTGGTAATTATTGATTCAAACACTTTGAAATTTACATGTCGAATAATTAAACTGACTCAGAATTTTTCTCCCTACATAAATAATCAATATTCGCAAAAGAGAAAAATTAAAAAAAAAAAGAAGAAGAAATTTCAAATTAGAAACTAAAAGTATACATTGAAGATTTTCGTTCAGGCTGGGACTCGAACCCAGGGCCACTCGCTTGGAAGCCTAACACTCTAGCCATTAGTCTATGGGAGCTCTGTCGGTGGGAGTTTTAAATATAATAAAAACAAAAAATGCACCTTGGTAATTGTTTATTTAAACACTTTGAAATCTTCGTGTCGAAAAATTAAACTGACTCAGAATTTTCTTCCCTACATAAATAATCAATAATTGCAAAGGAAAGAAATTGAAAAAAAAAAGAATTTTCAAATTAGAAAAGAAATATATACATTGAAGATATTCGCTCCGGCTGGGACTCGAACCCAGGCCACTCGCTTGGAAGACCAGCGGTCTAGCCATTAGGCTATCGGAGTTCTGTCGAGCGGAGTCTTACTGCCTGACTGATACTGCCTGACAGACAGACTGACTCACTGACTGACTGATATTGACTGACTGACTCACTGACTGACCGAGACTGACTGACTAACTGCCTGACTGACTGAGACTGGACTGACTGACTGACTGACTGACTGACTAACTGACTGACTGAGACTGACTGACTGACTGCTTGACTCTCTGACTGGCTATTTCACTGACTGACTCAATGACTAAATGACTGACTGACACTGACTGACTGACTGCTTGACTACCTGACTGACTGCTTGACTGACTGACTGACTGGACAGGACTGACCGACTGACTGACTGACAGACTGACTGAATAAGGATGACTGACTGAATAAGGCTGACTGACTGACTGACTGACAGACTGACTGAATAAGGCTGACCGACTGACTGACTGCCTGACTGACTGACTGACTGAATGACTGACTGACTGACTGACCGAGACTGACTGACTGACTGACTGAGTTTGGACTGGACTGACTCACTGACTGACTGACTGAGACTGACTGACTGCTTTAGTGACTAACTGACTGCACAGGACTGACCGACTGACTGACTGACTGACTGCCTGACTGACTGACTGACTGAATGACTGACTGACTGAGACTAAATGACTGACTGCTCGACTGACTGGCTGAAGGACTAACTGACTGACTGAGTGACTGACTGACTGGACTGACTGACTGAGACTGAATGACTGAGTGCTTGACTGATTGACTGTCAGACTGACTGACTGACTTCGCAAAAGGGAAAAATAAAAAAAAAGAATTATAAAATTAGAAATAAATATTTGCATTTAAGATTTCCTTTCCGGCCGGGACTCGAACCCAGTACCACGCGCTAGGAACCCAATGGTCTAGCCATTAGGCTATCGGAGCTCTGTCGATGGAAGTCTTAAATATAATAAAAACAAAAAATGCACCTTGGTAATTATTGATTCAAACACTTTGAAATTTACAGGTCGAATAATTAAACTGACTCAGAATTTTTCTCCCTACATAAATAATCAATATTCGCAAAAGAGAAAAATTAAAAAAAAAAGAAGAAGAAATTTCAAATTAGAAACTAAAAGTATACATTGAATATTTTCGTTCAGGCTGGGACTCGAACCCAGGGCCACTCGCTTGGAAGCCTAACACTCTAGCCATTAGTCTATGGGAGCTCTGTCGGTGGGAGTTTTAAATATAATAAAAACAAAAAATGCACCTTGGTAATTGTTTATTTAAACACTTTGAAATCTTCGTGTCGAAAAATTAAACTGACTCAGAATTTTCTTCCCTACATAAATAATCAATAATTGCAAAGGAAAGAAATTGAAAAAAAAAAGAATTTTCAAATTAGAAAAGAAATATATACATTGAAGATATTCGCTCCGGCTGGGACTCGAACCCAGGCCACTCGCTTGGAAGACCAGCGGTCTAGCCATTAGGCTATCGGAGTTCTGTCGAGCGGAGTCTTACTGCCTGACTGATACTGCCTGACTGACAGACTGACTCACTGACTGACTGATACTGACTGACTGACTCACTGACTGACCGAGACTGACTGACTAACTGCCTGACTGACTGAGACTGGACTGACTGACTGGCTGACTGACTGACTGACTAACTGACTGACTGAGACTGACTGACTGACTGCTTGACTCTCTGACTGGCTATTTCACTGACTGACTGAATGACTAAATGACTGACTGACACTGACTGACTGACTGCTTGACTACCTGACTGACTGCTTGACTGACTAACTGACTGGACAGGACTGACCGACTGACTGACTGACAGACTGACTGAATAAGGCTGACCGACTGACTGACTGCCTGACTGACTGACTGACTGAATGACTGACTGACCGAGACTGACTGACTGACTGACTGAGACTGGACTGGACTGACTGACTGACTGACTGACTGCTTTAGTGACTAACTGACTGCACAGGACTGACCGACTGACTGACTGACTGACTGCCTGACTGACTGACTGACTGAATGACTGACTGACTGAGACTAAATGACTGACTGCTCGACTGACTGGCTGAAGGACTAACTGACTGACTGAGTGACTGACTGACTGGACTGACTGACTGAGACTGAATGACTGAGTGCTTGACTGATTGACTGTCAGACTGACTGACTGACTTCGCAAAAGGGAAAAATAAAAAAAAAGAATTATAAAATTAGAAAAAAACATTTGCATTTAAGATTTCCTTTCCGGCCGGGACTCGAACCCAGTACCACGCGCTAGGAACCCAACGGTCTAGCCATTAGGCTATCGGAGCTCTGTCGATGGAAGTCTTAAATATAATAAAAACAAAAAATGCACCTTGGTAATTATTGATTCAAACACTTTGAAATTTACAGGTCGAATAATTAAACTGACTCAGAATTTTTCTCCCAACATAAATAATCAATGTTCGCAAAAGAGAAAAATTAAAAAAAAAAGAAGAAGAAATTTCAAATTAGAAACTAAAAGTATACATTGAAGATTTTCGTTCAGGCTGGGACTCGAACCCAGGGCCACTCGCTTGGAAGCCTAACACTCTAGCCATTAGTCTATGGGAGCTCTGTCGGTAGGAGTTTTAAATATAATAAAAACAAAAAATGCACCTTGGTAATTGTTTATTTAAACACTTTGAAATCTTCGTGTCGAAAAATTAAACTGACTCAGAATTTTCTTCTCTACATAAATAATCAATAATTGCAAAGGAAAGAAATTGAAAAAAAAAGAATTTTCAAATTAGAAAAGAAATATATACATTGAAGATATTCGCTCCGGCTGGGACTCGAACCCAGGCCACTCGCTTGGAAGACCAGCGGTCTAGCCATTAGGCTATCGGAGTTCTGTCGAGCGGAGTCTTACTGCCTGACTGATACTGCCTGACTGACAGACTGACTCACTGACTGACTGATACTGACTGACTGACTCACTGACTGACTGATACTGACTGACTGACTCACTGACTGACCGACTCACTGACTGACCGAGACTGACTGACTAACTGCCTGACTGACTGAGACTGGACTGACTGACTGACTGACTGACTGACTGACTAACTGACTGACTGAGACTGACTGACTGACTGCTTGACTCTCTGACTGGCTATTTCACTGACTGACTGAATGACTAAATGACTGACTGACACTGACTGACTGACTGCTTGACTACCTGACTGACTGCTTGACTGACTAACTGACTGGACAGGACTGACCGACTGACTGACTGACAGACTGACTGAATAAGGATGACTGACAGACTGACTGAATAAGGCTGACTGACTGACTGACTCACAGACTGACTGAATAAGGCTGACCGACTGACTGACTGCCTGACTGACTGACTGACTGAATGACTGACTGATCGAGACTGACTGACTGACTGACTGAGACTGGACTGGACTGACTGACTGACTGACTGACTGAGACTGACTGACTGCTTTAGTGACTAACTGACTGCACAGGACTGACCGACTGACTGACTGACTGACTGCCTGACTGACTGACTGACTGAATGACTGACTGACTGAGACTAAATGACTGACTGCTTGACTGACTGGCTGAAGGACTAACTGACTGACTGAGTGACTGACTGACTGGACTGACTGACTGAGACTGAATGACTGAGTGCTTGACTGATTGACTGTCAGACTGACTGACTGACTTCGCAAAAGGGAAAAATAAAAAAAAAAGAATTATAAAATTAGAAAAAAATATTTGCATTTAAGATTTCCTTTCCGGCCGGGACTCGAACCCAGTACCACGCGCTAGGAACCCAACGGTCTAGCCATTAGGCTATCGGAGCTCTGTCATGGAAGTCTTAAATATAAAAAAAACAAAAAATGCACCTTGGTAATTATTGATTCAAACACTTTGAAATTTACAGATCGAATAATTAAACTGACTCAGAATTTTTCTCCCTACATAAATGATCAATATTCGCAAAAGAGAAAAATTTAAAAAAAAAGAAGAAGAAATTTCAAATTAGAAACTGAAAGTATACATTGAAGATTTTCGTTCAGGCTGGGACTCGAACCCAGGGCCACTCGTTTGGAAGCCTAACACTCTAGCCATTAGTCTATGGGAGCTCTGTCGGTGGGAGTTTTAAATATAATAAAAACAAAAAATGCACCTTGGTAATTGTTTATTTAAACACTTTGAAATCCTCGTGTCGAAAAATTAAACTGACTCAGAATTTTCTTCCCTACATAAATAATCAATAATTGCAAAGGAAAGAAATTGAAAAAAAAAGGAATTTTCAAATTAGAAAAGAAATATATACATTGAAGATATTCGCTCCGGCTGGGACTCGAACCCAGGCCACTCGCTTGGAAGACCAGCGGTCTAGCCATTAGGCTATCGGAGTTCTGTCGAGCGGAGTCTTACTGCCTGACTGATACTGCCTGACTGACAGACTGACTCACTGACTGACTGATATTGACTGACTGACTCACTGACTGACCGAGACTGACTGACTAACTGCCTGACTGACTGAAACTGGACTGACTGACTGACTGACTGACTGACTAACTGACTGACTGAGACTGACTGACTGACTGCTTGACTCTCTGACTGGCTATTTCACTGACTGACTGAATGACTAAATGACTAAATGACTGACTGACACTGACTGACTGACTGCTTGACTACCTGACTGACTGCTTGACTGACTAACTGACTGGACAGGACTGACCGACTGACTGACTGACAGACTGACTGAATAAGGCTGACTGACTGACTGACTGACAGACTGACTGAATAAGGCTGACCGACTGACTGACTGCCTGACTGACTGACTGACTGAATGACTGACTGACTGACTGACCGAGACTGACTGACTGACTGACTGAGACTGAACTGGACTGACTGACTGACTGACTGACTGAGACTGACTGACTGCTTTAGTGACTAACTGACTGCACAGGACTGACCGACTGACTGACTGACTGACTGCCTGACTGACTGACTGACTGAATGACTGACTGACTGAGACTAAATGACTGACTGCTCGACTGACTGGCTGAAGGACTAACTGACTGACTGAGTGACTGACTGACTGGACTGACTGACTGAGACTGAATGACTGAGTGCTTGACTGATTGACTGTCAGACTGACTGACTGACTTCGCAAAAGGGAAAAATAAAAAAAAAGAATTATAAAATTAGAAAAAAATATTTGCATTTAAGATTTCCTTTCCGGCTGGGATTTGAACCCAGGGCGACACTCATGGAAGCCCAACGCTCTCGCCAATATACTATCGGATCTCTGTTGATCGGTGTCTTAATTATAATAAAAACAAAAAATGCACCTTAGTAATTATTGATCTAAAATCTTTGAAATCTAAAGTTCGAATGATTAAACTGACTCAGAATTTTCTTCCGTACATAAATAATCCATATTTGCAAAAGAAAGAAATTGAAAAAAAAAGAATCTTCAAATTAGAAGAGAAATATATACATGCAAGATTTTCGTTCCGGCCGGGACTCGAACCCAGTACCACGCGCTTGGAACCCAACGGTCTAGCCATTAGGCTATCGGAGCTCTGTCGATGGAAGTCTTAAATATAATAAAAACAAAAAATGCACCTTGGTAATTATTGATTCAAACACCTTGAAATTTACAGGTCGAATAATTAAACTGACTCAGAATTTTTCTCCCTACATAAATAATCAATATTCGCAAAAGAAAAAAATTAAAAAAAAAAGAAGAAGAAATTTCAAATTAGAAACTAAAAGTATACATTGAAGATTTTCGTTCAGGCTGGGACTCGAACCCAGGGCCACTCGCTTGGAAGCCTAACACTCTAGCCATTAGTCTATGGGAGCTCTGTCGGCGGGAGTTTTAAATATAATAAAAACAAAAAATGCACCTTGGTAATTGTTTATTTAAACACTTTGAAATCCTCGTGTCGAAAAATTAAACTGACTCAGAATTTTCTTCCCTACATAAATAATCAATAATTGCAAAGGAAAGAAATTGAAAAAAAAAGAATTTTCAAATTAGAAAAGAAATATATACATTGAAGATATTCGCTCCGGCTGGGACTCGAACCCAGGCCACTCGCTTGGAAGACCAGCGGTCTAGCCATTAGGCTATCGGAGTTCTGTCGAGCGGAGTCTTACTGCCTGACTGATACTGCCTGACTGACAGACTGACTGACTGATACTGACTGACTGACTCACTGACTGACCGAGACTGACTGACTAACTGCCTGACTGACTGAGACTGGACTGACTGACTGACTGACTGACTGACTGACTAACTGACTGACTGAGACTGACTGACTGACTGCTTGACTCTCTGACTGGCTATTTCACTGACTGACTGAATGACTAAATGACTGACTGACACTGACTGACTGACTGCTTGACTACCTGACTGACTGCTTGACTGACTAACTGACTGGACAGGACTGACCGACTGACTGACTGACAGACTGACTGAATAAGGATGACTGACAGACTGACTGAATAAGGCTGACTGACTGACTGACTGACAGACTGACTGAATAAGGCTGACCGACTGACTGACTGACTGCCTGACTGACTGACTGACTGAATGACTGACTGACCGAGACTGACTGACTGACTGACTGAGACTGGACTGGACTGACTGACTGACTGACTGACTGAGACTGACTGACTGCTTTAGTGACTAACTGACTGCACAGGACTGACCGACTGACTGAATGACTGACTGCCTGACTGACTGACTGACTGACTGACTGACTGCCTGACTGACTGACTGACTGAATGACTGACTGACTGAGACTAAATGACTGACTGCTTGACTGACTGGCTGAAGGACTAACTGACTGACTGAGTGACTGACTGACTGGACTGACTGACTGAGACTGAATGACTGAGTGCTTGACTGATTGACTGTCAGACTGACTGACTGACTTCGCAAAAGGGAAAAATAAAAAAAAAGAATTATAAAATTAGAAAAAAATATTTGCATTTAAGATTTCCTTTCCGGCCGGGACTCGAACCCAGTACCACGCGCTAGGAACCCAACGGTCTAGCCATTAGGCTATCGGAGCTCTGTCGATGGAAGTCTTAAATATAATAAAAACAAAAAATGCACCTTGGTAATTATTGATTCAAACACTTTGAAATTTACAGGTCGAATAATTAAACTGACTCAGAATTTTTCTCCCTACATAAATAATCAATATTCGCAAAAGAGAAAAATTAAAAAAAAAAGAAGAAGAAATTTCAAATTAGAAACTAAAAGTATACATTGAAGATTTTCGTTCAGGCTGGGACTCGAACCCAGGGCCACTCGCTTGGAAGCCTAACACTCTAGCCATTAGTCTATGGGAGCTCTGTCGGTGGGAGTTTTAAATATAATAAAAACAAAAAATGCAACTTGGTAATTGTTTATTTAAACACTTTGAAATCTTCGTGTCGAAAAATTAAACTGACTCAGAATTTTCTTCCCTACATAAATAATCAATAATTGCAAAGGAAAGAAATTGAAAAAAAAAGAATTTTCAAATTAGAAAAGAAATATATACAATGAAGATATTCGCTCCGGCTGGGACTCGAACCCAGGCCACTCGCTTGGAAGACCAGCGGTCTAGCCATTAGGCTATCGGAGTTCTGTCGAGCGGAGTCTTACTGCCTGACTGATACTGCCTGACTGACTCACTGACTGACTGATACTGACTGACTGACTCACTGACTGACCGAGACTGACTGACTAACTGCCTGACTGACTGAGACTGGACTGACTGACTGACTGACTGACTGACTAACTGACTGACTGAGACTGACTGACTGACTGCTTGACTCTCTGACTGGCTATTTCACTGACTGACTGAATGACTAAATGACTGACTGACACTGACTGACTGACTGCTTGACTACCTGACTGACTGCTTGACTGACTAACTGACTGGACAGGACTGACCGACTGACTGACTGACAGACTGACTGAATAAGGATGACTGACAGACTGACTGAATAAGGCTGACTGACTGACTGACTGACAGACTGACTGAATAAGGCTGACCGACTGACTGACTGCCTGACTGAATGACTGACTGAATGACTGACTGAATGACTGAGACTGGACTGGACTGACTGACTGACTGACTGACTGACTGAGACTGACTGACTGCTTTAGTGACTAACTGACTGCACAGGACTGACCGACTGACTGACTGACTGACTGCCTGACTGACTGACTGACTGAATGACTGACTGACTGAGACTAAATGACTGACTGCTTGACTGACTGGCTGAAGGACTAACTGACTGACTGAGTGACTGACTGACTGGACTGACTGACTGAGACTGAATGACTGAGTGCTTGACTGATTGACTGTCAGACTGACTGACTGACTTCGCAAAAGGGAAAAATAAAAAAAAAGAATTATAAAAGTAGAAAAAAATATTTGCATTTAAGATTTCCTTTCCGGCTGGGATTTGAACCCAGGGCGACACTCATGGAAGCCCAACGCTCTCGCCAATATACTATCGGATCTCTGTTGATCGGTGTCTTAATTATAATAAAAACAAAAAATGCACCTTAGTAATTATTGATCTAAAATCTTTGAAATCTAAAGTTCGAATGATTAAACTGACTCAGAATTTTCTTCCGTACATAAATAATCCATATTTGCAAAAGAAAGAAATTGAAAAAAAAAGAATCTTCAAATTAGAAGAGAAATATATACATGCAAGATTTTCGTTCCGGCCGGGACTCGAACCCAGTACCACGCGCTTGGAACCCAACGGTCTAGCCATTAGGCTATCGGAGCTCTGTCGATGGAAGTCTTAAATATAATAAAAACAAAAAATGCACCTTGGTAATTATTGATTCAAACACTTTGAAATTTACAGGTCGAATAATTAAACTGACTCAGAATTTTTCTCCCTACATAAATAATCAATATTCGCAAAAGAGAAGAATTAAAAAAAAAAGAAGAAGAAATTTCAAATTAGAAACTAAAAGTATACATTAAAGATTTTCGTTCAGGCTGGGACTCGAACGCAGGGCCACTCGCTTGGAAGCCTAACACTCTAGCCATTAGTCTATGGGAGCTCTTTCGGTGGGAGTTTTAAATATAATAAAAACAAAAAATGCACCTTGGTAATTGTTTATTTAAACACTTTGAAATCTTCGTGTCGAAAAATTAAACTGACTCAGAATTTTCTTCCCTACATAAATAATCAATAATTGCAAAGGAAAGAAATTGAAAAAAAAAGAATTTTCAAATTAGAAAAGAAATATATACATTGAAGATATTCGCTCCGGCTGGGACTCGAACCCAGGCCACTCGCTTGGAAGACCAGCGGTCTAGCCATTAGGCTATCGGAGTTCTGTCGAGCGGAGTCTTACTGCCTGACTGATACTGCCTGACTGACTCACTGACTGACTGATACTGACTGACTGACTCACTGACTGACCGAGACTGACTGACTAACTGCCTGACTGACTGAGACTGGACTGACTGACTGACTGACTGACTGACTGACTGACTAACTGACTGAGACTGACTGACTGACTGCTTGACTCTCTGACTGGCTATTTCACTGACTGACTGAATGACTAAATGACTGACTGACACTGACTGACTGACTGCTTGACTACCTGACTGACTGCTTGACTGACTAACTGACTGGACAGGACTGACCGACTGACTGACTGACAGAATAAGGATGACTGACAGACTGACTGAATAAGGCTGACTGACTGACTGACTGACAGACTGACTGAATAAGGCTGACCGACTGACTGACTGCCTGACTGATTGACTGACTGAATGACTGACTGACTGACTGACCGAGACTGACTGACTGACTGACTGAGACTGGACTGGACTGACTGACTGACTGACTGACTGAGACTGACTGACTGCTTTAGTGACTAACTGACTGCACAGGACTGACCGACTGACTGACTGACTGACTGCCTGACTGACTGACTGACTGAATGACTGACTGACTGAGACTAAATGACTGACTGCTTGACTGACTGGCTGAAGGACTAACTGACTGACTGAGTGACTGACTGACTGGACTGACTGACTGAGACTGAATGACTGAGTGCTTGACTGATTGACTGTCAGACTGACTGACTGACTTCGCAAAAGGGAAAAATAAAAAAAAAATTAGAAAAAAATATTTGCATTTAAGATTTCCTTTCCGGCTGGGATTTGAACCCAGGGCGACACTCATGGAAACCCAACGCTCTCGCCAATATACTATCGGATCTCTGTTGATCGGTGTCTTAATTATAATAAAAACAAAAAATGCACCTTAGTAATTATTGATCTAAAATCTTTGAAATCTAAAGGTCGAATGATTAAACTGACTCAGAATTTTCTTCCGTACATAAATAATCCATATTTGCAAAAGAAAGAAATTGAAAAAAAAAGAATCTTCAAATTAGAAGAGAAATATATACATGGAAGATTTTCGTTCCGGCCGGGACTCGAACCCAGTACCACGCGCATGGAACCCAACGGTCTAGCCATTAGGCTATCGGAGCTCTGTCGATGGAAGTCTTAAATATAATAAAAACAAAAAATGCACCTTGGTAATTATTGATTCAAACACTTTGAAATTTACAGGTCGAATAATTAAACTGACTCAGAATTTTTCTCCCTACATAAATAATCAATATTCGCAAAAGAGAAAAATTTAAAAAAAAAGAAGAAGAAATTTCAAATTAGAAACTAAAAGTATACATTGAAGATTTTCGTTCAGGCTGGGACTCGAACCCAGGGCCACTCGCTTGGAAGCCTAAAACTCTAGCCATTAGTCTATGGGAGCTCTGTCGGTGGGAGTTTTAAATATAATAAATCAAAAAATGCACCTTGGTAATTGTTTATTTAAACACTTTGAAATCTTCGTGTCGAAAAATTAAACTGACTCAGAATTTTCTTCCCTACATAAATAATCAATAATTGCAAAGGAAAGAAATTGAAAAAAAAAAGAATTTTCAAATTAGAAAAGAAATATATACATTGAAGATATTCGCTCCGGCTGGGACTCGAACCCAGGCCACTCGCTTGGAAGACCAGCGGTCTAGCCATTAGGCTATCGGAGTTCTGTCGAGCGGAGTCTTACTGCCTGACTGATACTGCCTGACTGACAGACTGACTCACTGACTGACTGATACTGACTGACTGATACTGACTGACTGACCGAGACTGACTGACTAACTGCCTGACTGACTGAGACTGGACTGACTGACTGACTGACTGACTGACTGACTAACTGACTGACTGAGACTGACTGACTGACTGCTTGACTCTCTGACTGGCTATTTCACTGACTGACTGAATGACTAAATGACTGACTGACACTGACTGACTGACTGCTTGACTACCTGACTGACTGCTTGACTGACTAACTGACTGGACAGGACTGACCGACTGACTGACTGACAGACTGACTGAATAAGGATGACTGACAGACTGACTGAATAAGGCTGACTGACTGACTGACTGACAGACTGACTGAATAAGGCTGACCGACTGACTGACTGCCTGACTGACTTAGACTGGACTGGACTGACTGACTGACTGACTGACTGAGACTGACTGACTGCTTTAGTGACTAACTGACTGCACAGGACTGACCGACTGACTGACTGACTGACTGCCTGACTGACTGACTGACTGAATGACTGACTGACTGAGACTAAATGACTGACTGCTTGACTGACTGGCTGAAGGACTAACTGACTGACTGAGTGACTGACTGACTGGACTGACTGACTGAGACTGAATGACTGAGTGCTTGACTGATTGACTGTCAGACTGACTGACTGACTTCGCAAAAGGGAAAAATAAAAAAAAAGAATTATAAAATTAGAAAAAAGTATTTGCATTTAAGATTTCCTTTCCGGCCGGGACTCGAACCCAGTACCACGCGCTAGGAACCCAACGGTCTAGCCATTAGGCTATCGGAGCTCTGTCGATGGAAGTCTTAAATATAATAAAAACAAAAAATGCACCTTGGTAATTATTGATTCAAACACTTTGAAATTTACAGGTCGAATAATTAAACTGACTCAGAATTTTTCTCCCTACATAAATAATCAATATTCGCAAAAGAGAAAAATTAAAAAAAAAAAAGAAGAAGAAATTTCAAATTAGAAACTAAAAGTACACATTGAAGATTTTCGTTCAGGCTGGGACTCGAACCCAGGGCCACTCGCTTGGAAGCCTAACACTCTAGCCATTAGTCTATGGGAGCTCTGTCGGTGGGAGTTTTAAATATAATAAAAACAAAAAATGCACCTTGGTAATTGTTTATTTAAACACTTTGAAATCTTCGTGTCGAAAAATTAAACTGACTCAGAATTTTCTTCCCTACATAAATAATCAATAATTGCAAAGGAAAGAAATTGAAAAAAAAGAATTTTCAAATTAGAAAAGAAATATATACATTGAAGATATTCGCTCCGGCTGGGACTCGAACCCAGGCCACTCGCTTGGAAGACCAGCGGTCTAGCCATTAGGCTATCGGAGTTCTGTCGAACGGAGTCTTACTGCCTGACTGATACTGCCTGACTGACAGACTGACTCACTGACTGACCGAGACGGACTGACTAACTGCCTGACTAACTGAGACTGGACTGACTGACTGACTGAGACTGGACTGACTGACTGACTGACTGACTGACTGACTGACTAACTGACTGACTGAGACTGACTGACTGACTGCTTGACTCTCTGACTGGCTATTTCACTGACTGACTGAATGACTAAATGACTGACTGACACTGACTGACTGACTGCTTGACTACCTGACTGACTGCTTGACTGACTAACTGACTGGACAGGACTGACCGACTGACTGACTGACAGACTGACTGAATAAGGATGACTGACAGACTGACTGAATAAGGCTGACTGACTGACTGACTGACAGACTGACTGAATAAGGCTGACCGACTGACTGACTGCCTGACTGACTGACTGACTGAATGACTGACTGACTGACTGACCGAGACTGACTGACTGACTGACTGAGACTGGACTGGACTGACTGACTGACTGACTGACTGAGACTGACTGACTGCTTTAGTGACTAACTGACTGCACAGGACTGACCGACTGACTGACTGACTGACTGCCTGACTGACTGACTGACTGAATGACTGAATGACTGAGACTAAATGACTGACTGCTTGACTGACTGGCTGAAGGACTAACTGACTGACTGAGTGACTGACTGACTGGACTGACTGACTGAGACTGAATGACTGAGTGCTTGACTGATTGACTGTCATACTGACTGACTGACTTCGCAAAAGGGAAAAATAAAAAAAAAAGAATTATAAAATTAGAAAAAAATATTTGCATTTAAGATTTCCTTTCCGGCTGGGATTTGAACCCAGGGCGACACTCATGGAAGCCCAACGCTCTCGCCAATATACTATCGGATCTCTGTTGATCGGTGTCTTAATTATAATAAAAACAAAAAATGCACCTTAGTAATTATTGATCTAAAATCTTTGAAATCTAAAGGTCGAATGATTAAACTGACTCAGAATTTTCTTCCGTACATAAATAATCCATATTTGCAAAAGAAAGAAATTGAAAAAAAAAGAATCTTCAAATTAGAGGAGAAATATATACATGGAAGATTTTCGTTCCGGCCGGGACTCGAACCCAGTACCACGCGCTTGGAACCCAACGGTCTAGCCATTAGGCTATCGGAGCTCTGTCGATGGAAGTCTTAAATATAATAAAAACAAAAAATGCACCTTGGTAATTATTGATTCAAACACTTTGAAATTTACAGGTCGAATAATTAAACTGACTCAGAATTTTTCTCCCTACATAAATAATCAATATTCGCAAAAGAGAAAAATTAAAAAAAAAAGAAGAAGAAATTTCAAATTAGAAACTAAAAGTATACATTGAAGATTTTCGTTCAGGCTGGGACTCGAACCCAGGGCCACTCGCTTGGAAGCCTAACACTCTAGCCATTAGTCTATGGGAGCTCTCTCTGTGGGAGTTTTAAATATAATAAAAACAAAAAATGCACCTTGGTAATTGTTTATTTAAACACTTTGAAATCTTCGTGTCGAAAAATTAAACTGACTCAGAATTTTCTTCCCTACATAAATAATCAATAATTGCAAAGGAAAGAAATTGAAAAAAAAGAATTTTCAAATTAGAAAAGAAATATATACATTGAAGATATTCGCTCCGGCTGGGACTCGAACCCAGGCCACTCGCTTGGAAGACCAGCGGTCTAGCCATTAGGCTATCGGAGTTCTGTCGAGCGGAGTCTTACTGCCTGACTGATACTGCCTGACTGACAGACTGACTCACTGACTGACTGATACTGACTGACTGACTCACTGACTGACCGAGACGGACTGACTAACTGCCTGACTGACTGAGACTGGACTGACTGACTGACTGACTGACTGACTGACTGACTAACTGACTGACTGAGACTGACTGACTGACTGCTTGACTCTCTGACTGGCTATTTCACTGACTGACTGAATGACTAAATGACTGACTGACACTGACTGACTGACTGCTTGACTACCTGACTGACTGCTTGACTGACTAACTGACTGGACAGGACTGACCGACTGACTGACTGACAGACTGACTGAATAAGGATGACTGACAGACTGACTGAATAAGGCTGACTGACTGACTGACTGACAGACTGACTGAATAAGGCTGACCGACTGACTGACTGCCTGACTGACTGGCTGACTGAATGACTGACTGACTGACTGACCGAGACTGACTGACTGACTGACTGAGACTGGACTGGACTGACTGACTGACTGACTGACTGAGACTGACTGACTGCTTTAGTGACTAACTGACTGCACAGGACTGACCGACTGACTGACTGACTGACTGCCTGACTGACTGACTGACTGAATGACTGAATGACTGAGACTAAATGACTGACTGCTTGACTGACTGGCTGAAGGACTAACTGACTGACTGAGTGACTGACTGACTGGACTGACTGACTGAGACTGAATGACTGAGTGCTTGACTGATTGACTGTCATACTGACTGACTGACTTCGCAAATGGGAAAAATAAAAAAAAAGAATTATAAAATTAGAAAAAAATATTTGCATTTAAGATTTCCTTTCCGGCTGGGATTTGAACCCAGGGCGACACTCATGGAAGCCCAACGCTCTCGCCAATATACTATCGGATCTCTGTTGATCGGTGTCTTAATTATAATAAAAACAAAAAATGCACCTTAGTAATTATTGATCTAAAATCTTTGAAATCTAAAGGTCGAATGATTAAACTGACTCAGAATTTTCTTCCGTACATAAATAATCCATATTTGCAAAAGAAAGAAATTGAAAAAAAAAGAATCTTCAAATTAGAGGAGAAATATATACATGGAAGATTTTCGTTCCGGCCGGGACTCGAACCCAGTACCACGCGCTTGGAACCCAACGGTCTAGCCATTAGGCTATCGGAGCTCTGTCGATGGAAGTCTTAAATATAATAAAAACAAAAAATGCACCTTGGTAATTATTGATTCAAACACTTTGAAATTTACAGGTCGAATAATTAAACTGACTCAGAATTTTTCTCCCTACATAAATAATCAATATTCGCAAAAGAGAAAAATTAAAAAAAAAAGAAGAAGAAATTTCAAATTAGAAACTAAAAGTATACATTGAAGATTTTCGTTCAGGCTGGGACTCGAACCCAGGGCCACTCGCTTGGAAGCCTAACACTCTAGCCATTAGTCTATGGGAGCTCTCTCTGTGGGAGTTTTAAATATAATAAAAACAAAAAATGCACCTTGGTAATTGTTTATTTAAACACTTTGAAATCTTCGTGTCGAAAAATTAAACTGACTCAGAATTTTCTTCCCTACATAAATAATCAATAATTGCAAAGGAAAGAAATTGAAAAAAAAAAAAAAAGAATTTTCAAATTAGAAAAGAAATATATACATTGAAGATATTCGCTCCGGCTGGGACTCGAACCCAGGCCACTCGCTTGGAAGACCAGCAGTCTAGCCATTAGGCTATCGGAGTTCTGTCGAGCGGAGTCTTACTGCCTGACTGATACTGCCTGACTGACAGACTGACTCACTGACTGACTGATACTGACTGACTGATACTGACTGACTGACCGAGACTGACTGACTAACTGCCTGACTGACTGAGACTGGACTGACTGACTGACTGACTGACTGACTGACTAACTGACTGACTGAGACTGACTGACTGACTGCTTGACTCTCTGACTGGCTATTTCACTGACTGACTGAATGACTAAATGACTGACTGACACTGACTGACTGACTGCTTGACTACCTGACTGACTGCTTGACTGACTAACTGACTGGACAGGACTGACCGACTGACTGACTGACAGACTGACTGAATAAGGATGACTGACAGACTGACTGAATAAGGCTGACTGACTGACTGACTGACAGACTGACTGAATAAGGCTGACCGACTGACTGACTGCCTGACTGACTTAGACTGGACTGGACTGACTGACTGACTGACTGACTGAGACTGACTGACTGCTTTAGTGACTAACTGACTGCACAGGACTGACCGACTGACTGACTGACTGACTGCCTGACTGACTGACTGACTGAATGACTGACTGACTGAGACTAAATGACTGACTGCTTGACTGACTGGCTGAAGGACTAACTGACTGACTGAGTGACTGACTGACTGGACTGACTGACTGAGACTGAATGACTGAGTGCTTGACTGATTGACTGTCAGACTGACTGACTGACTTCGCAAAAGGGAAAAATAAAAAAAAAGAATTATAAAATTAGAAAAAAGTATTTGCATTTAAGATTTCCTTTCCGGCCGGGACTCGAACCCAGTACCACGCGCTAGGAACCCAACGGTCTAGCCATTAGGCTATCGGAGCTCTGTCGATGGAAGTCTTAAATATAATAAAAACAAAAAATGCACCTTGGTAATTATTGATTCAAACACTTTGAAATTTACAGGTCGAATAATTAAACTGACTCAGAATTTTTCTCCCTACATAAATAATCAATATTCGCAAAAGAGAAAAATTAAAAAAAAAAAAGAAGAAGAAATTTCAAATTAGAAACTAAAAGTACACATTGAAGATTTTCGTTCAGGCTGGGACTCGAACCCAGGGCCACTCGCTTGGAAGCCTAACACTCTAGCCATTAGTCTATGGGAGCTCTGTCGGTGGGAGTTTTAAATATAATAAAAACAAAAAATGCACCTTGGTAATTGTTTATTTAAACACTTTGAAATCTTCGTGTCGAAAAATTAAACTGACTCAGAATTTTCTTCCCTACATAAATAATCAATAATTGCAAAGGAAAGAAATTGAAAAAAAAGAATTTTCAAATTAGAAAAGAAATATATACATTGAAGATATTCGCTCCGGCTGGGACTCGAACCCAGGCCACTCGCTTGGAAGACCAGCGGTCTAGCCATTAGGCTATCGGAGTTCTGTCGAGCGGAGTCTTACTGCCTGACTGATACTGCCTGACTGACAGACTGACTCACTGACTGACTGATACTGACTGACTGACTCACTGACTGACCGAGACTGACTGACTAACTGCCTGACTGACTGAGACTGGACTGACTGACTGACTGACTGACTGACTGACTAACTGACTGACTGAGACTGACTGACTGACTGCTTGACTCTCTGACTGGCTATTTCACTGACTGACTGAATGACTAAATGACTGACTGACACTGACTGACTGACTGCTTGACTACCTGACTGACTGCTTGACTGACTAACTGACTGGACAGGACTGACCGACTGACTGACTGACAGACTGACTGAATAAGGATGACTGACAGACTGACTGAATAAGGCTGACTGACTGACTGACTGACAGACTGACTGAATAAGGCTGACCGACTGACTGACTGCCTGACTGACTGACTGACTGAATGACTGACTGACTGACTGACCGAGACTGACTGACTGACTGACTGAGACTGGACTGGACTGACTGACTGACTGAGACTGACTGACTGCTTTAGTGACTAACTGACTGCACAGGACTGACCGACTGACTGACTGACTGACTGCCTGACTGACTGACTGACTGAATGACTGACTGACTGAGACTAAATGACTGACTGCTTGACTGACTGGCTGAAGGACTAACTGACTGACTGAGTGACTGACTGACTGGACTGACAGACTGAGACTGAATGACTGAGTGCTTGACTGATTGACTGTCAGACTGACTGACTGACTTCGCAAAAGGGAAAAATAAAAAAAAAGAATTATAAAATTAGAAAAAAATATTTGCATTTAAGATTTCCTTTCCGGCTGGGATTTGAACCCAGGGCGACACTCATGGAAGCCCAACGCTCTCGCCAATATACTATCGGATCTCTGTTGATCGGTGTCTTAATTATAATAAAAACAAAAAATGCACCTTAGTAATTATTGATCTAAAATCTTTGAAATCTAAAGGTCGAATGATTAAACTGACTCAGAATTTTCTTCCGTACATAAATAATCCATACTTGCAAAAGAAAGAAATTGAAAAAAAAAAGAATCTTCAAATTAGAAGAGAAATATATACATGGAAGATTTTCGTTCCGGCCGGTACTCGAACCCAGTACCACGCGCTTGGAACCCAACGGTCTAGCCATTAGGCTATCGGAGCTCTGTCGATGGAAGTCTTAAATATAATAAAAACAAAAAATGCACCTTGGTAATTATTGATTCAAACACTTTGAAATTTACAGGTCGAATAATTAAACTAACTCAGAATTTTTCTCCCTACATAAATAATCAATATTCGCAAAAGAGAAAAATTAAAAAAAAAAGAAGAAGAAATTTCAAATTAGAAACTAAAAGTATACATTGAAGATTTTCTTTCAGGCTGGGACTCGAACCCAGGGCCACTCGCTTGGAAGCCTAACACTCTAGCCATTAGTCTATGGGAGCACTGTCGGTGGGAGTTTTAAATATAATAAAAACAAAAAATGCACCTTGGTAATTGTTTATTTAAACACTTTGAAATATTCGTGTCGAAAAATTAAACTGACTCAGAATTTTCTTCCCTACATAAATAATCAATAATTGCAAAGGAAAGAAATTGAAAAAAAAAAGAATTTTCAAATTAGAAAAGAAATATACACATTGAAGATATTCGCTCCGGCTGGGACTCGAACCCAGGCCACTCGCTTGGAAGACCAGCGGTCAAGCCATTTGGCTATCGGAGTTCTGTCGAGTGGAGTCTTACTGCCTGACTGATACTGCCTGACTGACAGACTGACTCACTGACTGACTGATACTGACTGACTGACTCACTGACTGACCAAGACTGACTGACTAACTGCCTGACTGACTGAGACTGGACTGACTGACTGACTGACTGACTGACTGACTAACTGACTGACTGAGACTGACTGACTGACTGCTTGACTCTCTGACTGGCTATTTCACTGACTGACTGAATGACTAAATGACTGACTGACACTGACTAACTGACTGGACAGGACTGACAGACTGACTGAATAAGGATGACTGACAGACTGACTGAATAAGGCTGACTGACTGACAGACTGACTGAATAAGGCTGACCGACTGACTGACTGCCTGACTGACTGACTGACTGAATGACTGACTGACTGACTGACCGAGACTGACTGACTGACTGACTGAGACTGGACTGGACTGACTGACTGACTGACTGACTGAGACTGACTGACTGCTTTAGTGACTAACTGACTGCACAGGACTGACCGACTGACTGACTGACTGACTGCCTGACTGACTGACTGACTGAATGACTGACTGACTGAGACTAAATGACTGACTGCTTGACTGACTGGCTGAAGGACTAACTGACTGACTGAGTGACTGACTGACTGGACTGACTGACTGAGACTGAATGACTGAGTGCTTGACTGATTGACTGTCAGACTGACTGACTGACTTCGCAAAAGGGAAAAATAAAAAAAAAGAATTATAAAATTAGAAAAAAATATTTGCATTTAAGATTTCCTTTCCGGCTGGGATTTGAACCCAGGGCGACACTCATGGAAGCCCAACGCTCTCGCCAATATACTATCGGATCTCTGTTGATCGGTGTCTTAATTATAATAAAAACAAAAAATGCACCTTAGTAATTATTGATCTAAAATCTTTGAAATTCAAAGGTCGAATGATTAAACTGACTCAGAATTTTCTTCCGTACATAAATAATCCATATTTGCAAAAGAAAGAAATTGAAAAAAAAAAGAATCTTCAAATTAGAAGAGAAATATATACATGGAAGATTTTCGTTCCGGCCGGGACTCGAACCCAGTACCACGCGCTTGGAACCCAACGGTCTAGCCATTAGGCTATCGGAGCTCTGTCGATGGAAGTCTTAAATATAATAAAAACAAAAAATGCACCTTGGTAATTATTGATTCAAACACTTTGAAATTTACAGGTCGAATAATTAAACTGACTCAGAATTTTTCTCCCTACATAAATAATCAATATTCGCAAAAGAGAAAAATTAAAAAAAAAAGAAGAAGAAATTTCAAATTAGAAACTAAAAGTATACATTGAAGATTTTCTTTCAGGCTGGGACTCGAACCCAGGGCCACTCGCTTGGAAGCCTAACACTCTAGCCATTAGTCTATGGGAGCACTGTCGGTGGGAGTTTTAAATATAATAAAAACAAAAAATGCACCTTGGTAATTGTTTATTTAAACACTTTGAAATATTCGTGTCGAAAAATTAAACTGACTCAGAATTTTCTTCCCTACATAAATAATCAATAATTGCAAAGGAAAGAAATTGAAAAAAAAAAAGAATTTTCAAATTAGAAAAGAAATATATACATTGAAGATATTCGCTCCGGCTGGGACTCGAACCCAGGCCACTCGCTTGGAAGACCAGCGGTCAAGCCATTTGGCTATCGGAGTTCTGTCGAGTGGAGTCTTACTGCCTGACTGATACTGCCTGACTGACAGACTGACTCACTGACTGACTGATACTGACTGACTGACTCACTGACTGACCGAGACTGACTGACTAACTGCCTGACTGACTGAGACTGGACTGACTGACTGACTGACTGACTGACTGACTAACTGACTGACTGAGACTGACTGACTGACTGCTTGACTCTCTGACTGGCTATTTCACTGACTGACTGAATGACTAAATGACTGACTGACGCTGACTGACTGACTGCTTGACTGACTAACTGACTGGACAGGACTGACAGACTGACTGAATAAGGATGACTGACAGACTGACTGAATAAGGCTGACTGACTGACAGACTGACTGAATAAGGCTGACCGACTGACTGACTGCCTGACTGACTGACTGACTGAATGACTGACTGACTGACTGACCGAGACTGACTGACTGACTGACTGAGACTGGACTGGACTGACTGACTGACTGACTGACTGAGACTGACTGACTGCTTTAGTGACTAACTGACTGCACAGGACTGACCGACTGACTGACTGACTGACTGCCTGACTGACTGACTGACTGAATGACTGACTGACTGAGACTAAATGACTGACTGCTTGACTGACTGGCTGAAGGACTAACTGACTGACTGAGTGACTGACTGACTGGACTGACTGACTGAGACTGAATGACTGAGTGCTTGACTGATTGACTGTCAGACTGACTGACTGACTTCGCAAAAGGGAAAAATAAAAAAAAAGAATTATAAAATTAGAAAAAAATATTTGCATTTAAGATTTCCTTTCCGGCTGGGATTTGAACCCAGGGCGACACTCATGGAAGCCCAACGCTCTCGCCAATATACTATCGGATCTCTGTTGATCGGTGTCTTAATTATAATAAAAACAAAAAATGCACCTTAGTAATTATTGATCTAAAATCTTTGAAATTCAAAGGTCGAATGATTAAACTGACTCAGAATTTTCTTCCGTACATAAATAATCCATATTTGCAAAAGAAAGAAATTGAAAAAAAAAAGAATCTTCAAATTAGAAGAGAAATATATACATGGAAGATTTTCGTTCCGGCCGGGACTCGAACCCAGTACCACGCGCTTGGAACCCAACGGTCTAGCCATTAGGCTATCGGAGCTCTGTCGATGGAAGTCTTAAATATAATAAAAACAAAAAATGCACCTTGGTAATTATTGATTCAAACACTTTGAAATTTACAGGTCGAATAATTAAACTGACTCAGAATTTTTCTCCCTACATAAATAATCAATATTCGCAAAAGAGAAAAATTAAAAAAAAAGAAGAAGAAATTTCAAATTAGGAACTAAAAGTATACATTGAAGATTTTCGTTCAGGCTGGGACTCGAACCCAGGGCCACTCGCTTGGAAGCCTAACACTCTAGCCATTAGTCTATGGGAGCTCTGTCGGTGGGAGTTTTAAATAAAATAAAAACAAAAAATGCACCTTGGTAATTGTTTATTTAAACACTTTGAAATCTTTGTGTCGAAAAATTAAACTGACTCAAAATTTTCTTCCCTACATAAATAATCAATAATTGCAAAGGAAAGAAATTGAAAAAAAAAGAATTTTCAAATTAGAAAAGAAATATATACATTGAAGATATTCGCTCCGGCTGGGACTCGAACCCAGGCCACTCGCTTGGAAGACCAGCGGTCTAGCCATTAGACTATCGGAGCTCTGTCGAGCGGAGTCTTACTGCCTGACTGATACTGCCTGACTGACAGACTGACTCACTGACTGACTGATACTGACTGACTGACTCACTGACTGACCGAGACTGACTGACTGACTCACTGACTGACCGAGACTGACTGACTAACTGCCTGACTGACTGAGACTGGACTGACTGACTGACTGACTGACTGACTGACTGACTGACTGACTGACTAACTGACTGACTGAGACTGACTGACTGACTGCTTGACTCTCTGACTGGCTATTTCACTGACTGACTGAATGACTAAATGACTGACTGACACTGACTGACTGACTGCTTGACTACCTGACTGACTGCTTGACTGACAAACTGACTGCACAGGACTGACCGACTGACTGACTGACAGACTGACTGAATAAGGATGACTGACAGACTGACTGAATAAGGCTGACTGACTGCCTGACTGACTGACTGACTGAATGACTGACTGACTGACTGACCGAGACTGACTGACTGACTGACTGAGACTGGACTGGACTGACTGACTGACTGACTGACTGCTTTAGTGACTAACTGACTGCACAGGACTGACCGACTGACTGACTGACTGACTGCCTGACTGACTGACTGACTGAATGACTGACTGACTGAGACTAAATGACTGACTGCTTGACTGACTGGCTGAAGGACTAACTGACTGACTGAGTGACTGACTGACTGGACTGACTGACTGAGACTGAATGACTGAGTGCTTGACTGATTGACTGTCAGACTGACTGACTGACTTCGCAACAGGGAAAAATAAAAAAAAAAAAAGAATTATAAAATTAGAAAAAAATATTTGCATTTAAGATTTCCTTTCCGGCTGGGATTTGAACCCAGGGCGACACTCATGGAAGCCCAACGCTCTCGCCAATATACTTTCGGATCTCTGTTGATCGGTGTCTTAATTATAATAAAAACAAAAAATGCACCTTAGTAATTATTGATCTAAAATCTTTGAAATCTAAAGGTCGAATGATTAAATTGACTCAGAATTTTCTTCCGTACATAAATAATCCATATTTGCAAAAGAAAGAAATTGAAAAAAAAAGAATCTCCAAATTAGAAGAGAAATATATACATGGAAGATTTTCCTTCCGGCCGGGACTCGAACCCAGTACCACGCGCTTGGAACCCAACGGTCTAGCCATTAGGCTATCGGAGCTCTGTCGATGGAAGTCTTAAATATAATAAAAACAAAAAATGCACCTTGGTAATTATTGATTCAAACACTTTGAAATTTACAGGTCGAATAATTAAACTGACTCAGAATTTTTCTCCCTACATAAATAATCAATATTCGCAAAAGAGAAAAATTTAAAAAAAAAGAAGAAGAAATTTCAAATTAGAAACTAAAAGTATACATTGAAGATTTTCGTTCAGGCTGGGACTCGAACCCAGGGCCACTCGCTTGGAAGCCTAACACTCTAGCCATTAGTCTATGGGAGCTATGTCGGTGGGAGTTTTAAATATAATAAAAACAAAAAATGCACCTTGGTAATTGTTTATTTAAACTCTTTGAAATCTTCGTGTCGAAAAATTAAACTGACTCAGAATTTTCTTTCCTACATAAATAATCAATAATTGCAAAGGAAAGAAATTGAAAAAAAAAAAGAATTTTCAAATTAGAAAAGAAATATATACATTGAAGATATTCGCTCCGGCTGGGACTCGAACCCAGGCCACTCGCTTGGAAGACCAGCGGTCTAGCCATTAGGCTATCGGAGTTCTGTCGAGCGGAGTCTTACTGCCTGACTGATACTGCCTGACTGACAGACTGACTCACTGACTGACTGATACTGACTGACTCACTGACTGACCGAGACTGACTGACTAACTGCCTGACTGACTGAGACTGGACTGACTGACTGACTGACTGACTGACTGACTAACTGACTGACTGAGACTGACTGACTGACTGCTTGACTCTCTGACTGGCTATTTCACTGACTGACTGAATGACTAAATGACTGACTGACACTGACTGACTGACTGCTTGACTACCTGACTGACTGCTTGACTGACTAACTGACTGGACAGGACTGACCGACTGACTGACTGACAGACTTACTGAATAAGGATGACTGACAGACTGACTGAATAAGGCTGACTGACTGACTGCCTGACTGACTGACTGACTGAATGACTGACTGACTGACTGACCGAGACTGACTGACTGACTGACTGAATGACTGACTGACTGACTGACCGAGACTGACTGACTGACTGACTGAGACTGGACTGGACTGACTGACTGACTGACTGACTGACTGCTTTAGTGACTAACTGACTGCACAGGACTGACCGACTGACTGACTGACTGACTGCCTGACTGACTGACTGACTGAATGACTGACTGACTGAGACTAAATGACTGACTGCTTGACTGACTGGCTGAAGGACTAACTGACTGACTGACTTGACTGACTGACTGAGACTGAATGACTGAGTGCTTGACTGATTGACTGTCAGACTGACTGACTGACTTCGCAAAAGGGAAAAATAAAAAAAAAAGAATTATAAAATTAGAAAAAAATATTTGCATTTAAGATTTCCTTTCCGGCCGGGACTCGAACCCAGTACCACGCGCTAGGAACCCAACGGTCTAGCCATTAGGCTATCGGAGCTCTGTCGATGGAAGTCTTAAATATAATAAAAACAAAAAATGCACCTTGGTAATTATTGATTCAAACACTTTGAAATTTACAGGTCGAATAATTAAACTGACTCAGAATTTTTCTCCCTACATAAATAATCAATATTCGCAAAAGAGAAAAATTAAAAAAAAAAGAAGAAGAAATTTCAAATTAGAAACTAAAAGTATACATTGAAGATTTTCGTTCAGGCTGGGACTCGAACCCAGGGCCACTCGCTTGGAAGCCTAACACTCTAGCCATTAGTCTATGGGAGCTCTGTCGGAGGGAGTTTTAAATATAATAAAAACAAAAAATGCACCTTGGTAATTGTTTATTTAAACACTTTGAAATCTTTGTGTCGAAAAATTAAACTGACTCAGAATTTTCTTCCCTACATAAATAATCAATAATTGCAAAGGAAAGAAATTGAAAAAAAAAGAATTTTCAAATTAGAAAAGAAATATATACATTGAAGATATTCGCTCCGGCTGGGACTCGAACCCAGGCCACTTGCTTGGAAGACCAGCGGTCTAGCCATTAGGCTATCGGAGTTCTGTCGAGCGGAGTCTTACTGCCTGACTGACAGACTGACTCACTGACTGACTGATACTGACTGACTGACTCACTGACTGACCGAGACTGACTGACTAACTGCCTGACTGACTGAGACTGGACTGACTGACTGACTGACTGACTGACTGACTAACTGACTGACTGAGACTGACTGACTGACTGCTTGACTACCTGACTGACTGCTTGACTTGCAAACTGACTGGACAGGACTGACCGACTGACTGACTGACAGACTGACTGAGTAAGGCTGACTGACTGACTGACTGACAGACTGACTGAATAAGGCTGACCGACTGACTGACTGCCTGACTGACTGACTGACTGAATGACTGACTGACTGACTGACCGAGACTGACTGACTGACTGACTGAGACTGGACTGGACTGACTGACTGACTGACTGACTGAGACTGGACTGGACTGACTGACTGACTGACTGACTGAGACTGACTGACTGCTTTAGTGACTAACTGACTGCACAGGACTGACCGACTGACTGACTGACTGACTGCCTGACTGACTGACTGACTGAATGACTGACTGACTGAGACTAAATGACTGACTGCTTGACTGACTGGCTGAAGGACTAACTGACTGACTGAGTGACTGACTGACTGGACTGACTGACTGAGACTGAATGACTGAGTGCTTGACTGATTGACTGTCAGACTGACTGACTGACTTCGCAAAAGGGAAAAATAAAAAAAAAAGAATTATAAAATTAGAAAAAAATATTTGCATTTAAGATTTCCTTTCCGGCTGGGATTTGAACCCAGGGCGACACTCATGGAAGCCCAACGCTCTCGCCAATATACTTTCGGATCTCTGTTGATCGGTGTCTTAATTATAATAAAAACAAAAAATGCACCTTAGTAATTATTGATCTAAAATCTTTGAAATCTAAAGGTCGAATGATTAAACTGACTCAGAATTTTCTTCCGTACATAAATAATCCATATTTGCAAAAGAAAGAAATTGAAAAAAAAAAGAATCTCCAAATTAGAAGAGAAATATATACATGGAAGATTTTCCTTCCGGCCGGGACTCGAACCCTGTACCACGCGCTTGGAACCCAACGGTCTAGCCATTAGGCTATCGGAGCTCTGTCGATGGAAGTCTTAAATATAATAAAAACAAAAAATGCACCTTGGTAATTATTGATTCAAACACTTTGAAATTTACAGGTCGAATAATTAAACTGACTCAGAATTTTTCTCCCTACATAAATAATCAATATTCGCAAAAGAGAAAAATTAAAAAAAAAAGAAGAAGAAATTTCAAATTAGAAACTAAAAGTATACATTGAAGATTTTCGTTCAGGCTGGGACTCGAACCCAGGGCCACTCGCTTGGAAGCCTAACACTCTAGCCATTAGTCTATGGGAGCTGTGTCGGTGGGAGTTTTAAATATAATAAAAACAAAAAATGCACCTTGGTAATTGTTTATTTAAACTCTTTGAAATCTTCGTGTCGAAAAATTAAACTGACTCAGAATTTTCTTTCCTACATAAATAATCAATAATTGCAAAGGAAAGAAATTGAAAAAAAAAAGAATTTTCAAATTAGAAAAGAAATATATACATTGAAGATATTCGCTCCGGCTGGGACTCGAACCCAGGCCACTCGCTTGGAAGACCAGCGGTCTAGCCATTAGGCTATCGGAGTTCTTTCGAGCGGAGTCTTACTGCCTGACTGATACTGCCTGACTGACAGACTGACTCACTGACTGACTGATACTGACTGACTCACTGACTGACCGAGACTGACTGACTAACTGCCTGACTGACTGAGACTGGACTGACTGACTGACTGACTGACTGACTGACTAACTGACTGACTGAGACTGACTGACTGACTGCTTGACTCTCTGACTGGCTATTTCACTGACTGACTGAATGACTAAATGACTGACTGACACTGACTGACTGACTGCTTGACTACCTGACTGACTGCTTGACTGACTAACTGACTGGACAGGACTGACCGACTGACTGACTGACAGACTTACTGAATAAGGATGACTGACAGACTGACTGCCTGACTGACTGACTGACTGAATGACTGACTGACTGACTGACCGAGACTGACTGACTGACTGACTGAATGACTGACTGACTGACTGACCGAGACTGACTGACTGACTGACTGAGACTGGACTGGACTGACTGACTGACTGACTGACTGACTGCTTTAGTGACTAACTGACTGCACAGGACTGACCGACTGACTGACTGACTGACTGCCTGACTGACTGACTGACTGAATGACTGACTGACTGAGACTAAATGACTGACTGCTTGACTGACTGGCTGAAGGACTAACTGACTGACTGACTGGACTGACTGACTGAGACTGAATGACTGAGTGCTTGACTGATTGACTGTCAGACTGACTGACTGACTTCGCAAAAGGGAAAAATAAAAAAAAAAGAATTATAAAATTAGAAAAAAATATTTGCATTTAAGATTTCCTTTCCGGCCGGGACTCGAACCCAGTACCACGCGCTAGGAACCCAACGGTCTAGCCATTAGGCTATCGGAGCTCTGTCGATGGAAGTCTTAAATATAATAAAAACAAAAAATGCACCTTGGTAATTATTGATTCAAACACTTTGAAATTTACAGGTCGAATAATTAAACTGACTCAGAATTTTTCTCCCTACCTAAATAATCAATATTCGCAAAAGAGAAAAATTAAAAAAAAAAGAAGAAGAAATTTCAAATTAGAAACTAAAAGTATACATTGAAGATTTTCGTTCAGGCTGGGACTCGAACCCAGGGCCACTCGCTTGGAAGCCTAACACTCTAGCCATTAGTCTATGGGAGCTCTGGCGGTGGGAGTTTTAAATATAATAAAAACAAAAAATGCACCTTGGTAATTGTTTATTTAAACACTTTGAAATCTTCGTGTCGAAAAATTAAACTGACTCAGAATTTTCTTCCCTACATAAATAATCAATAATTGCAAAGGAAAGAAATTGAAAAAAAAAGAATTTTCAAATTAGAAAAGAAATATATACATTGAAGATATTCGCTCCGGCTGGGACTCGAACCCAGGCCACTTGCTTGGAAGACCAGCGGTCTAGCCATTAGGCTATCGGAGTTCTGTCGAGCGGAGTCTTACTGCCTGACTGACAGACTGACTCACTGACTGACTGATACTGACTGACTGACTCACTGACTGACCGAGACTGACTGACTAACTGCCTGACTGACTGAGACTGGACTGACTGACTGACTGACTGACTGACTGACTAACTGACTGACTGAGACTGACTGACTGACTGCTTGACTACCTGACTGACTGCTTGACTTGCAAACTGACTGGACAGGACTGACCGACTGACTGACTGACAGACTGACTGAGTAAGGCTGACTGACTGACTGACTGACAGACTGACTGAATAAGGCTGACCGACTGACTGACTGCCTGACTGACTGACTGACTGAATGACTGACTGACTGACTGACCGAGACTGACTGACTGACTGACTGAGACTGGACTGGACTGACTGACTGACTGACTGACTGAGACTGGACTGGACTGACTGACTGACTGACTGAGACTGACTGACTGCTTTAGTGACTAACTGACTGCACAGGACTGACCGACTGACTGACTGCCTGACTGACTGACTGACTGAATGACTGACTGACTGAGACTAAATGACTGACTGCTTGACTGACTGGCTGAAGGACTAACTGACTGACTGAATGACTGACTGACTGGACTGACTGACTGAGACTGAATGACTGAGTGCTTGACTGATTGACTGTCAGACTGACTGACTGACTTCGCAAAAGGGAAAAATAAAAAAAAAAGAATTATAAAATTAGAAAAAAATATTTGCATTTAAGATTTCCTTTCCGGCTGGGATTTGAACCCAGGGCGACACTCATGGAAGCCCAACGCTCTCGCCAATATACTTTCGGATCTCTGTTGATCGGTGTCTTAATTATAATAAAAACAAAAAATGCACCTTAGTAATTATTGATCTAAAATCTTTGAAATCTAAAGGTCGAATGATTAAACTGACTCAGAATTTTCTTCCGTACATAAATAATCCATATTTGCAAAAGAAAGAAATTGAAAAAAAAAGAATCTCCAAATTAGAAGAGTAATATATACATGGAAGATTTTCCTTCCGGCCGGGACTCGAACCCAGTACCACGCGCTTGGAACCCAACGGTCTAGCCATTAGGCTATCGGAGCTCTGTCGATGGAAGTCTTAAATATAATAAAAACAAAAAATGCACCTTGGTAATTATTGATTCAAACACTTTGAAATTTACAGGTCGAATAATTAAACTGACTCAGAATTTTTCTCCCTACATAAATAATCAATATTCGCAAAAGAGAAAAATTAAAAAAAAAAGAAGAAGAAATTTCAAATTAGAAACTAAAAGTATACATTGAAGATTTTCGTTCAGGCTGGGACTCGAACCCAGGGCCACTCGCTTGGAAGCCTAACACTCTAGCCATTAGTCTATGGGAGCTGTGTCGGTGGGAGTTTTAAATATAATAAAAACAAAAAATGCACCTCGGTAATTGTTTATTTAAACACTTTGAAATCTTCGTGTCGAAAAATTAAACTGACTCAGAATTTTCTTTCCTACATAAATAATCAATAATTGCAAAGGAAAGAAATTGAAAAAAAAAAAGAATTTTCAAATTAGAAAAGAAATATATACATTGAAGATATTCGCTCCGGCTGGGACTCGAACCCAGGCCACTCGCTTGGAAGACCAGCGGTCTAGCCATTAGGCTATCGGAGTTCTGTCGAGCGGAATCTTACTGCCTGACTGATACTGCCTGACTGACAGACTGACTCACTGACTGACTGATACTGACTGACTCACTGACTGACCGAGACTGACTGACTAACTGCCTGACTGACTGAGACTGGACTGACTGACTGACTGACTGACTGACTGACTAACTGAATGACTGAGACTGACTGACTGACTGCTTGACTCTCTGACTGGCTATTTCACTGACTGACTGAATGACTAAATGACTGACTGACACTGACTGACTGACTGCTTGACTACCTGACTGACTGCTTGACTGACTAACTGACTGGACAGGACTGACCGACTGACTGACTGACAGACTTACTGAATAAGGATGACTGACAGACTGACTGAATAAGGCTGACTAACTGACTGACTGACAGACTGACTGAATAAGGCTGATCGACTGACTGACTGCCTGACTGACTGACTGACTAAATGACTGACTGACTGACTGACCGAGACTGACTGACTGACTGACTGAGACTGGACTGGACTGACTGACTGACTGACTGCTTTAGTGACTAACTGACTGCACAGGACTGACCGACTGACTGACTGACTGACTGCCTGACTGACTGACTGACTGAATGACTGACTGAGACTAAATGACAGACTGCTTGACTGACTGGCTGAAGGACTAACTGACTGACTGACTGGACTGACTGACTGAGACTGAATGACTGAGTGCTTGACTGATTGACTGTCAGACTGACTGACTGACTTCGCAAAAGGGAAAAATAAAAAAAAAAGAATTATAAAATTAGAAAAAAATATTTGCATTTAAGATTTCCTTTCCGGCCGGGACTCGAACCCAGTACCACGCGCTAGGAACCCAACGGTCTAGCCATTAGGCTATCGGAGCTCTGTCGATGGAAGTCTTAAATATAATAAAAACAAAAAATGCACCTTGGTAATTGTTTATTTAAACACTTTGAAATCTTCGTGTCGAAAAATTAAACTGACTCAGAATTTTCTTCCCTACATAAATAATCAATAATTGCAAAGGAAAGAAATTGAAAAAAGAAGAATTTTCAAATTAGAAAAGAAATATATACATTGAAGATATTCGCTCCGGCTGGGACTCGAACCCAGGCCACTCGCTTGGAAGACCAGCGGTCTAGCCATTAGGCTATCGGAGTTCTGTCGAGCGGAGTCTTACTGCCTGACTGATACTGCCTGACTGACAGACTGACTCACTGACTGACTGATACTGACTCACTGACTCACTGACTGACCGAGACTGACTGACTAACTGCCTGACTGACTGAGACTGGACTGACTGACTGACTGACTGACTAACTGACTGACTGAGACTGACTGACTGACTGCTTGACTACCTGACTGACTGCTTGACTGACAAACTGACTGGACAGGACTGACCGACTGACTGACTGACAGACTGACTGAATAAGGATGACTGACAGACTGACTGAATAAGGCTGACTGACTGACTGACTGACAGACTGACTGAATAAGGCTGACCGACTGACTGACTGCCTGACTGACTGACTGACTGAATGACTGACTGACTGACTGACCGAGACTGACTGACTGACTGACTGAGACTGGACTGGACTGACTGACTGACTGACTGACTGAGACTGGACTGGACTGACTGACTGACTGACTGACTGACTGCTTTAGTGACTAACTGACTGCACAGGACTGACCGACTGACTGACTGACTGACTGCCTGGCTGAATGACTGACTGACTGAGACTAAATGACTGACTGCTTGACTGACTGGCTGAAGGACTAACTGACTGACTGAGTGACTGACTGACTGAGACTGAATGACTGAGTGCTTGACTGATTGACTGTCAGACTGACTGACTGACTTCGCAAAAGGGAAAAATAAAAAAAAAAGAATTATAAAATTAGAAAAAAATATTTGCATTTAAGATTTCCTTTCCGGCCGGGACTCGAACCCAGTACCACGCGCTAGGAACCCAACGGTCTAGCCATTAGGCTATCGGAGCTCTGTCGATGGAAGTCTTAAATATAATAAAAACAAAAAATGCACCTTGGTAATTATTGATTCAAACACTTTGAAATTTACAGGTCGAATAATTAAACTGACTCAGAATTTTTCTCCCTACATAAATAATCAATATTCGCAAAAGAGAAAAATTTAAAAAAAAAGAAGAAGAAATTTCAAATTAGAAACTAAAAGTATACATTGAAGATTTTCGTTCAGGCTGGGACTCGAACCCAGGGCCACTCGCTTGGAAGCCTAACACTCTAGCCATTAGTCTATGGGAGCTCTGTCGCTGGGAGTTTTAAATATAATAAAAACAAAAAATGCACCTTGGTAATTGTTTATTTAAACACTTTGAAATCTTCGTGTCGAAAAATTAAACTGACTCACAATTTTCTTCCCTACATAAATAATCAATAATTGCAAAGGAAAGAAATTGAAAAAAAAAAAGAATTTTCAAATTAGAAAAGAAATATATACATTAAAGATATTCGCTCCGGCTGGGACTCGAACCCAGGCCACTCGCTTGGAAGACCAGCGGTCTAGCCATTAGGCTATCGGAGTTCTGTCGAGCGGAGTCTTACTGCCTGACTGATACTGCCTGACTGACAGACTGACTCACTGACTCACTGACTGACCGAGACTGACTGACTAACTGCCTGACTGACTGAGACTGGACTGACTGACTGACTGACTAACTGACTGACTGAGACTGACTGACTGACTGCTTGACTACCTGACTGACTGCTTGACTGACAAACTGACTGGACAGGACTGACCGACTGACTGACTGACAGACTGACTGAATAAGGATGACTGACAGACTGACTGAATAAGGCTGACTGACTAACTGACTGACAGACTGACTGAATAAGGCTGACCGACTGACTGACTGCCTGACTGACTGACTGACTGAATGACTGACTGACTGACTGACCGAGACTGACTGACTGACTGACTGAGACTGGACTGGACTGACTGACTGACTGACTGACTGAGACTGGACTGGACTGACTGACTGACTGACTGACTGAGACTGACTGACTGCTTTAGTGACTAACTGACTGCACAGGACTGACCGACTGACTGACTGACTGACTGCCTGACTGACTGACTGACTGAATGACTGACTGACTGAGACTAAATGACTGACTGCTTGACTGACTGGCTGAAGGACTAACTGACTGACTGAGTGACTGACTGACTGACTGAGTGACTGACTGACTGGACTGACTGACTGAGACTGAATGACTGAGTGCTTGACTGATTGACTGTCAGACTGACTGACTGACTTCGCAAAAGGGAAAAATAAAAAAAAAAAGAATTATAAAATTAGAAAAAAATATTTGCATTTAAGATTTCCTTTCCGGCTGGGATTTGAACCCAGGGCGACACTCATGGAAGCCCAACGCTCTCGCCAATATACTTTCGGATCTCTGTTGATCGGTGTCTAAATTATAATAAAAACAAAAAATGCACCTTAGTAATTATTGATCTAAAATCTTTGAAATCTAAAGGTCGAATGATTAAACTGACTCAGAATTTTCTTCCGTACATAAATAATCCATATTTGCAAAAGAAAGAAATTGAAAAAAAAAAGAATCTTCAAATTAGAAGAGAAATATATACATGGAAGATTTTCGTTCCGGCCGGGACTCGAACCCAGTACCACGCGCTTGGAACCCAACGGTCTAGCCATTAGGCTATCGGAGCTCTGTCGATGGAAGTCTTAAATATAATAAAAACAAAAATGCACCTTGGTAATTGTTTATTTAAACACTTTGAAATCTTCGTGTCGAAAAATTAAACTGACTCAGAATTTTCTTCCCTACATAAATAATCAATAATTGCAAAGGAAAGAAATTGAAAAAAAAAAGAATTTTCAAATTAGAAAAGAAATATATACATTGAAGATATTCGCTCCGGCTGGGACTCGAACCCAGGCCACTCGCTTGGAAGACCAGCGGTCTAGCCATTAGGCTATCGGAGTTCTGTCGAGCGGAGTCTTACTGCCTGACTGATACTGCCTGACTGACAGACTGACTCACTGACTGACTGATACTGACTGACTCACTGACTGACCGAGACTGACTGACTAACTGCCTGACTGACTGAGACTGGACTGACTGACTGACTGACTGACTGACTGACTAACTGACTGACTGAGACTGACTGACTGACTGCTTGACTCTCTGACTGGCTATTTCACTGACTGACTGAATGACTAAATGACTGACTGACACTGACTGACTGACTGCTTGACTACCTGACTGACTGCTTGACTGACTAACTGACTGGACAGGACTGACCGACTGACTGACTGACAGACTGACTGAATAAGGATGACTGACAGACTGACTGAATAAGGCTGACTGACTGACAGACTGACTGAATAAGGCTGACCGAATGACTGACTGCCTGACCGACTGACTGACTGAATGGCTGACTGACTGACTGACCGAGACTGACTGACTGACTGACTGAGACTGGACTGGACTGACTGACTGACTGACTGACTGAGACTGACTGACTGCTTTAGTGACTAACTGACTGCACAGGACTGACCGACTGACTGACTGACTGACGGCCTGACTGACTGACTGACTGAATGACTGACTGACTGAGACTAAATGACTGACTGCTTGATTGACTGGCTGAAGGACTAACTGACTGACTGAGTGACTGACTGACTGAGACTGAATGACTGAGTGCTTGACTGATTGACTGTCAGACTGACTGACTGACTTCGCAAAAGGGAAAAATAAAAAAAAAAAGAATTATAAAATTAGAAAGAAATATTTGCATTTAAGATTTCCTTTCCGGCCGGGACTCGAACCCAGTACCACGCGCTAGGAACCCAACGGTCTAGCCATTAGGCTATCGGAGCTCTGTCGATGGAAGTCTTAAATATAATAAAAACAAAAAATGCACCTTGGTAATTATTGATTCAAACACTTTGAAATTTACAGGTCGAATAATTAAACTGACTCAGAATTTTTCTCCCTACATAAATAATCAATATTCGTAAAAGAGAAAAATTTAAAAAAAAAGAAGAAGAAATTTCAAATTAGAAACTAAAAGTATACATTGAAGATTTTCGTTCAGGCTGGGACTCGAACCCAGGGCCACTCGCTTGGAAGCCTAACACTCTAGCCATTAGTCTATGGGAGCTGTGTCGGTGGGAGTTTTAAATATAATAAAAACAAAAAATGCACCTTGGTAATTGTTTATTTAAACACTTTGAAATCTTCGTGTCGAAAAATTAAACTGACTCAGAATTTTCTTCCCTACATAAATAATCAATAATTGCAAAGGAAAGAAATTGAAAAAAAAAAATTTTCAAATTAGAAAAGAAATATATACATTGAAGATATTCGCTCCGGCTGGGACTCGAACCCAGGCCACTCGCTTGGAAGACCAGCGGTCTAGCCATTAGGCTATCGGAGTTCTGTCGAGCGGAGTCTTACTGCCTGACTGATACTGCCTGACTGACAGTCTGACTCACTGACTGACTGATACTGACTGACTCACTGACTGACCGAGACTGACTGACTAACTGCCTGACTGACTGAGACTGGACTGACTGACTGACTGACTGACTGACTGACTAACTGACTGACTGAGACTGACTGACTGACTGCTTGACTCTCTGACTGGCTATTTCACTGACTGACTGAATGACTAAATGACTGACTGACACTGACTGACTGACTGCTTGACTGACTAACTGACTGGACAGGACTGACCGACTGACTGACTGACAGATTGACTGAATAAGGATGACTGACAGACTGACTGAATAAGGCTGACTGACTGACTGACTGACAGACTGACTGAATAAGGCTGACCGACTGACTGACTGCCTGACTGACTGACTGACTGAATGACTGACTGACTGACTGACCGAGACTGACTGACTGACTGACTGAGACTGGACTGGACTGACTGACTGACTGACTGACTGAGACTGACTGACTGCTTTAGTGACTAACTGACTGCACAGGACTGACCGACTGACTGCCTGACTGACTGACTGACTGAATGACTGACTGACTGAGACTAAATGACTGACTGCTTGACTGACTGGCTGAAGGACTAACTGACTGACTGAGTGACTGACTGACTGAGACTGAATGACTGAGTGCTTGACTGATTGACTGTCAGACTGACTGACTGACTTCGCAAAAGGGAAAAATAAAAAAAAAAGAATTATAAAATTTGAAAAAAAATATTTGCATTTAAGATTTCCTTTCCGGCCGGGACTCGAACCCAGTACCACGCGCTAGGAACCCAACGGTCTAGCCATTAGGCTATCGGAGCTCTGTCGATGGAAGTCTTAAATATAATAAAAACAAAAAATGCACCTTGGTAATTATTGATTCAAACACTTTGAAATTTACAGGTCGAATAATTAAACTGACTCAGAATTTTTCTCCCTACATAAATAATCAATATTCGTAAAAGAGAAAAATTTAAAAAAAAAGAAGAAGAAATTTCAAATTAGAAACTAAAAGTATACATTGAAGATTTTCGTTCAGGCTGGGACTCGAACCCAGGGCCACTCGCTTGGAAGCCTAACACTCTAGCCATTAGTCTATGGGAGCTCTGTCGGTGGGAGTTTTAAATATAATAAAAACAAAAAATGCACCTTGGTAATTGTTTATTTAAACACTTTGAAATCTTCGTGTCGAAAAATTAAACTGACTCAGAATTTTCTTCCCTACATAAATAATCAATAATTGCAAAGGAAAGAAATTGAAAAAAAAAAGAATTTTCAAATTAGAAAAGAAATATATACATTAAAGATATTCGCTCCGGCTGGGACTCGAACCCAGGCCACTCGCTTGGAAGACCAGCGGTCTAGCCATTAGGCTATCTGAGTTCTGTCGAGCGGAGTCTTACTGCCTGACTGATATGCCTGACTGACAGACGGACTCACTGACTGACTGATACTGACTGACTGACTCACTGACTGACCGAGACTGACTGACTAACTGCCTGACTGACTGAGACTGGACTGACTGACTGACTGACTGACTGACTGACTAACTGACTGACTGAGACTGACTGACTGACTGCTTGACTACCTGACTGACTGCTTGACTGACAAACTGACTGGACAGGACTGACCGACTGACTGACTGACAGACTGACTGAATAAGGATGACTGACAGACTGACTGAATAAGGCTGACTGACTGACTGACTGACAGACTGACTGAATAAGGCTGACCGACTGACTGACTGCCTGACTGACTGACTGACTGAATGACTGACTGACTGACTGACCGAGACTGACTGACTGACTGACTGAGACTGGACTGGACTGACTGACTGACTGACTGACTGAGACTGGACTGGACTGACTGACTGACTGACTGACTGAGACTGACTGACTGCTTTAGTGACTAACTGACTGCACAGGACTGACCGACTGACTGACTGACTGACTGCCTGACTGACTAACTGACTGAATGACTGACTGACTGAGACTAAATGACTGACTGCTTGACTGACTGGCTGAAGGACTAACTGACTGACTGAGTGACTGACTGACTGGACTGACTGACTGAGACTGAATGACTGAGTGCTTGACTGATTGACTGTCAGACTGACTGACTGACTTCGCAAAAGGGAAAAATAAAAAAAAAAGAATTATAAAATTAGAAAAAAATATTTGCATTTAAGATTTCCTTTCCGGCTGGGATTTGAACCCAGGGCGACACTCATGGAAGCCCAACGCTCTCGCCAATATACTTTCGGATCTCTGTTGATCGGTGTCTTAATTATAATAAAAACAAAAAATGCACCTTAGTAATTATTGATCTAAAATCTTTGAAATCTAAAGGTCGAATGATTAAACTGACTCAGAATTTTTTTCCGTACATAAATAATCCATATTTGCAAAAGAAAGAAATTGAAAAAAAAAAGAATCTCCAAATTAGAAGAGAAATATATACATGGAAGATTTTCCTTCCGGCCGGGACTCGAACCCAGTACCACGCGCTTGGAACCCAACGGTCTAGCCATTAGGCTATCGGAGCTCTGTCGATGGAAGTCTTAAATATAATAAAAACAAAAAATGCACCTTGGTAATTATTGATTCAAACACTTTGAAATTTACAGGTCGAATAATTAAACTGACTCAGAATTTTTCTCCCTACATAAATAATCAATATTCGCAAAAGAGAAAAATTAAAAAAAAAAAGAAGAAGAAATTTCAAATTAGAAACTAAAAGTATACATTGAAGATTTTCGTTCAGGCTGGGACTCGAACCCAGGGCCACTCGCTTGGAAGCCTAACACTCTAGCCATTAGTCTATGGGAGCTCTGTCTGTGGGAGTTTTAAATATAATAAAAACAAAAAATGCACCTTGGTAATTGTTTATTTAAACACTTTGAAATCTTCGTGTCGAAAAATTAAACTGACTCAGAATTTTCTTCCCTACATAAATAATCAATAATTGCAAAGGAAAGAAATTGAAAAAAAAAAGAATTTTCAAATTAGAAAAGAAATATATACATTGAAGATATTCGCTCCGGCTGGGACTCGAACCCAGGCCACTCGCTTGGAAGACCAGCGGTCTAGCCATTAGGCTATCGGAGTTCTGTCGAGCGGAGTCTTACTGCCTGACCGATACTGCCTGACTGACAGACTGACTCACTGACTGACTGATACTGACTGACTCACTGACTGACCGAGACTGACTGACTAACTGCCTGACTAACTGAGACTGGACTGACCGACTGACTGACTGACTGACTGACTAACTGACTGACTGAGACTGACTGACTGACTGCTTGACTCTCTGACTGGCTATTTCACTGACTGACTGAATGACTAAATGACTGACTGACACTGACTGACTGACTGCTTGACTACCTGACTGAATGCTTGACTGACTAACTGACTGGACAGGACTGACCGACTGACTGACTGACAGACTGACTGAATAAGGATGACTGACAGACTGACTGAATAAGGCTGACTGACCTACTGCTGACTGACTGACTGACTGACTGACTGAGACTGGACTGGAGTGACTGACTGACTGACTGACTGACTGACTGAGACTGGACTGGAGTGACTGACTGACTGACTGACTGAGACTGACTGACTGACTGACTGAGACTGACTGACTGAATGACTGACTGACTGAGACTAAATGACTGACTGCTTGACTGACTGGCTGAAGGACTAACTGACTGACTGAGTGACTGACTGACTGGACTGACTGACTGAGACTGAATGACTGAGTGCTTGACTGATTGACTGTCAGACTGACTGACTGACTTCGCAAAAGGGAAAAATAAAAAAAAAAGAATTATAAAATTAGAAAAAAATTTTTGCATTTAAGATTTCCTTTCCGGCCGGGACTCGAACCCAGTACCACGCGCTAGGAACCCAACGGTCTAGCCATTAGGCTGTCGGAGCTCTGTCGATGGAAGTCTTAAATATAATAAAAACAAAAAATGCACCTTGGTAATTATTGATTCAAACACTTTGAAATTTACAGGTAGAATAATTAAACTGACTCAGAATTTTTCTCCCTACATAAATAATCAATATTCGCAAAAGAGAAAAATTTAAAAAAAAAGAAGAAGAAATTTCAAATTAGAAACTATAAGTATACATTGAAGATTTTCGTTCAGGCTGGGACTCGAACACAGGGCCACTCGCTTGGAAGCCTAACACTCTAGCCATTAGTCTATGGGAGCTCTGTCGTTGGGAGTTTTAAATATAATAAAAACAAAAAATGCACCTTGGTAATTGTTTATTTAAACACTTTGAAATCTTCGTGTCGAAAAATTAAACTGACTCAGAATTTTCTTCCCTACATAAATAATCAATATTTGCAAAGGAAAGAAATTGAAAAAAAAAGAATTTTCAAATTAGAAAAGAAATATATACATTGAAGATATTCGCTCCGGCTGGGACTCGAACCCAGGCCACTCGCTTGGAACACCAGCGGTCTAGCCATTAGGCTATCGGAGTTCTGTCGAGCGGAGTCTTACTGCCTGACTGATACTGCCTGACTGACAGACTGACTCACTGACTGACTGATACTGACTGACTGATTCACTGACTGACCGAGACTGACTGACTAACTGCCTGACTGACTGAGACTGGACTGACTGACTGACTGACTGACTGACTGACTAACTGACTGACTGAGACTGACTGACTGACTGCTTGACTCTCTGACTGGCTATTTCACTGACTGACTGAATGACTAAATGACTGACTGACACTGACTGACTGACTGCTTGACTACCTGACTGACTGCTTGACTGACTAACTGACTGGACAGGACTGACCGACTGACTGACTGACAGACTGACTGAATAAGGATGACTGACAGACTGACTGAATAAGGCTGACTGACTGACTGACTGACAGACTGACTGAATAAGGCTGACCGACTGACTGACTGCCTGACTGACTGACTGACTGAATGACTGACTGACTGACTGACCGAGACTGACTGACTGACTGCTTGACTCTCTGACTGGCTATTTCACTGACTGACTGAATGACTAAATGACTGACTGACACTGACTGACTGACTGCTTGACTACCTGACTGACTGCTTGACTGACTAACTGACTGGACAGGACTGACCGACTGACTGACTGACAGACTGACTGAATAAGGCTGACTGACTGACTGACTGACAGACTGACTGAATAAGGCTGACCGACTGACTGACTGCCTGACTGACTGACTGACTGAATGACTGACTGACTGACTGACCGAGACTGACTGACTGACTGACTGAGACTGGACTGGACTGACTGACTGACTGACTGACTGAGACTGACTGACTGCTTTAGTGACTAACTGACTGCACAGGACTGACCGACTGACTGACTGACTGACTGCCTGACTGACTGACTGACTGAATGACTGACTGACTGAGACTAAATGACTGACTGCTTGACTGACTGGCTGAAGGACTAACTGACTGACTGACTGACTGACTGACTGGACTGACTGACTGAGACTGAATGACTGAGTGCTTGACTGATTGACTGTCAGACTGACTGACTGACTTCGCAAAAGGGAAAAATAAAAAAAAAAGAATTATAAAATTAGAAAAAAAATTTTGCATTTAAGATTTCCTTTCCGGCCGGGACTCGAACCCAGTACCACGCGCTAGGAACCCAACGGTCTAGCCATTAGGCTATCGGAGCTCTGTCGATGGAAGTCTTAAATATAATAAAAACAAAAAATGCACCTTGGTAATTATTGATTCAAACACTTTAAAATTTAACGGGCCGAATAATTAAACTGACTCAGAATTTTTCTCCCTACATAAATAATCAATATTCGCAAAAGAGAAAAATTTTAAAAAAAAGAAGAAGAAATTTCAAATTAGAAACTAAAAGTATACATTGAAGATATTCGTTCAGGCTGGGACTCGAACCCAGGGCCACTCGCTTGGAAGCCTAACACTCTAGCCATTAGTCTACGGGAGCTCTGTCGGTGGGAGTTTTAAATATAATAAAAACAAAAAATGCACCTTGGTAATTGTTTATTTAAACACTTTGAAATCTTCGTGTCGAAAAATTAAACTGACTCAGAATTTTCTTCCCTACATAAATAATCAATAATTGCAAAGGAAAGAAATTGAAAAAAAAAGAATTTTCAAATTAGAAAAGAAATATATACATTGAAGATATTCGCTCCGGCTGGGACTCGAACCCAGGCCACTCGCTTGGAAGACCAGCGGTCTAGCCATTAGGCTATCGGAGTTCTGTCGAGCGGAGTCTTACTGCCTGACTGATACTGCCTGACTGACAGACTGACTCACTGACTGACTGATACTGACTGACTGACTCACTGACTGACCGAGACTGACTGACTAACTGCCTGACTGACTGAGACTGGACTGACTGGCTGACTGACTGACTGACTGACTAACTGACTGACTGAGACTGACTGACTATCTGCTTGACTCTCTGACTGGCTATTTCACTGACTGACTGAATGACTAAATGACTGACTGACACTGACTGACTGACTGCTTGACTACCTGACTGACTGCTTGACTGACTAACTGACTGGACAGGACTGACCGACTGACTGACTGACAGACTGACTGAATAAGGATGACTGACAGACTGACTGAATAAGGCTGACTGACTGACTGACTGACAGACTGACTGAATAAGGCTGACCGACTGACTGACTGCCTGACTGACTGACTGACTGAATGACTGACTGACTGACTGACCGAGACTGACTGACTGACTGCTTGACTCTCTGACTGGCTATTTCACTGACTGACTGAATGACTAAATGACTGACTGACACTGACTGACTGACTGCTTGACTACCTGACTGACTGCTTGACTGACTAACTGACTGGACAGGACTGACCGACTGACTGACTGACAGACTGACTGAATAAGGATGACTGACAGACTGACTGAATAAGGCTGACTGACTGACTGACTGACAGACTGACTGAATAAGGCTGACCGACTGACTGACTGCCTGACTGACTGAATGACTGACTGACTGACTGACCGAGACTGACTGACTGACTGACTGACTGAGACTGGACTGGACTGACTGACTGACTGACTGACTGAGACTGACTGACTGCTTTAGTGACTAACTGACTGCACAGGACTGACCGACTGACTGACTGACTGACTGCCTGACTGACTGACTGACTGAATGACTGACTGACTGAGACTAAATGACTGACTGCTTGACTGACTGGCTGAAGGACTAACTGACTGACTGACTGACTGACTGACTGGACTGACTGACTGAGACTGAATGACTGAGTGCTTGACTGATTGACTGTCAGACTGACTGACTGACTTCGCAAAAGGGAAAAATAAAAAAAAAAGAATTATAAAATTAGAAAAAAATTTTTGCATTTAAGATTTCCTTTCCGGCTGGGATTTGAACCCAGGGCGACACTCATGGAAGCCCAACGCTCTCGCCAATATACTATCGGATCTCTGTTGATCGGTGTCTTAATTATAATAAAAACAAAAAATGCACCTTAGTAATTATTGATCTAAAATCTTTGAAATCTAAAGGTCGAATGATTAAACTGACTCAGAATTTTCTTCCGTACATAAATAATCCTTATTTGCAAAAGAAAGAAATTGAAAAAAAAAGAATCTTCAAATTAGAAGAGAAATATATACATGGAAGATTTTCGTTCCGGCCGGGACTCGAACCCAGTACCACGCGCTTGGAACCCAACGGTCTAGCCATTAGGCTATCGGAGCTCTGTCGATGGAAGTCTTAAATATAATAAAAACAAAAAATGCACCTTGGTAATTATTGATTCAAACACTTTGAAATTTACAGGTCGAATAATTAAACTGACTCAGAATTTTTCTCCCTACATAAATAATCAATATTCGCAAAAGAGAAAAATTAAAAAAAAAAAGAAGAAGAAATTTCAAATTAGAAACTAAAAGTATACATTGAAGATTTTCGTTCAGGCTGGGACTCGAACCCAGGGCCACTCGCTTGGAAGCCTAACACTCTAGCCATTAGTCAATGGGAGCTCTATCGGTGGGAGTTTTAAATATAATAAAAACAAAAAATGCACCTTGGTAATTGTTTATTTAAACACTTTGAAATCTTCGTGTCGAAAAATTAAACTGACTCAGAATTTTCTTCCCTACATAAATAATCAATAATTGCAAAGGAAAGAAATTGAAAAAAAAAGAATTTTCAAATTAGAAAAGAAATATATACATTGAAGATATTCGCTCCGGCTGGGACTCGAACCCAGGCCACTCGCATGGAAGACCAGCGGTCTAGCCATTAGGCTATCGGAGTTCTGTCGAGCGGAGTCTTACTGCCTGACTGATACTGCCTGACTGACAGACTGACTCACTGACTGACTGATACTGACTGACTGACTCACTGACTGACCGAGACTGACTGACTAACTGCCTGACTGACTGAGACTGGACTGACTGACTGACTAACTGACTGACTGACTAACTGACTGACTGAGACTAACTGACTGACTGCTTGACTCTCTGACTGGCTATTTCACTGACTGACTGAATGACTAAATGACTGACTGACACTGACTGACTGACTGCTTGACTACCTGACTGACTGCTTGACTGACTAGCTGACTGGACAGGACTGACCGACTGACTGACTGACAGACTGACTGAATAAGGATGACTGACAGACTGACTGAATAAGGCTGACTGACTGACTGACTGACAGACTGACTGAATAAGGCTGACCGACTGACTGACTGACTGACCGAGACTGACTGACTGACTGACCGAGACTGACTGACTGACTGACTGAGACTGGACTGGACTGACTGACTGACTGACTGACTGAGACTGACTGACTGCTTTAGTGACTAACTGACTGCACAGGACTGACCGACTGACTGCATGACTGACTGACTGACTGAATGACTGACTGACTGAGACTAAATGACTGACTGCTTGACTGACTGGCTGAAGGACTAACTGACTGACTGAGTGACTGACTGACTGGACTGACTGACTGAGACTGAATGACTGAGTGCTTGACTGATTGACTGTCAGACTGACTGACTGACTTCGCAAAAGGGAAAAATAAAAAAAAAAAGAATTATAAAATTAGAAAAAAATATTTGCATTAAGATTTCCTTTCCGGCTGGGATTTGAACCCAGGGCGACACTCATGGGAGCCCAACGCTCTCGCCAATATACTATCGGATCTCTGTTGATCGGTGTCTTAATTATAATAAAAACAAAAAATGCACCTTAGTAATTATTTATCTAAAATCTTTGAAATCTAAAGGTCGAATGATTAAACTGACTCAGAATTTTCTTCCGTACATAAATAATCCATATTTGCAAAAGAAAGAAATTGAAAAAAAAAGAACCTTCAAATTAGAAGAGAAATATATACATGGAAGATTTTCGTTCCGGCCGGGACTCGAACCCAGTACCACGCGCTTGGAACCCAACGGTCTAGCCATTAGGCTATCGGAGCTCTGTCGATGGAAGTCTTAAATATAATAAAAACAAAAAATGCACCTTGGTAATTATTGATTCAAACACTTTGAAATTTACAGGTCGAATAATTAAACTGACTCAGAATTTTTCTCCCTACATAAATAATCAATATTCGCAAAAGAGAAAAATTAAAAAAAAAGAAGAAGAAATTTCAAATTAGAAACTAAAAGTATACATTGAAGATTTTCGTTCAGGCTGGGACTCGAACCCAGGGCCACTCGCTTGGAAGCCTAACACTCTAGCCATTAGGCTATCGGAGCTCTGTCGATGGAAGTCTTAAATATAATAAAAACAAAAAATGCACCTCGGTAATTATTGATTCAAACACTTTGAAATTTACAGGTCGAAAAATTAAACTGACTCAGAATTTTCTTTCCTACATAAATAATCAATAATTGCAAAGGAAAGAAATTGAAAAAAAAAAGAATTTTCAAATTAGAAAAGAAATATATACATTGAAGATATTCGCTCCGGCTGGGACTCGAACCCAGGCCACTCGCTTGGAAGACCAGCGGTCTAGCCATTAGGCTATCGGAGTTCTGTCGAGCGGAGTCTTACTGCCTGACTGATACTGCCTGACTGACAGACTGACTCACTGACTGACTGATACTGAATGACTGACTCACTGACTGACCGAGACTGACTGACTAACTGCCTGACTGACTGAGACTGGACTGACTGACTGACTGACTGACTGACTGACTGACTGACTAACTGACTGACTGAGACTGACTGACTGACTGCTTGACTCTCTGACTGGCTATTTCACTGACTGACTGAATGACTAAATGACTGACTGACACTGACTGACTGACTGCTTGACTACCTGACTGACTGCTTGACTGACTAACTGACTGGACAGGACTGAACGACTGACTGACTGACAGACTGACTGAATAAGGATGACTGACAGACTGACTGAATAAGGCTGACTGACTGACTGACTGACAGACTGACTGAATAAGGCTGACCGACTGACTGACTGCCTGACTGACTGACTGAATGAATGACTGACTGACTGACTGACTGACCGAGACTGACTGACTGACTGACTGAGACTGGACTGGACTGACTGACTGACTGACTGACTGAGACTGACTGACTGCTTTAGTGACTAACTGACTGCACAGGACTGACCGACTGACTGACTGACTGACTGCCTGACTGACTGACTGACTGAATGACTGACTGCTTGACTGACTGGCTGAAGGACTAACTGACTGACTGAGTGACTGGACTGACTGACTGAGACTGAATGACTGAGTGCTTGACTGATTGACTGTCAGACTGACTGACTGACTTCGCAAACGGGAAAAATAAAAAAAAAGAATTATAAAATTAGAAAAAAATATTTGCATTTAAGATTTCCTTTCCGGCTGGGATTTGAACCCAGGGCGACTCGCTTGGAAGCCTAACACTCTAGCCATTAGTCTATGGGAGCTCTGTCGGTGGGAGTTTTAAATATAATAAAAACAAAAAATGCACCTTGGTAATTGTTTATTTAAACACTTTGAAATCTTCGTGTCGAAAATTTAAACTGACTCAGAATTTTCTTCCCTACATAAATAATCAATATTTGCAAAGGAAAGAAATTGAAAAAAAAAGAATTTTCAAATTAGAAAAGAAATATATACATTGAAGATATTCGCTCCGGCTGGGATTCGAACCCAGGCCACTCGCTTGGAAGACCAGCGGTCTAGCCATTAGGCTATCGGAGTTCTGTCGAGCGGAGTCTTACTGACTGACTGACTCACTGACTGACAGACTGACTCACTGACTGACTGATACTGACTGACTGGACTGACTGACTGACTCACTGACTGACCGAGACTGACTGACTGACTCACTGACTGACCGAGACTGACTGACTAACTGCCTGACTGACTGAGACTGGACTGACTGACTGAGACTGGACTGACTGACTGACTGACTGACTGAGACTGACTGACTGACTGCTTGACTCTCTGACTGACTATTTCACTGACTGACTGAATGACTGACTGACTGCTTGACTACCTGACTGACTGCTTGACTGACTAACTGACTGGACAGGACTGACCGACTGACTGACTGACAGACTGACTGAATAAGGATGACTAAAAGACTGACTGAATTAGGCTGACTGACTGACTGACTGACAGACTGACTGAATAAGGCTGACCGACTGACTGACTGCCTGACTGACTGACTGACTGAATGACTGACTGACTGACTGACCGAGACTGACTTACTGACTGACTGAGACTGGACTGGACTGACTGACTGACTGACTGACTGACTGACTGAGACTGACTGACTGCTTTAGTGACTAACTGACTGCACAGGACTGACCGACTGACTGACTTACTGACTGACTGAATGACTGACTGACTGAGACTAAATGACTGACTGCTTGACTGACTGGCTGAAGGACTGACTGTGTGACTGACTGACTGGACTGACTGACTGAGACTGAATGACTGAGTGCTTGACTAATTGACTGTCAGACTGACTGACTGACTTCGCAAAAGGGAAAAATAAAAAAAAAGAATTATAAAATTAGAAAAAAATATTTGCATTTAAGATTTCCTTTCCGGCTGGGATTTGAACCCAGGGCGACACGCATGGAAGCCCAACGCTCTCGCCAATATACGATCGGATCTCTGTTGGTTGGTGTCTTAATTATAATAAAAACAAAAAATGCACCTTAGTAATTATTGATCTAAAATCTTTGAAATCTAAAGGTCGAATGATTAAACTGACTCAGAATTTTCTTCCGTACATAAATAATCCATATTTGCAAAAGAAAGAAATTGAAAAAAAAAGAATCTTCAAATTAGAATAGAAATATATACATTGAAGATTTTCGTTCCGGCCGGGACTCGAACATAGTACCACGCGCTTGGAACCCAACGGTCTAGCCATTAGGCTATCGGAGCTCTGTCGATTGAAGTCTTAAATATAATAAAAAAATGCACCTTTTTAATTATTGATTCAAACACTTTGAAATCTACAGGTCAAATTATTAAACTGACTCAGAATTTTTCTCCCTACATAAATAATCAATATTCGCAAAAGAAATTGAAAAAAAAAATAAAATTCGATAAGAAATATATACATTGAAGATATTCGTTCCGGCTGGGACTCGAACCCAGGGCCACTCGCTTGGAAACCCACCACTCTAGCCATTAGTCTAGCAGAGCTCTGACGGTCGGAGTTTTAAATATAATAAAATCAAAAAATGCACCTTGGTAATTATTTGTCTAAACACTTTGAATTCTGCGTTTCGAAAAATTAAACTGACTCAGAATTTTCTTCCCTACATAAATAATCAATATTTGCAAAAGAAAAAAATTGAAAAAAAAAGAGAATTTTCAAATTGGAAAAGAAATATATACATTGAAGATATTCGTTCCGGCTGGGACTCGAACCCAGGCCATTCGCTTGGAAGACCAACGGTCTAGCCATTAGCTATCGGAGTTCTGTCGGTCGGAGCCTTACTGCCTGACTGAGACTGCCTGACTGACAGACTGACTGACTGACTGACTGATACTGATTGACTGACTGATACTGATTGACTGACTGACTCACTGATTGACCGAGACTGACTGACTGACCGAGACTGACTGACTGACTGCCTGACTGACTGAGACTGGACTGGACTGACTGACTGACTGACTAAGACTAAATGACTGACTGCTTGACTGAATGGCTGAATGACTAACTGACTGACTGAGACTGACTGACTGACTGCCTAACTGACTGAGTGATTGACTGATTGGACTGACTGACCTTCTGACTGAGACTGAATGACTGACTGCCCAACTGACTGAGTGACTGAATGACTAACTGACTGATTGACTGCTTAAGTGACTGACAGACTGACAGCTTGACTGACAGACTGGACTGGACTGACCGACTGACAGACTGACTGGCTGACAGAGACTGACTGATTGACTGTCGGACTGACTGACTGACTTCGCAAAAGGGAAAAATAAAAAAAAATTATCAAATTAGAAAAAAATACATGTATTTAAGATTTTCGTTCCGGCCGGGACTCGAACCCAGTACCACGCGCTTGGAACCCAACGGTCTAGCCATTAGGCTATCGGAGCTCTGTCGATGAAAGTCTTAAATATAATAAAAACAAAAAATGCACCTTGGTAATTATTGATTCAAACACTTTGAAATTTACAGGTCGAATAATTAAACTGACTCAGAATTTTTCTCCCTACATAAATATTCAATATTCGCAAAAGAGAAAAATTAAAAAAAAAAGAAGAAGAAATTTCAAATTAGAAACTAAAAGTATACATTGAAGATTTTCGTTCAGGCTGGGACTCGAACCCAGGGCCACTCGCTTGGAAGCCTAACACTCTAGCCATTAGTCTATGGGAGCTCTGTCGATGGGAGTTTTAAATATAATAAAAACAAAAAATGCACTTTGGTAATTGTTTATTTAAACACTTTGAAATCTTCGTGTCGAAAAATTAAACTGACTCAGAATTTTCTTCCCTACATAAATAATCAATAATTGCAAAGGAAAGAAATTGAAAAAAAAAGAATTTTCAAATTAGAAAAGAAATATATACATTGAAGATATTCGCTCCGGCTGGGACTCGAACCCAGGCCACTCGCTTGGAAGACCAGCGGTCTAGCCATTAGGCTATCGGAGTTCTGTCGAGCGGAATCCTACTGCCTGACTGATACTGCCTGACTGACAGACTGACTCACTGACTGACTGATACTGACTGACTGACTCACTGACTGACCGAGACTGACTGACTAACTGCCTGACTGACTGAGACTGGACTGACTGACTGACTGACTGACTGACTGACTAACTGACTGACTGAGACTGACTGACTGACTGCTTGACTCTCTGACTGGCTATTTCACTGACTGACTGAATGACTAAATGACTGACTGACACTGACTGACTGACTGCTTGACTACCTGACTGACTGCTTGACTGACTAACTGACTGGACAGGACTGACCGACTGACTGACTGACAGACTGACTGAATAAGGATGACTGACTGACTGCTTGACTCTCTGACTGGCTATTTCACTGACTGACTGAATGACTAAATGACTGACTGACACTGACTGACTGACTGCTTGACAGACTGACTGAATAAGGATGACTGACAGACTGACTGCTTGACTCTCTGACTGGCTATTTCACTGACTGACTGAATGACTAAATGACTGACTGACACTGACTGACTGACTGCTTGACTACCTGACTGACTGCTTGACTGACTAACTGACTGGACAGGACTGACCGACTGACTGACTGACAGACTGACTGAATAAGGATGACTGACAGACTGACTGAATAAGGCTGACAGACTGACTGAATAAGGCTGACCGACTGACTGACTGCCTGACTGACTGACTGACTGCCTGACTGACTGACTGACTGAATGACTGACTGACTGACTGACCGAGACTGACTGACTGACTGACTGAGACTGGACTGGACTGACTGACTGAGACTGACTGACTGCTTTAGTGACTAACTGACTGCACAGGACTGACCGACTGACTGACTGACTGACTGCCTGACTGACTGAATGACTGACTGACTGAGACTAAATGACTGACTGCTTGACTGACTGGCTGAAGGACTAACTGACTGACTGAGTGACTGACTGACTGGACTGACTGACTGAGACTGAATGACTGAGTGCTTGACTGATTGACTGTCAGACTGACTGACTGACTTCGCAAAAGGGAAAAATAAAAAAAAAAGAATTATAAAATTAGAAAAAAATATTTGCATTTAAGATTTCCTTTCCGTCTGGGATTTGAACCCAGGGCGACACTCATGGAAGCCCAACGCTCTCGCCAATATACTATCGGATCTCTGTTGATCGGTGTCTTAATTATAATAAAAACAAAAAATACACCTTAGTAATTATTGATCTAAAATCTTTGAAATCTAAAGGTCGAATGATTAAACTGACTCAGAATTTTCTTCCGTACATAAATAATCCATATTTGCAAAAGAAAGAAATTGAAAAAAAAAAAATCTTCAAATTAGAAGAGAAATATATACATGGAAGATTTTCGTTCCGGCCGGGACTCGAACCCAGTACCACGCGCTTGGAACCCAACGGTCTAGCCATTAGGCTATCGGAGCTCTGTCGATGGAAGTCTTAAATATAATAAAAACAAAAAATGCACCTTGGTAATTATTGATTCAAACACTTTGAAATTTACAGGTCGAATAATTAAACTGACTCAGAATTTTTCTCCCTACATAAATAATCAATATTCGCAAAAGAGAAAAATTAAAAAAAAAAGAAGAAGAAATTTCAAATTAGAAACTAAAAGTATACATTGAAGATTTTCGTTCAGGCTGGGACTCGAACCCAGGGCCACTCGCTTGGAAGCCTAACACTCCAGACATTAGTCTATGGGAGCTCTGTCGGTGGGAGTTTTAAATATAATAAAAACAAAAAATGCACCTTGGTAATTGTTTATTTAAACACTTTGAAATCTTCGTGTCGAAAAATTAAACTGACTCAGAATTTTCTTCCCTACATAAATAATCAATAATTGCAAAGGAAAGAAATTGAAAAAAAAAAGAATTTTCAAATTAGAAAAGAAATATATACATTGAAGATATTCGATCCGGCTGGGACTCGAACCCAGGCCACTCGCTTGGAAGACCAGCGGTCTAGCCATTAGGCTATCGGAGTTCTGTCAAGCGGAGTCTTACTGCCTGACTGACAGACTGACTCACTGACTGACTGATACTGACTGACTGACTCACTGACTGACCGAGACTGACTGACTAACTGCCTGACTGACTGAGACTGGACTGACTGACTGACTGACTAACTGACTGACTGAGACTGACTGACTGACTGCTTGACTCTCTGACTGGCTATTTCACTGACTGACTGAATGACTAAATGACTGACTGACACTGACTGACTGACTGCTTGACTACCTGACTGACTGCTTGACTGACTAACTGACTGGACAGGACTGACCGACTGACTGACTGACAGACTGACTGAATAAGGCTGACTGACTGACTGACTGACAGACTGACTGAATAAGGCTGACCGACTGACTGACTGCCTGACTGACTGACTGACTGAATGACTGACCGAGACTGACTGACTGACTCCCTGAGACTGGACTGGACGGACTGACTGACTGACTGACTGAGACTGACTGACTGCTTTAGTGACTAACTGACTGCACAGGACTGACCGACTGACTGACTGACTGACTGCCTGACTGACTGAATGACTGAGACTAAATGACTGACTGCTTGACTGACTGGCTGAAGGACTAACTGACTGACTGAGTGACTGACTGACTGGACTGACTGACTGAGACTGAATGACTGAGTGCTTGACTGATTGACTGTCAGACTGACTGACTGACTTCGCAAAAGGGAAAAATAAAAAAAAAAGAATTATAAAATTAGAAAAAAATATTTGCATTTAAGATTTCCTTTCCGGCCGGGACTCGAACCCAGTACCACGCGCTAGGAACCCAACGGTCTAGCCATTAGGCTATCGGAGCTCTGTCGATGGAAGTCTTAAATATAATAAAAACAAAAAATGCACCTTGGTAATTATTGATTCAAACACTTTGAAATTTACAGGTCGAATAATTAAACTGACTCAGAATTTTTCTCCCTACATAAATAATCAATATTCGCAAAAGAGAAAAATTAAAAAAAAAAAGAAGAAGAAATTTCAAATTAGAAACTAAAAGTATACATTGAAGATTTTCGTTCAGGCTGGGACTCGAACCCAGGGCCACTCGCTTGGAAGCCTAACACTCTAGCCATTAGTCTATGGGAGCTCTGTCGGTGGGAGTTTTAAATATAATAAAAACAAAAAATGCACCTTGGTAATTGTTTATTTAAACACTTTGAAATCTTCGTGTCGAAAAATTAAACTGACTCAGAATTTTCTTCCCTACATAAATAATCAATAATTGCAAAGGAAAGAAATTGAAAAAAAAAAGAATTTTCAAATTAGGAAAGAAATATTTACATTGAAGATATTCGCTCCGGCTGGGACTCGAACCCAGGCCACTCGCTTGGAAGACCAGCGGTCTAGCCATTAGGCTATCGGAGTTCTGTCAAGCGGAGTCTTACTGCCTGACTGATACTGCCTGACTGACAGACTGACTCACTGACTGACTGATACTGACTCACTGACTCACTGACTGACCGAGACTGACTGACTAACTGCCTGACTGACTGAGACTGGACTGACTGAGACTGACTGACTGACTGCTTGACTCTCTGACTGGCTATTTCACTGACTGACTGAATGACTAAATGACTGACTGACACTGACTGACTGACTGCTTGACTACCTGACTGACTGCTTGACTGACTAACTGACTGGACAGGACTGACCGACTGACTGACTGACAGACTGACTGAATAAGGATGACTGACAGACTGACTGAATAAGGCTGACTGACTGACTGACTGACAGACTGACTGAATAAGGCTGACCGACTGACTGACTGCCTGACTGACTGACTGACTGAATGACTGACTGACTGACTGACCGAGACTGACTGACTGACTGACTGACTGACTGACTGAGACTGACTGACTGCTTTAGTGACTAACTGACTGCACAGGACTGACCGACTGACTGACTGACTGACTGCCTGACTGACTGACTGACTGAATGACTGACTGACTGAGACTAAATGACTGACTGCTTGACTGACCGGCTGAAGGACTAACTGACTGACTGAGTGACTGACTGACTGGACTGACTGACTGAGACTGAATGACTGAGTGCTTGACTGATTGACTGTCAGACTGACTGACTGACTTCGCAAAAGGGAAAAATAAAAAAAAAAGAATTATAAAATTAGAAAAAAATATTTGCATTTAAGATTTCCTTTCCGGCTGGGATTTGAACCCAGGGCGACACTCATGGAAGCCCAACGCTCTCGCCAATATACTATCGGATCTCTGTTGATCGGTGTCTTAATTATAATAAAAACAAAAAATGCACCTTAGTAATTATTGATCTAAAATCTTTGAAATCTAAAGGTCGAATGATTAAACTGACTCAGAATTTTCTTCCGTACATAAATAATCCATATTTGCAAAAGAAAGAAATTGAAAAAAAAAAAAGAATCTTCAAATTAGAAGAGAAATATATACATGGAAGATTTTCGTTCCGGCCGGGACTCGAACCCAGTACCACGCGCTTGGAACCCAACGGTCTAGCCATTAGGCTATCGGAGCTCTGTCGATGGAAGTCTTAAATATAATAAAAACAAAAAATGCACCTTGGTAATTATTGATTCAAACACTTTGAAATTTACAGGTCGAATAATTAAACTGACTCAGAATTTTTCTCCCTACATAAATAATCAATATTCGCAAAAGAGAAAAATTTAAAAAAAAAGAAGAAGAAATTTCAAATTAGAAACTAAAAGTATACATTGAAGATTTTCGTTCAGGCTGGGACTCGAACCAAGGGCCACTCGCTTGGAAGCCTAACACTCCAGACATTAGTCTATGGGAGCTCTGTCGGTGGGAGTTTTAAATATAATAAAAACAAAAAATGCACCTTGGTAATTGTTTATTTAAACACTTTGAAATATTCGTGTCGAAAAATTAAACTGACTCAGAATTTTCTTCCCTACATAAATAATCAATAATTGCAAAGGAAAGAAATTGAAAAAAAAAAAAGAATTTTCAAATTAGAAAAGAAATACATACATTGAAGATATTCGCTCCGGCTGGAACTCGAAATCAGGCCACTCGCTTGGAAGACCAGCGACCTAGCCATTAGGCTATCGGAGTTCTGTCGAGCGGAGTCTTACTGCCTGACTGATACTGCCTGACTGACAGACTGACTCACTGACTGACTGATACTGACTGACTGACTCACTGACTGACCGAGACTGACTGACTAACTGCCTGACTGACTGAGACTGGACTGACTGACTGACTGACTGACTAACTGACTGACTGAGACTGACTGACTGACTGCTTGACTCTCTGACTGGCTATTTCACTGACTGACTGAATGACTAAATGACTGACTGACACTGACTGACTGACTGCTTGACTACCTGACTGACTGCATGACTGACTAACTGACTGGACAGGACTGACCGACTGACTGACTGACAGACTGACTGAATAAGGATGACTGACAGACTGACTGAATAAGGCTGACTGACTGACTGACTGACAGACTGACTGAATAAGGCTGACCGACTGACTGACTGCCTGACTGACTGACTGACTGAATGACTGACTGACTGACTGACCGAGACTGACTGACTGACTGACTGAGACTGGACTGGACTGACTGACTGACTGAGACTGACTGACTGCTTTAGTGACTAACTGACTGCACAGGACTGACCGACTGACTGACTGACTGACTGCCTGACTGACTGAATGACTGACTGACTGAGACTAAATGACTGACTGCTTGACTGACTGGCTGAAGGACTAACTGACTGACTGAGTGACTTACTGACTGGACTGACTGACTGGACTGACTGACTGAGTGCTTGACTGATTGACTGTCAGACTGACTGACTGACTTCGCAAAAGGGAAAAATAAAAAAAAAGAATTACAAAATTAGAAAAAAATATTTGCATTTAAGATTTCCTTTCCGGCCGAGACTCGAATCAGTACTACGCGCTAGGAACCCAACGGTCTAGCCATTAGGCTATCGGAGCTCTGTCGATGGAAGTCTTAAATATAATAAAAACAAAAAATGCACCTTGGTAATTATTGATTCAAACACTTTGAAATTTACAGGTCGAATAATTAAACTGACTCAGAATTTTTCTCCCTACATAAATAATCAATATTTGCAAAAGAGAAAAATTTAAAAAAAAAGAAGAAGAAATTTCAAATTAGAAACTAAACGTATACATTGAAGATTTTCGTTCAGGCTGGGACTCGAACCCAGGGGCACTCGCTTGGAAGCCTAACACTCTAGCCATTAGTCTATGGGAGCTCTGTCGGTGGGAGTTTTAAATATAATAAAAACAAAAAATGCACCTTGGTAATTGTTTATTTAAACACTTTGAAATCTTCGTGTCGAAAAATTAAACTGACTCAGAATTTTCTTCCCTACATAAATAATCAATAATTGCAAAGGAAAGAAATTGAAAAAAAAAAGAATTTTCAAATTAGAAAAGAAATATATACATTGAAGATATTCGCTCCGGCTGGGACTCGAACCCAGGCCACTCGCTTGGAAGACCAGCGGTCTAGCCATTAGGCTATCGGAGTTCTGTCGAGCGGAGTCTTACTGCCTGACTGATACTGCCTGACTGACAGACTGACTCACTGACTGACTGATACTGACTGACTGACTCACTGACTGACCGAGACTAACTGAATAACTGCCTGACTGACTGAGACTGGACTGACTGACTGACTGACTGACTGACTGACTGACTGACTGACTAACTGACTGACTGAGACTGACTGACTGACTGCTTGACTCTCTGACTGGTTATTTCACTGACTGACTGAATGACTAAATGACTGACTGACACTGACTGACTGACTGCTTGCCTACCTGACTGACTGCTTGACTGACTAACTGACTGGACAGGACTGACCGACTGACTGACTGACAGACTGACTGAATAAGGATGACTGACAGACTGACTGAATAAGGCTGACTGACTGACTGACTGACAGACTGACTGAATAAGGCTGACCGACTGACTGACTGCCTGACTGACTGACTGACTGAATGACTGACTGACTGACTGACCGAGACTGACTGACTGACTGAATGAGACTGGACTGGACTGACTGACTGACTGACTGACTGAGACTGACTGACTGCTTTAGTGACTAACTGACTGCACAGGACTGACCGACTGACTGACTGACTGACTGCCTGACTGACTGACTGACTGAATGACTGACTGACTGAGACTAAATGACTGACTGCTTGACTGACTGGCTGAAGGACTAACTGACAGACTGAGTGACTGACTGACTCGACTGAATGACTGAGTGCTTGACTGATTGACTGTCAGACTGACTGACTGTCTTCGCAAAAGGGAAAAATAAAAAAAAAAGAATTATAAAATTAGAAAAAAATATTTGCATTTAAGATTTTCTTTCCGGCTGGGATTTGAACCCAGGGCGACACTCATGGAAGCCCAACGCTCTCGCCAATATACTATCGGATCTCTGTTGATCGGTGTCTTAATTATAATAAAAACAAAAAATGCACCTTAGTAATTATTGATCTAAAATCTTTGAAATCTAAAGGTCGAATGATTAAACTGACTCAGAATTTTCTTCCGTACATAAATAATCCATATTTGCAAAAGAAAGAAATTGAAAAAAAAAAAGAATCTTCAAATTAGAAGAGAAATATATACATGGAAGATTTTCGTTCCGGCCGGGACTCGAACCCAGTACCACGCGCTTGGAACCCAACGGTCTAGCCATTAGGCTATCGGAGCTCTGTCGATGGAAGTCTTAAATATAATAAAAACAAAAAATGCACCTTGGTAATTATTGATTCAAACACTTTGAAATTTACAGGTCGAATAATTAAACTGACTCAGAATTTTTCTCCCTACATAAATAATCAATATTCGCAAAAGAGAAAAATTTAAAAAAAAAGAAGAAGAAATTTCAAATTAGAAACTAAAAGTATACATTGAAGATTTTCGTTCAGGCTGGGACTCGAACCCAGGGCCACTCGCTTGGAAGCCTAACACTCCAGACATTAGTCTATGGGAGCTCTGTCGGTGGGAGTTTTAAATATAATAAAAACAAAAAATGCACCTTGGTAATTGTTTATTTAAACACTTTGAAATCTTCGTGTCGAAAAATTAAACTGACTCAGAATTTTCTTCCCTACATAAATAATCAATAATTGCAAAGGAAAGAAATTGAAAAAAAAAAGAATTTTCAAATTAGAAAAGAAATACATACATTGAAGATATTCGCTCCGGCTGGGACTCGAAATCAGGCCACTCGCTTGGAAGACCAGCGACCTAGCCATTAGGCTATCGGAGTTCTGTCGAGCGGAGTCTTACTGCCTGACTGATACTGCCTGACTGACAGACTGACTCACTGACTGACTGATACTGACTGACTGACTCACTGACTGACCGAGACTGACTGACTAACTGCCTGACTGACTGAGACTGGACTGACTGACTGACTGACTGACTAACTGACTGACTGAGACTGACTGACTGACTGCTTGACTCTCTGACTGGCTATTTCACTGACTGACTGAATGACTAAATGACTGACTGACACTGACTGACTGACTGCTTGACTACCTGACTGACTGCTTGACTGACTAACTGACTGGACAGGACTGACCGACTGACTGACTGACAGACTGACTGAATAAGGATGACTGACAGACTGACTGAATAAGGCTGACTGACTGACTGACTGACAGACTGACTGAATAAGGCTGACCGACTGACTGACTGCCTGACTGACTGACTGACTGAATGACTGACTGACTGACTGACCGAGACTGACTGACTGACTGACTGAGACTGGACTGGACTGACTGACTGACTGACTGACTGAGACTGACTGACTGCTTTAGTGACTAACTGACTGCACAGGACTGACCGACTGACTGACTGACTGACTGCCTGACTGACTGAATGACTGACTGACTGAGACTAAATGACTGACTGCTTGACTGACTGGCTGAAGGACTAACTGACTGACTGAGTGACTTACTGACTGGACTGACTGACTGGACTGACTGACTGAGTGCTTGACTGATTGACTGTCAGACTGACTGACTGACTTCGCAAAAGGGAAAAATAAAAAAAAAGAATTACAAAATTAGAAAAAAATATTTGCATTTAAGATTTCCTTTCCGGCCGAGACTCGAATCAGTACTACGCGCTAGGAACCCAACGGTCTAGCCATTAGGCTATCGGAGCTCTGTCGATGGAAGTCTTAAATATAATAAAAACAAAAAATGCACCTTGGTAATTATTGATTCAAACACTTTGAAATTTACAGGTCGAATAATTAAACTGACTCAGAATTTTTCTCCCTACATAAATAATCAATATTTGCAAAAGAGAAAAATTTAAAAAAAAAGAAGAAGAAATTTCAAATTAGAAACTAAACGTATACATTGAAGATTTTCATTCAGGCTGGGACTCGAACCCAGGGGCACTCGCTTGGAAGCCTAACACTCTAGCCATTAGTCTATGGGAGCTCTGTCGGTGGGAGTTTTAAATATAATAAAAACAAAAAATGCACCTTGGTAATTGTTTATTTAAACACTTTGAAATCTTCGTGTCGAAAAATTAAACTGACTCAGAATTTTCTTCCCTACATAAATAATCAATAATTGCAAAGGAAAGAAATTGAAAAAAAAAAGAATTTTCAAATTAGAAAAGAAATATATACATTGAAGATATTCGCTCCGGCTGGGACTCGAACCCAGGCCACTCGCTTGGAAGACCAGCGGTCTAGCCATTAGGCTATCGGAGTTCTGTCGAGCGGAGTCTTACTGCCTGACTGATACTGCCTGACTGACAGACTGACTCACTGACTGACTGATACTGACTGACTGACTCACTGACTGACCGAGACTGACTGAATAACTGCCTGACTGACTGAGACTGGACTGACTGACTGACTGACTGACTGACTGACTGACTGACTGACTAACTGACTGACTGAGACTGACTGACTGACTGCTTGACTCTCTGACTGGCTATTTCACTGACTGACTGAATGACTAAATGACTGACTGACACTGACTGACTGACTGCTTGACTACCTGACTGACTGCTTGACTGACTAACTGACTGGACAGGACTGACCGACTGACTGACTGACAGACTGACTGAATAAGGATGACTGACAGACTGACTGAATAAGGCTGACTGACTGACTGACTGACTGACTGCCTGACTGACTGACTGACTGAATGACTGACTGACTGACTGACCGAGACTGACTGACTGACTGACTGAGATTGGACTGGACTGACTGACTGACTGACTGACTGACTGCTTTAGTGACTAACTGACTGCACAGGACTGACCGACTGACTGACTGACTGACTGACTGACTGAATGACTGACTGACTGAGACTAAATGACTGACTGGCTGAAGGACTAGCGACTGACTGAGTGACTGACTGACTGGACTGACTGACTGAGACTGAATGACTGAGTGCTTGACTGATTGACTGTCAGACTGACTGACTGACTTCGCAAAAGGGAAAAATAAAAAAAAAGGAATTATAAAATTAGAAAAAAATATTTGCATTTAAGATTTCCTTTCCGGCTGGGATTTGAACCCAGGGCGACACTCATGGAAGCCCAACGCTCTCGCCAATATACTATCGGATCTCTGTTGATCGGTGTCTTAATTATAATAAAAACAAAAAATGCACCTTAGTAATTATTGATCTAAAATCTTTGAAATCTAAAGGTCGAATGATTAAACTGACTCAGAATTTTCTTCCGTACATAAATAATCCATATTTGCAAAAGAAAGAAATTGAAAAAAAAAAAGAATCTTCAAATTAGAAGAGAAATATATACATGGAAGATTTTCGTTCCGGCCGGGACTCGAACCCAGTACCACGCGCTTGGAACCCAACGGTCTTGCCATTAGGCTATCGGAGCTCTGTCGATGGAAGTCTTAAATATAATAAAAACAAAAAATGCACCTTGGTAATTATTGAATCAAACACTTTGAAATTTACAGGTCGAATAATTAAACTGACTCAGAATTTTTCTCCCTACATAAATAATCAATATTCGCAAAAGAAAAAAATTAAAAAAAAAGAAGAAGAAATTTCAAATTAGAAACTAAAAGTATACATTGAAGATTTTCGTTCAGGCTGGGACTCGAACCCAGGGCCACTCGCTTGGAAGCCTAACACTCTAGCCATTAGTCTATGGGAGCTCTGTCGGTGGGAGTTTTAAATATAATAAAAACAAAAAATGCACAATGGTAATTGTTTATTTAAACACTTTGAAATCTTCGTGTCGAAAAATTAAACTGACTCAGAATTTTCTTCCCTACATAAATAATCAATAATTGCAAAGGAAAGAAATTGAAAAAAAAAAAGAATTTTCAAATTAGAAAAGAAATATATACATTGAAGATATTCGCTCCGGCTGGGACTCGAACCCAGGCCACTCGCTTGGAAGACCAGCGGTCTAGCCATTAGGCTATCGGAGTTCTGTCGAGCGGAGTCTTACTGCCTGACTGATACTGCCTGACTGACAGACTGACTCACTGACTGACTGATACTGACTGACTGACTCACTGACTGACCGAGACTGACTGACTAACTGCCTGACTGACTGAGACTGGACTGACTGACTGACTGACTGACTAACTGACTGACTGAGACTGACTGACTGACTGCTTGACTCTCTGACTGGCTATTTCACTGACTGACTGAATGACTAAATGACTGACTGACACTGACTGACTGACTGCTTGACTACCTGACTGACTGCTTGACTGACTAACTGACTGGACAGGACTGACCGACTGACTGACTGACAGACTGACTGAATAAGGATGACTGACAGACTGACTGAATAAGGCTGACTGACTGACTGACTGACAGACTGACTGAATAAGGCTGACCGACTGACTGACTGCCTGACTGAATGACTGACTGACTGACTGACCGAGACTGACTGACTGACTGACTGAGACTGGACTGGACTGACTGACTGACTGACTGAGACTGACTGACTGCTTTAGTGACTAACTGACTGCACAGGACTGACCGACTGACTGACTGACTGACTGCCTGACTGACTGAATGACTGACTGACTGAGACTAAATGACTGACTGCTTGACTGACTGGCTGAAGGACTAACTGACTGACTGAGTGACTGACTGACTGGACTGACTGACTGAGACTGAATGACTGAGTGCTTGACTGATTGACTGTCAGACTGACTGATTGACTTCGCAAAAGGGAAAAATAAAAAAAAAAAGAATTATAAAATTAGAAAAAAATATTTGCATTTAAGATTTCCTTTCCGGCTGGGATTTGAACCCAGGGCGACACTCATGGAAGCCCAACGCTCGCCAATATACTATCGGATCTCTGTTGATCGGTGTCTTAATTATAATAAAAACAAAAAATGCACCTTAGTAATTATTGATCTAAAATCTTTGAAATCTAAAGGTCGAATGATTAAACTGACTCAGAATTTTCTTCCGTACATAAATAATCCATATTTGCAAAAGAAAGAAATTGAAAAAAAAAAGAATCTTCAAATTAGAAGAGAAATATATACATGGAAGATTTTCGTTCCGGCCGGGACTCGAACCCAGTACCACGCGCTTGGAACCCAACGGTCTAGACATTTGGCTATCGGAGCTCTGTCGATGGAAGTCTTAAATATAATAAAAACAAAAAATGCACCTTGGTAATTATTGATTCAAACACTTTGAAATTTACAGGTCGAATAATTAAACTGACTCAGAATTTTTCTCCCTACATAAATAATCAATATTCGCAAAAGAGAAAAATTAAAAAAAAAAGAAGAAGAAATTTCAAATTAGAAACTAAAAGTATACATTGAAGATTTTCGTTCAGGCTGGGACTCGAACCCAGGGCCACTCGCTTGGAAGCCTAACACTCTAGCCATTAGTCTATGGGAGCTCTGTCGGTGGGAGTTTTAAATATAATAAAAACAAAAAATGCACCTTGGTAATTGTTTATTTAAACACTTTGAAATCTTCGTGTCGAAAAATTAAACTGACTCAGAATTTTCTTCCCTACATAAATAATCAATAATTGCAAAGGAAAGAAATTGAAAAAAAAAAGAATTTTCAAATTAGAAAAGAAATATATTCATTGAAGATATTCGCTCCGGCTGGGACTCGAACCCAGGCCACTCGCTTGGAAGACCAGTGGTCTAGCCATTAGGCTATCGGAGTTCTGTCGAGCGGAGTCTTACTGCCTGACTGACAGACTGACTCACTGACTGACTGATACTGACTGACTGACTCACTGACTGACCGAGACTGACTGACTAACTGCCTGACTGACTGAGACTGACTGACTAACTGCCTGACTGACTGAGACTGGACCGACTGACTGACTGACTGACTGACTGACTGAGACTGACTGACTGACTGCTTGACTCTCTGACTGGCTATTTCACTGACTGACTGAATGACTAAATGACTGACTGACACTGACTGACTGACTGCTTGACTACCTGACTGACTGCTTGACTGACTAACTGACTGGACAGGACTGACCGACTGACTGACTGACAGACTGACTGAATAAGGATGACTGACAGACTGACTGAATAAGGCTGACTGACTGACTGACTGACAGACTGACTGAATAAGGCTGACCGACTGACTGACTGCCTGACTGACTGACTGACTGAATGACTGACTGACTGACTGACCGAGACTGACTGACTGACTGACTGAGACTGGACTGGACTGACTGACTGACTGACTGACTGAGACTGACTGACTGCTTTAGTGACTAACTGACTGCACAGGACTGACCGACTGACTGACTGACTGACTGCCTGACTGACTGACTGACTGAGACTAAATGACTGACTGCTTGACTGACTGGCTGAAGGACTAACTGACTGACTGAGTGACTGACTGACTGGACTGACTGACTGAGACTGAACGACTGAGTGCTTGACTGATTGACTGTCAGACTGACTGACTGACTTCGCAAAAGGGAAAAATAAAAAAAAAAGAATTATAAAATTAGAAAAAAATATTTGCATTTAAGATTTCCTTTCCGGCTGGGATTTGAACCCAGGGCGACACTCATGGAAGCCCAACGCTCTCGCCAATATACTATCGGATCTCTGTTGATCGGTGTCTTAATTATAATAAAAACAAAAATGCACCTTAGTAATTATTGATCTAAAATCTTTGAAATCTAAAGGTCGAATGATTAAACTGACTCAGAATTTTCTTCCGTACATAAATAATCCATATTTGCAAAAGAAAGAAATTGAAAAAAAAAAAAGAATCTTCAAATTAGAAGAGAAATATATACATGGAAGATTTTCGTTCTGGCCGGGACTCGAACCCAGTACCACGCGCTTGGAACCCAACGGTCTAGCCATTAGGCTATCGGAGCTCTCTCGATGGAAGTCTTAAATATAATAAAAACAAAAAATGCACCTTGGTAATTATTGATTCAAACACTTTGAAATTTACAGGTCGAATAATTAAACTGACTCAGAATGTTTCTCCCTACATAAATAATCAATATTCGCAAAAGAGAAAAATTAAAAAAAAAAGAAGAAGAAATTTCAAATTAGAAACTAGAAGTATACATTGAAGATTTTCGTTCAGGCTGGGACTCGAACCCAGGGCCACTCGCTTGGAAACCTAACACTCTAGGCATTAGTCTATGGGAGCTCTGTCGGTGGGAGTTTTAAATATAATAAAAACAAAAAATGCACCTTGGTAATTGTTTATTTAAACACTTTGAAATCTTCGTGTCGAAAAATTAAACTGACTCAGAATTTTCTTCCCTACATAAATAATCAATAATTGCAAAGGAAAGAAATTGAAAAAAAAAGAATTTTCAAATTAGAAAAGAAATATATACATTGAAGATATTCGCTCCGGCTGGGACTCGAACCCAGGCCACTCGCTTGGAAGACCAGCGGTCTAGCCATTAGGCTATCGGAGTTCTGTCGAGCGGAGTCTTACTGCCTGACTGATACTGCCTGACTGACAGACTGACTCACTGACTGACTGATACTGACTGACTGACTCACTGACTGACCGAGACTGACTGACTAACTGCCTGACTGACTGAGACTGGACTGACTGACTGACTGACTGACTGAGACTGACTGACTGACTGCTTGACTCTCTGACTGGCTATTTCACTGACTGACTGAATGACTAAATGACTGACTGACACTGACTGACTGACTGCTTGACTACCTGACTGAGTGCTTGACTGACTAACTGACTGGACAGGACTGACCGACTGACTGACTGACAGACTGACTGAATAAGGCTGACTGACTGACTGACTGACAGACTGACTGAATAAGGCTGACCGACTGACTGACTGACTGACCGAGACTGACTGACTGACTGACTGAGACTGGACTGGACTGACTGACTGACTGACTGACTGAGACTGACTGACTGCTTTAGTGACTAACTGACTGCACAGGACTGACCGACTGACTGACTGACTGACTGCCAGACTGACTGACTGACTGAATGACTGACTGACTGAGACTAAATGACTGACTGCTTGACTGACTGGCTGAAGGACTAACTGACTGACTGAGTGACTGAATGACTGGACTGACTGACTGAGACTGAATGACTGAGTGCTTGACTGATTGACTGTCAGACTGACTGACTGACTTCGCAAAAGGGAAAAATAAAAAAAAAGAATTATAAAATTAGAAAAAAATATTTGCATTTAAGATTTCCTTTCCGGCCGGGACTCGAACCCAGTACCACGCGCTAGGAACCCAACGGTCTAGCCATTAGGCTATCGGAGCTTTGTCGATGGAAGTCTTAAATATAATAAAAACAAAAAATGCACCTTGGTAATTATTGATTCAAACACTTTGAAATTTACAGGTCGAATAATTAAACTGACTCAGAATTTTTCTCCCTACATAAATAATCAATATTCGCAAAAGAGAAAAATTTAAAAAAAAAGAAGAAGAAATTTCAAATTAGAAACTAAAAGTATACATTGAAGATTTTCGTTCAGGCTGGGACTCGAACCCAGGGCCACTCGCTTGGAAGCCTAACACTCTAGCCATTAGTCTATGGGAGCTCTGTCGGTGGGAGTTTTAAATATAATAAAAACAAAAAATGCACCTTGGTAATTGTTTATTTAAACACTTTGAAATCTTCGTGTCGAAAAATTAAACTGACTCAGAATTTTCTTCCCTACATAAATAATCAATAATTGCAAAGGAAAGAAATTGAAAAAAAAAAGAATTTTCAAATTAGAAAAGAAATATATACATTGAAGATATTCGCTCCGGCTGGGACTCGAACCCAGGCCACTCGCTTGGAAGACCAGCGGTCTAGCCATTAGGCTATCGGAGTTCTGTCGAGCGGAGTCTTACTGCCTGACTGATACTGCCTGACTGACAGACTGACTCACTGACTGACTGATACTGACTGACTGACTCACTGACTGACCGAGACTGACTGACTAACTGCCTGACTGACTGAGACTGGACTGACTGACTGACTGACTAACTGACTGACTGAGACTGACTGACTGCTTGACTCTCTGACTGGCTATTTCACTGACTGACTGAATGACTAAATGACTGACTGACACTGACTGACTGACTGCTTGACTACCTGACTGACTGCTTGACTGACTAACTGACTGGACAGGACTGACCGACTGACAGACTGACTGAATAAGGATGACTGACAGACTGACTGAATAAGGCTGACTGACTGACTGACTGACAGACTGACTGAATAAGGCTGACCGACTGACTGACTGCCTGACTGACTGACTGACTGAATGACTGACAGACTGACTGACCGAGACTGACTGACTGACTGACTGAGACTGGACTGGACTGACTGACTGACTGACTGACTGAGACTGACTGACTGCTTTAGTGACTAACTGACTGCACAGGACTGACCGACTGACTGACTGACTGACTGCCTGACTGACTGACTGACTGAATGACTGACTGACTGAGACTAAATGACTGACTGCTTGACTGACTGGCTGAAG